>NW_023458560.1:22679278-22708174 GCF_013731165.1 Rhagoletis pomonella
GCCTTAATATGAGCAGACGATTTGACACAGTTTAAGGAAAGCACAATTCCTTAGTTTTCGTTACTATTTTCTTTCTTTTTAGGAAAAATTACCTTGCCGAGAAAACAATAAGTAAGTCCTTTTGCTCGCGGCGCTCAAACTGTCGCAATGGCCGAAAGAGCAAAGCTCTGGAGTGCCAGTCAAGAGATGCAAGATTCGAGTCCCAGAGCGGGAATTTTTATACCCGAGCGCACTTGTGCAAAAGGGTGTATTAACTTTTCTCACATAACGGTTGTTTGTAACAGCCAAAACGAATATAGACAAATGTACACATAAATGTTCAGAATGAATAGAGAATTCGATTAAGCCACGTCTGTCAGTTCGTCCGTCCGAACCAAACTTGGTACGAGCCTTGGGTGGGGTCTAGCTAAGTAGTCTGTTCAAAATCTTTGAAATCGGGCAATAACCACGCCCACCTCCCCTCTCATATAACGGTAATTTACAGAAACACGAAAACTGCGATAAATCCGTAACTTCAAAATGGGTATATAAAGGCTGGCATATGCATACATATGAGCACATGTTACTCATACGAGGAAAATACTTAACACCTGCGATTTTCATATACATAAACTTACATACATACTAGGGGGTCCCAAGTTGGAACGTTAACAAAATACTATAAACTATAATATCTACCATGAACACCACTTTAATCTAGAACAATTTTCGGAGGAGTGAATTTATTGAAAAATTAATTAAGAACTTTTTTGTGGGCCGTTTAATATAACTTGGTCATTGCTTTACCCTTATTTGTTTAAGAGAAAAAAAGCTAAAAGTCCTATGTTAATTGTATGGGAAATTTAACAGGATTTCAGCATGGTTAAACTTGTAAATTAAGTTTTTTTGGTTTGAATATTTGTTTTTATGCAAAACAACTAAAAATTCCCAGGCCGGCAGCGAAAAATCTAGTTAGGAAATAGCGGCCTAATTCACATACACATACATATGAAAGTAAGTATCCGAAAAACTGGTAAAAAAAAATATATGTATGTATGTATATACTACCAATATTGCCCTGATCAACTCTCCACTCCTTCGCCAACGAGTTAATTACTATCATATGTTTACACTCACTACAAAAACTTAACTACGTCATATTGCAAATATTTTCAAATTAATCGCTAATTGATCGGATTTTTTTTTAAACAAAAATTGGCTTGCATTCAAATAGACTACATGGTCCAACGATTTTTGCAGGGCAGCCTTTATTTACTTTGACTCATGCATTTTCCTCTTTAATATGCGCATAAGAAGCTGAACAAATGCACGAAATTTTTGGGAACTAACTCGGATCCGGGCAGTTTTCGTTGACAACACTGGTCAGCTGCTGTCTTTTCTACAAGTAAACAAACAAAGCGCGCGTGTTCCGCGTCTGCAGTAGCCGAGTGGTAAGAGTTACGGGATACAAGCCTGTAGCTGCCAGGTTCGATCCTCGGTTGGAGCGATTGCGAAATTTTTTTTTGTTTTATTTATTTTATATATTTTTTTATTTTATTTGATCTATATATTTAATTTTACTTTATTTTGTTTTCATTTGCTTTATTTTATATCACTTTTTTTATTTTACTATCAGTTAATTTAAATTTTTAGAGTTGAATTTTAATAAAAAGTCAACAACAACTAACTGAAAGCAACGTAAAAAATATATAGAACTTATAAAAAAAAGAATGAAAAAATAAATAAAAAAAAAATGAAAATTTAATTGGCCGTGGGACTCGAACCCACGACCTTGCGGCTCGTTTATCCGCATAACTGCCGTCTGTGAGGTCAAAATTATTATGCGCATATGTATGCCAGATTATATGCATAAGCTTTACCGTCTGTCACAGCTTTTAGACTCGGCAAATATTTATTGGCACAACAATAAATAGTGTATTCGTTGTTTTTATATTGTTATTTCCACAGAATCAGCCGCAAACCGCAACCCCTGCAAGTGACGTAGGGCGAATTGAACAGCTTTCGAAATGCCATTGTACTTATATTAATATTTGACTTTGTTGTGTTGCAAAAACGAGCGTATGCACACATGCGAATATATGTACTATATACCTATATTTGATTTTTATATAGGTACTTTATATCTATTGGCATATATAGATATGTATGTATTAAAATCAGTGCGAGTATGTTATTGACTTTTAAGCTTTGCCGCCAACTAACCTATTATCAGTGCTACCAGATCACACTCACGGCAAATCAGTCTGAAATAGCGGAATGGGTGGCAATTTTAGTGTAGTTTAAAATTCATAAATTTGTTTACAACATTTTCCGCTGTCGAATACGCTTTCAATTACATACATACAATTGTATGGCATTTGTGATTTTATTTCTATTGGTTCTATTACTGGCAGTGCAATTGTAGTTATTATTTATTTGTTATTTACGCTATTATTTACGAGGCCATTTGATATGCGCTCGCTGGTTGCCATAGATTACAAATAAGCATGAGTGAAAAGTGGCTTTGGAGTGTTTAACCGCTTGCCAGTTACCATTGAGCTGTATTTTAAAGTACACACATACACACACACAACAAACAACTCCGGCCATTAAGCAAACACGAAATGTGGTCATTTCCGGCTTGTCGTAACTCAATTTTTTGCCGCTGGCTGGCAATCCATGCAACAATCTTTTCCCGTCTTTGTGTGGGCCACCCTTAGCAACTGTATGCAATTAATATTGCGTTACTACCTATTTGCTTTTCGTATGCCCAGTAAAATAAGAAACGAAAAAATACATACACCCATCAATTCGGTTGGCTATTTATGCGCTTGTGTTCGCGTTTTTTTTTTGTTCGTTTTTTTCGTTCATTTTTTGTATACCTTTCATGAATACAGAAGAAAAGGAGTTAGACAATGTATACCAAAATGATCAGAACGTCGAGCTGAATAGATTAAGCCATCTCCGTCTGATGGCCTGTTTGAAGGCAATCTAGTCCCTCAGTTTTCGAGATATCCGACTGAAATTTGGTAGACGGTTGTCTTTTTATAGTCATTTATTGAACACTAAAAAAATTTTGGAAAATTGTTCTAAAATCAGTTTTTGCTGTTCAATAAATGACTATAAGGGATCATCAGATCAAGATGCAGGGAAGGCATTATCAGAGATACTAGTTGGGGGTTCTAGCTTTAAGTTTGTCCTATGTAGAAGGTTCTATCACCTTCTCTTTCTTTGCTAGAGCCTCTAAAATACTGCAAAAAACACGTTTTTTGACACTTTGACCTCGTTTTTCTCAAAATCTGGATATAAAGGAAACTTTATACTTATGGATTCGTAGTCAGCAAAATTCTATCAAAAAGAGTTTTAACATTTGCCGCACCAAAATCAGCGTTGCCTTGTGTAATCCACTTTTTTAATACAAATATATATATATTTTTTTTTTGTTTTGATGATGGTCATTTACTAAGTATTCATTTATTTATACAAATTTAATTTTTTCATATGCCCAGGTCAACTTTGGACTGAATTATCTGTCGAACATTGCACTGAAGAAAACTTTGTAACCCTGAAAATAGACTTATTGACTCAAAGTTAACAAAAATAAATAATTCACTACATAAAGTTTTTCAGGTCAAAAGAAGGAAAACAAGTGAAGATCATTTTAAAGGTCAAATTAATTCTTTTTATCGAACGAGATTTTTTTTTTTTGCCTGAAGTTTCCATCTGAAATTCTTTAAAATACCGTTGCCTTTATTTCACTACCTGTTCGGGTTCTCAAATTATTAGATTTTGTCTCGAAAAAAATTCAATTTCCACACTCCTAGTCACTTTCCAGTGCTGAGAAATGTGGCCCCTGATATAGCTGAGAGACACCAGAACCTCGACGGCCGTCTCGTTACCATCAATGCTGCTATGCCCCGGCACCCCGATCAGTGACGTACACACTGCATTGTTTTATTAAGCTGTAGGTGATACCTGCAGAGCCAAGTGCCTTAATCTTTGCTTGGCTATTCGAGGAGATTGTAATGATGGCCTTCGCTATTCCCAGGCTAATTATTTTGAATGCTCCTTTCGTGGCAAAGACTTCTGCCTGATAACTCTGGCCGAATTGGTTATTCGTGTAGACTTTTCCATTTGGAGGTCGGTTGGACGATTCCCCGCCCCTACGCCGCAATCCATTTTTTAGCCGTTCGTAAAAATATAGTATATGAAGGGTTCAGTAAAAACAAGCATTTTCACACACTTTATTTGATAGAGACATTATGCTGAAGTTTTCCCCGAAGAGAGGCTAAGAACAGGTGCAGTCAGATTTTTGATTTTCGTTGAAGGCGTGCAGTATACACACATACCTGCACGTACTTTCTTTCCGCAGTCCAAGTTCCATCAACCTCAGGGTACACTGAGCAGCACTTCCTTAATAAAGAGTTCTATCGGTAGCAAATAACAGATGAAATTCAATGCTTCCGTTAGAAATGATCTGATCGCTTTAGTAATGTCGGTTGACCTTTATACACTTTGCCTGACATTTGTATATAGTTCATCCCTACAGCTTTCCACCAAACCAGTTTAACTTCGGTGTAGGAAATACTCACAAATACATAGCACAAGAGGAAAGAGAAAGGGTATGTATGCCCGTTCAAGGAAGGTAGGGTAAAATTAGTACTTTTTCTCTTTGTAGTGAATAATAGTAGTTCGGTTTTCGAGGAGTTTACGTTGAGCCCGCAGTTGTTTGTTCAACTTTCAATTGCTCTTTGAAGCATTCCGTTTATCACATTTATGCCCAACCCGGATACTATAATCACTTGATCGTCCGCATACACGACAACTATGACCCCATCCCTGTTGAGTTTTAGACGATTAATATGCGCGATGACTTCGTTGTTGCCTAGCTTAGCACTTACAATTCTCCTATGACGCGTGGTTAAGATCCAGTTTACCAGGAAGTTATCAGACTGACTGACTGAGTGGCTGACGTTGTTGAGTGCGCCTTCTACTATGTTCAGAAAAGCCACTAAGTAACGTATGTTTATTTTCCAGTGAAGACCACCATTTTTACAACCTCATGGGGTGAAGATTTTGTAGAGCGCACCTTTAAGTAATCATGATGTGTATGTGCAATATCTACAATGTGTATTCCCAAACAACTGAATAAAAATGTTACAATCAGGGTACGAAAATAAACTGTACAAAACAATTCCCATTTGCTCATCGATCATCATATCACTTGTGGTTTTGTACAGTTTTGTAAATAGTCAGAAACAAATTGTAAGATTCACTGTCATTTTCCCCAACGAGAAACGTTTGCTTTTCGTTAGTGACAATTGTACCATAGGGTACGTTTTATATGTATGCGAACGTTTCAATTACGTGAAAAATAATTTTTTCTGTAAATTTTCATATCCAATTCAATTAAAAAAACATTTTTATTTTTTTTATTCATTGCAGCCATTCGTTTTGTATTTGTTTATTGCATATATGTACATACATAAAAATATTTTCCCTGCACGATTCATTTCGTTTGTTGTACTACTGTAGTGTACTATCGCCAAAGTGAACTCAGCCGTTTTGTTTCGTATTGTACCGAACTGTTAAAGTAATAAACGAAACGAAATAGTAACGTACAATATAGTTTATTTTCGTACACTGGTTACAATAGATTTAAGTTAAATTTTCTGAGGTTCATTAAAGGTATAAAGACATAGGCATAGCCGAAGACCGCACTGTCCTTACTTGTTTCTTTTTTCACTGTATATCCTCGCTTTATTCGCTGCTGATGGTGTTGAAATATTTTACCAATATGTGCATATTGATTTAGTGGGTTGTGTGGTTGCCATATGCTAAAAATGCAGCTACTTATTTTTTTCATACAAACACATTTTTATATATGTACTGACTTCTCTTTAGGTAGAGTTTTATTTTTTGTTTTTATTCCAATGAGACTATCTGCAAATGATTTTTTTTTGCATAGGTACATATGTATGTACGTGTATGTCTTTATACAAATATTCATTCGTATTTGCATTTCTGTGGCGTGGTTTCAGTTGTTTAACAGTCGACTTGTCTATTAAATACAAATTATCAAGTGGAGTATTAAATATGGACACTTTCCGGGAAATAAATGTCACTGAAAATCTTTTTCAAGTGCTGGTGAAGTGGTGAATCCATTATGCGAAATGCGATGCAATTAAATTGATGGCTGGGTGGGCTTATTGATTCAACTTTTTTTTGAATTGCCGAAAAAATATTTGCAATCATGTACATATCGTCGCTATGATGTCAAACTATCGAATGTGCGAAAATGCTTTTTCGACTACGATACCTTGCGCATGCATTTAGAGCAGTGATGGACAGCGCAGGTAGAACTATATAAGCAAGTGCAACATTAAGCTTATTTGGCCACAAATCGTTTTAATATTTTCTATCAAAGTTTAAAAGCCGCCGATTCCTAGATATATATATTTTCCCTTTGCCATGTATCAAAATTTGTAATACGCGGAAAATGTACGTACATATCTTTTGAAATGAGCGAAAAAGTAAAGTATCTTCCGAAAATTTGCACAAACACGTATTACTTTGAAGTATATGGATCAAAACGGCAACACAGCCCGTGGCTGAACTGTTTGAAATTTCACAGCCAAAGCCACAACACAGTTCACCTCACGCTTTTGTGCAAAATAGAGCGCTCATTTTTGCCTTTCGCATTTTCGCATCAAAGAACTCTAGTATTGAGTATAATAAAGCCTCGGCCTTTACCATTGCGTACCTCTTTTTTCTACTGTAAGACTGTAAGTAAGTCAAATCTTATAGAGGGCTCCGGGTAGATTTCACACGAGCGCTAAACGTAGTGGTTTTAGAATAAACCTAACTAAAACTGAGTTATTACTTAGTGTTTGGTATTTTAGGCTATTTGATCAAGTAAGTTCCGGTGCAAGAAAAAATACTTTTTCTTCACTTTCCAGCCCGACGTTTCGCTGACCTTCTCAGCATCTTCAGGGGCGATTTCTTTATTAAAAACACCAACAACAAGAATGCATACAGACAGATCGTTTGTTGCGAACATAATGAAAAAATGAATAAATTACATGTATAGGTACACAGGATTAATTGGCTTCATATGAAAACACACAATTTTTTTTTTTTTTAAACATAGTTACTGGATTACGAGTTATTATTGTTTACTAATAGACATTCATCCAAAGCGATATATCTGGGAGTCATTCTAGACCCTAAAATAAACTGGAAATTTAACGCTGAGAAACATAAAACGAGGGCCTTCATCGCTTATTGTACTTGTAAACGGATCTTCAATAGAAACTGGTGTTTGAGACCGGAACTTGTGATGTGAAAGTATACCGATATCACGGCGCCCTTGTATAGTGGCCAGCTTTATGCAAACAATACAATGTCAGTCAATTAAATATAATACAAAGATCGATATGCTCGGGAATAGCTGGGGCACTGCAATCCTGCCCTTCAGAAGTAGCGAACTTAGTCTTCAATATGATGTCCATTGATCTATGCCCGAAGGAAACCGCGATGTACTCAGCAGTATGTCCTGAGAGTCTGGGCTGTGGAGAACGAGAACCTTCGCCCATAGCTCAATCCTAGGCCTTACTTCGAAAGCAAATAAAACCATGGACTATTTGATATCAATACTCGATTTTTGCTTGAATATACATGTGAATAGAAACCGCATTCAGAAGTGAATGGAGAAAGGGCCAAGCTGTCATCTATATCTGCACTGGCTGTTCCAATATTGGCTGCGATATATGAACAGGCTCCGAGGAGCTAGATGACAATCGGTCCACTCATCTGGCAAACCAGGCTAGGATATTTCAGACTGAAGTTGAAGAAATATGTGAAGCCTGTGTTGCTACCAGGACGCCTATTCACTCAGATAGCCAGGCAGAACTCAATGTCAATGTCCATCTCTCCCATCTGGGTTCCCCGCCATAGGAACATAGAAGGCAAGCAGAGAGGAGACGAACTGGTCAAGGTGGGAGCTTGTTTGAATAAATCTGTAGCGGTGATACTGGAATATCCCTTCACGAAAATACAAACAGAAATCCACTTACACCTTCGGGAACTTGCAAGGAGGAGGTGTTCAGAGATACAAATTTGCAAGACAGCATTAGAGCTTTGACCTGACTTTAGCAGGAAAAAAACAGAAGTACTTCGAAATTCGTCAAGGGTAGAAGTATTTAGAATTGTAGCGACAATCACCGGTCATTGGCCGCTACGAAAACTTGCTTGTAGAATAGGTCTTCCATACAACATAAGGCCTTAATATGCTCCGAGGTCTTCGTTCGTCGAAAGTGGGTTCGCAGATTTCTCCACCTGCTGTCGATGGCTTCCCTGGTCACTCCCTTAGCTTCTTATGATAGAAAGCGCAGGGTAGGTGTTACGATCGGAGAGACTTCCTCAAGTCTAAGTTTAAATCCTTAATTTTTCGGGCCACCTCTATGTCCCGAAACCCAGTTAAGATTGATTTTATGTTTCTGCAGAACTTATAGGATCTTCGGAATTCCCTGACGCACATCGAGATATTCGTTGCCGACTATAAGGCTTTGAGAGCAGCTTGACTGTCAACAACGAAGGCAAGTTTAGATGGAGCTAGGTCGATCATGCTCACCAGCTCTGCGCCATGTCGATTGCAAATATCTTAGACTGAAAGGCACTGCAGTGATTTGCGAGTCTACACGACTCTGTAAGAGATAACTCCTGAGAGAAGAAGCCAGGTCCTTTATGAGACCATCCGCGAAAATGGGTATTTCGTCCTCGCCGAGAGTAATATTAAATTCCCAGTCACTTCCACCGGGAACATAGATCTCGAAGTTAAGATTCAAGTCAGTCTTCGTGAGTGGAGTGACCCTTGCAAATTCTTCGCAGGCTGTTAGACGGCCTGAGTCGTAGAGCGCTTTTAGCTGCGGTACTTTTAACGTGTAGGTCTATGGGTGAAATGTGTAGGGGAGTCTTAAGCCTCCCACCATACCAGTGCGCCATAGGTGAGATAGGTCAAACTACCGTATTATCTGCGGTTATTGCCCCTAGTCTTTCTCAATCTTAGCTTTGCGTTAAGTACCTTTTTTCTCCAATCTTCCGTGTTCCTTTTCCATGCAAGTTAAGAGTCGAGAATAATCCAAAAAAACTTAATGGGTCTAAAATCTTTAGAAATGAAAACCACTCTTGGGCTTCTTTAAGCCGCTTCCATTTTTATATACTTATTGAAATAGGCTATAATCACCTAATCAAAGGCAAAAAGGCAGCATCAAATAAATATATTTGGAATCAGGATATGCTAAATCATGTTCATCTTTAATCGAACTAGGACTCTATCTCTTAGTAGAAAAAAAGACAACTTCTATATAATCAGTTCCCCATACATACGTAATACGAATATGAAATTACATATGTACATCTATAAATATTAGCGTGGGCCGAAAATTCGCTTTTTTACAATTTTGATTGGTAATAGCAAAAGTATAGTTCATTATGCTCTAAAAACAATCTGTATGAAAGATTAAAATTTTTGGTCAATATCTTAGGCTCGCCCAAGTCCATCAAAGTTCAAGTAGTAAAAAATGTTTTTATTAGCTTATTTCGATTCCCTACAAAAAAGGACCATATACAAAATTATGTAGAACTAATACTTTCGAAGGTAATTGCAATTGTAGTAAAAAAATATTAATTCATGTAATTTATTTACTAATTTTTATTTTTTGAGCACATTGAACTTTGATCGACTTGGGCGAGCCTAAGCTATTTACCAAAAATTTTCATCTTTCACACAGATTGTTTTTAGAGCATAATGAGCCATATTTGTGCTATTACCAACCAAAATTTGAAAAAGTGGATTTTCGGCCCAAGCTAATGTACATATGTACATATGTGTATACAAGAAAAGTAGATTTTTACATTTACTATGAAATGGTTTCAGATTTCATTGAAAATTGGATTAAACAAAGCTGTAGGCCTAAACCTTGATTTCACATATTGATTTCGAAATTTCGCATACGAGTTTAATAAATAAAATTTTTTTTATTAAACATATTTTTAATTAGACTGAAGCAGAGGTTCCCAAACTTTCTTTTCTCTTAGATCCCTTTCAAAACTTTACTGGTTTTGGTGGACCCCCTGCCGCCCCTCTAACATATTCTCAAAGCTCATCAAAAAATGTGAAGATTAGATCTAAATAAAGATGAAAATTTGCATCGTGGGTGAGTTCCAAAACTAAATTAGGAGTGGCAAAAATAAACATAAAATATTTCTTGCGTTCTATTTATTAAAATAATGTGACTACACACTTACAAGTACAGAGCTCGTAAAGCCATCAAAGTACTATCTCGCCCTGGGGTTATATTTTTTAAGAGCACACCATAAATTCCTCACATGTTCGGCTCGCTCCTGAATTTGCATGTGACGTATTTGTAAAACATGGGCGCAAAATTAATTTTTAAAACACAACACTTGAAACAACAAAACAACAAAGCTTTTTACGCCAAATTTAAATTCAGAAACCGACAAAAGAGAAAAGACCGAGTCTAGAAAAATCGATGATAAACAATTCAAGGCAAGATGGGCAAATTGAGTTGTCATTTGCCACCCGAAATTACCAGTCCAACGAGCAGTCCAACAAGTTGCCTGCAGTACCGTCTTTTCAGTGAGAGCAAAAAACTAGATAGACCATCTGGCATTGAAGGCAACACGAGCTTTTTCCACCTGCATCACCTCGGTGGCTCTCAGTCATTGCTGAGCGAAGTTTTCACCATTTCTGATGGTGGCTTCGATGGTCGAAGTGGGGAGTGTTATAACTTTTTGCGGATCGAGGAATGCCTGGTCTAAGCCAACTGTGGCCAATATGGTCAGATCTCTCATTGTCAGGCGCTCCCGAGTGACCTGGCACCCGAGTAAAGCAAGCTCGTTATCTTTACCCACATAATTTAGTCGAGACTTGCTTTGCCGAACTAGTTTGGCAAGTTAGTACTTAGTAGGGATGTTGCGAATGTGGAATTTTAGATATCCGCGTATGCGAATGCGGATGCGGATGTTTAAAAGCTAACATCCGCGGATGTAGATGCGAATGCGGATGTTAAGTATTTTTAAGAAATAACTTAGGGGAGTAAATAAGGTTATTTAGGAAATAAAAAATGGAAAATCTAGTTTTTTTTAATAATGTTTTTTTTTTAGTACTTTAATATAATAATTGGAACGTTGTATTTAATAAAAAGTAATGTTGCTGCCTTTTCGGGTTACCTGTTTCTTAAAGGGTCGTAAATCAAACCTGTACCACTAAATAACTTCTCACTCGAGGCGGCAAACTTAAAAAACTTGAAGCTTGACAAAATTGTAAATTCATTTCGATTGACGCTGTACCAGTTGGGAGACTTTCGTTAGATTTTTTTTTTTATTGCGGTTCAATAATTCCTATTTGAGGATTGTATCGGGGCTGCAAATGTCGGATGTAACCTCCTGATTTTCATCTCCACAATCTAGCATCATGGAAAGATCGGTGTATAAACCCCGTTGTATTCCAAAGAATTCTTCATTATCATTCTTTTGGTTGCATCAGAATTTGGGGAACCTGTAACGTCATCAGCGTTTTTCGATTTTAGTTTTTGTAATTCATTTTTAATCCTTTCTTCTATGACTGGTTTGAAAAATGTGTGCTTATAGCCTCGGACTGAAAAATCAAAGTCTCCTATACATAAATTGCATTAATTCAAAAAAATTGTATTAATGTATAGAGTCAGAAACAATCAGCACGAATCGGAATATATTTATAATAAAAACCTATAACAAAGGAGCAATTACATTGTAAAAAAATAATAAAAAGTTATGGTTCTGATATTTGAGGCCCCTTAAAAAGCCCGGGCCCGGGGGGACTCACCCCTTAACCCCCTCTCTTGACGGGTCTGCTTAGTGGATATGGCAACTAAATAGTTATTTTCTAGGAATGAAAAAGCCAGAATATACTAAAATTTTTGATTGCATAAAACGATGTGGGGACTTATGATTCGATGAAATGTGTCATAATTAATCAAAGTGAATTTTGGATTTTAATTAGTTGCGGCTTTTTGTATTTCAGCGACGATGTAAGTTATAACGATATATTGCATGCTAAGTTCCAATAGATATTAAATTCGCCTTTAATTGACTCTTATTTGATTTGTGAACTTGGCTGTCAACTTTTTCATATTCCTTTTTATTTTTTACTTCGCTGCGTGCAAATTTTGACAACTATCAGAAAATTTAAATAAATGTTGTTGTTTTCGAGCGCAGAGTTCTAAACAACTTTTTCACTAACTTGGAACGTATCCTGTTAAACTAATTTATTTTCTATCGTTCAGAACTTAATCGGCCAAAATATGTCAAGGAAAGCTTGTATTTTTGTACTTTTCCTTGTTGAAGTATCGAAAACTGTTTTTAGGTTCGTGAAAAATCCTTCGACAAAAGGAGCAAAATATTAAACACAAAATGCTTGGACATGATAAGAATTAGTGTCAGAAGCAGCTGACAGATATAGTGAATATCAATAATCACTAATATGTTCAATATTTTAAAGAAAAAAAAATCGGTCGGGTTTACTTTCCTGTAGAATTGGCCACAAGCCGTTTTATGAAAAAAAAATTAAAAATTACACTTATCTAAGAAAAAGTAGAATAAAAACTAGCTTTGCATCCAGTTTTTTCAACAGAAATTTGACAAATAATATTCGATAATTACATAATTATTACCTTATTAAAGTTTATCTTTTAACGCGCAAAAAGTCGCTTCACTTTACAGCCACATACCTAGAAGTACCTATTGAAGGATCTTACTCTTTGACTTTAAAGTACAAAAGAAGGGGGACGTACGGGAAAATTTTAACGTAGCATCTCCACAGGCAAAAAATATTGGCTACAATTTGTCATTTTGTTTGCCCGATATACGTTTTATCAGTGCACTTGCACAATATTCGCATTCGCAAAAGCTCCGCATTGATTATTGCGAATGCGAATGTTAAAATTAACGCGGAAGCTCCGCGGTTGCGAATGCGAATGCGAATATTCGCAACAACCCTGGTACTTAGATAGAAGGCTGGCCAATGCCTTAAGTGCGGCTTAGCCATCACTGCAGACACGTAAACTACTTCCCCTCCACTTTTTTCCACCACGTAATCTATTGCTTTGAGGATTGCAAATACTTCAGCTGGAAGACCGAAGCATATTCCCTAAGAGAAAAGTGAAGTTTATCCCCATTAACTTCAAAAATGATCCCAGATCTTGGCCCAGAGTCTGTGTGTGAGTTCGGGCTCAGTGCTGGAATTAAACCAACTCAGCATTATAGACACAAGTGCACAAATCTTTGCCGCTGGCAATTTCCGCCACGCCTCACTCAGTGTTATACTAACATCCGTTTCCTAGTCTGCAGGTGGTCTTTAAGACTTCCCCACGTATGAAGACACAAAGTGACGGTAAGTGCAGCAGGGCACTAAATACCACTCAAAAAAATTTAAGTTAAATAAAGAGGCTATCAAGCAACCATTTTGGTTCTTTACTATCGAAACCGGATACATTTTCGTGGACCCCATATTTTATTAACCCCTGGGGGTCCATCTGGACCACTTTGGGAATCACTGGACTAAAGCATAACAATTGGTATAGAGACCAGCAAAAACTATATATTGCACTGTGGCTTACCAGCCTCTGGAAAATAAATTAATCCTAAGCTCGAATCGAATTTTTTATTACTAAATAATTAGAGTTCATTATTCAAAGCTGGCATATTTATACATGCAAAAAACATATACATACGCATGTACATACATGTGCATACACTTGCCTGTTCGAAAACTAATGTAGAGAAAATAAATACTAAAATGAAAAACAAAAAAAAAACTAAAAACAAATACATTTGATATATGATTATTATTTATGCGAAATATTAGACTGGGTCGCGAAAATAAGCTCTCTTTGAGAGGACATTGGAATCGTAAAAATTTTCGCGCTTGGCGTGTCCTAAAAATTGGCAAAATAGAGCCAAATGCCTTTGAATTGGAGTAATAAATAAAATAGTTATGTATATAGAAAATTAAATTTAGGCTGTTTTTAGGACTTGCCCAGAAAATAAGCTTTCAAACTAGGGGAGTAATTACAAAAGTTTTTTCTATCGTATGGGGACTGACACGGTCTTATGTACATATGTACATATTTTGTATACATATACGAAATATTTTATAGAACAAAATGAAATAAGCAAATACTCGCCCCTGCGGCAGGGGAGCACTAAAAATTACAAATTGCGCCGGTTTTAATATATGCACTATTTTGTAGAAATACGAATGCAAATTAAACAAAAGTATTTAATTGGCCATTGGCGCATAAATCTGATTTTATTTAAATATTGTTTGTAAATAGTTTCGAAAAAAATATGCAATATTTTACAAATTTTCCCTATTCACACCTGACCTGCTGTTTAAGTATTTGTTCAGCCTCAGTGTAGTCTACATACAGTGAAGTCTACATAATCGAAAATATCTACATACATATGTAAACACTTGCAACAGAAGCAACATTTTACAGCGCCGTCACACACCAGGAAGCGCTATTTATGTACAAACCTATTTACAGCATATTATTTTCGGTTTTTTGTGGTCCGTTCACAGTGGCCACAGTAGCGACCAGGATATGCTGCATATTGCAAAGAAAAGTTATATACATACATATTTTCTTTGTTGCATGTGGCATATGTTAAATAATGTTCGCTCGTGTAGCTTTTATAACGCTGTAAATTCGCTTTCTCACACATAAGCTTCTTAAATTTGGTTTTTTTTTATTTTTTGTGCCTCTTTGTCGCGTAACTTTCAGCTTGTTGTGCGTTTTTTTGTTTGCGTCACCTCCGGAAAATGACCGCAATGAGAGAATAAATCTTTAAGCCGCTTGATTTTATCCTTTCCCTCTGATTTTTTGTTGTCGTACGCACGTTCGCTTTTCGTTCGCTTCTCGAGTATGGTGGATGGTTGATTCTGCTACTAACTGCATGAAATAACAATACAGTGAACACAACAAGCGCTTAAGCGCTTTCATATCTGACATAACATTTTTACTCACTGTGCATACATATATGTAAAATTTCAGCCGCTGACTGAAGTAAAAAGTGTGTTAACCATAACTGCCGTCTCTAAATTGGAGTGCTAAGCGTTGCGTTTGCCATTGTCAACGAGTGTCAGCGCGCGCTATCCCCAAATCAACGAGGCGTAATTTTTGACGTTTTTTCATTTCCTCTCCTTTTTATTTTCGTTTCCTCCTTCACTTTTTTGTCCTTTCTCTTTCTTTCCGTCTTCCGCATCCATCTTCAGCACGTAATGCCCTGCGAAAAATGAATCCATTTGCTCGGCGCTAGCGCCGCGTTATTATGAGATGCTTCATACACATTGTATGGGCATGAGGATTTTTGATAGTTCCTTGTCGGTTGACTCGCTAAGATAGAGATGGCAGTAAGCTAGGCGCTGAGATGCAATTTTTCGTCTTGCTTAATCGTTCTACTGCTGATATTAGATAAACTACTTTATTTTCAATAATAACTAATTGAAATTCACACTTTTTCCCCTGCAACGAACTGATTTATTTGACATGGCGGTGTCCTAACAAGCAGTCAATTATCCGACTCTGCATTTTATTTCGATTACTTTAAAATGCATTTGGCTCAAAGAGCTTCAATGTCAGTATGTTTCGTTTGAATACGCTTTCGTTCTGCACTTCACAGATGCTTTTTCATACTGCCGAGACTCAAATTGTTTCTTTGAGTAAAAATAGTATCAAATTTGAAAACATTTAGATACCCACTGCATTTGTTTCAAAGTAGTTTTGTAATTATTTGATTAAAAAAAACTGACTTTCTTCCGTCGTGGCAATGACAAGACATATATGGTGTGTATGTAGTTATATGCTTATCTGTACAAATGCACTAATCGCGTGCTTTGGTGTTGATTTAAGCTCAACATTTGAAAGCGCATTTACAAGTCTGGCTGTAGCTGAGTGCCGCAGTTTTTTAATTTCCAGAGGTACAGGGTTCAAATTCTATTGCAGGCAACATCCAAATACCTTTTTTTTAGTAATCTTAATTATGAAAAAGCATTCATCAAGTGCAAAACGCTTCATTTTAACATTTAGCCTATTTCCATTATACACACTAACTTTGTACTTTGATTTAAATGCGTTTTTATATGATTTTACTATTTTTTCGTCAGAGTAGATGCCGCAAACTAGAATAATTTTTCTATTTGACTTCTACCTTTCTCCAGACTAGATGCGAAGAGCCTGCTTAAGTTTTCTGAACTTCGTTTAATATTTTAGTTTTTTTCCAAGGAAAATATTTTTTTTTTAATTATTCGCCGGACGAATAAATGTTGAAAATGTCCTTTAAAACTTTATCCTTGAATATCCTTGGAAATTTCCAATATTTATTTTTGAAAAAATATATGTCCAGGACTAATATGTAAACTACCATATCCTTCTTCGTCCTTTTCCTTTATTTCCTTTCTTTATTTCGTCCTCCTCACTTCATTAGTTTTAGATGAAAAAATTTTACACTTCTCTTTATAAGATATTGATAGTTACAATATACATAAATGAAGATACTAAAATCATTACACTGTACAGCACTCCACTGGGTATTGGACCAAACCAATTTTTTTTTAAGAGATTGAGTCATAGGTAAAAAAATATTTTCTCCGTTTTTCGAAGTTGGCATCCGAAATCGAGATATGGGCCTTCGAAGTTCGAAATAGGATCTTTGGTAAAATTTATTTGTTATTATTATATGTAAACAACTAAAAAACTAAAAATACAGTCCTAGACCGCTCTTTTCTCTTATTTAAATGGTTTGTAACTTTTTTTGTTCAAACTTACATTACAGGTGCTATAAGGGGACAATTAAAAACCTTATATTTCAAACAATTTTAATCTGATTTTTAAAAAGATGGTATCGTTGTAAAAGTGATTAGAACCCCTTCTTCTCTTCTGATATGCATATTTGTATACTTTGTATGGAAATTTTTGAGAAAAAACATTTAAAAAGAAAAATACCTTTTTTATAGAAAAAATATTTAAAACAAACAAATTAGTAACCGATTTTTAAAAAATTGATATCGTTGCTAACGCAATCAAATCTTCTTTTTTCTGATATGCGTATTTGTATATTTCGTATATAAAAATTTTAGAAAAAACGCTTAAAAGGAAATAAATACCTATTTTTATAAAAAAAAAAAAAATAACAAAGAAATTACTAACCGATTTTTAAGAATTTGGTATCGTTGTAAAGGCTACCAGAAAACTTATACTCTCTTAACCCCAAAAATTTCGTTTTATAGACGATTAAACCCCCTTTCTTCTGGTGTACATATTTGTATACTTCTTGTATAAAATTTGAGAAAAAGCACTTGAAAGCAAAAATACCATTTTTATACAGAAAAATATTTTAAACAAAAAAATTACTAACCGATTTTTAAAAAATTGGTATCGTTGTAAAGGCTACCAGAATACTTATACTCTCTTAACCCCAAAAATTTCGTTTTATATACGCTACGCCCTTGTACACAAAACAATTAAAGTATTTAAACCTTAGGTATATCATACCGTGATTTTGTTCTTTTAGAGCGCGTACATGGTTACATAATAATGATTCCAGTATTTTCATTTATGTATATTGTAACTATCAATATTTTATAAAGAGAAGTGTACAGTTTTTTATCTAAAACTAATAAAGTTAGAAAGACGAAATTCGAGGATGTGGTAGTTAACATATTAGTCCTTAACATATATTTTTTTCAAAAATAAATATTGGAAATTTCCAAAGATATTCAAGCATAAAGTTTTAAAAGGACATTTTCAATACTTATTTTTCCTGGTGCACCCAAAAATTAAATGTTTTTATATTCTACAGAAGTTTTCCTTTTATTTGATACCCATATTATTATTCTACAATGCAGCGCATCTTTTGAATAATTTTTTTATTCAATCATATTCTAGAAATTTCAAAGTCATTTAAAAAAATCCTGACGTCAGAGAGAAAAACTAAAAACGCAGTTTTACTATATTTGGCCCCAAGTTTTGTGAATATATTGATTTTTCGTGTGTAAAATTGACTGTAGCACGGTGTTATTTGCATTATATCGACTTTGGCACCTTTTCGCGGTTTTCGTTGGCATTTTGAGCCATAGAGCAACGGTTCATTTTATATGCAGTTTGCATGAGGTGATTTCACAGGCAACTTTTAGTTGTAAGCAAAAATCGTCTTGTATAAATGGCCTTTCAACTAATCGCGTTCAACGAAATTAGTCGGCAGCCAACTTTATATTGAATCAATCACCTCTAAAATCGCCTGATGTAAACATCGTATTAGTATCAAGTTTTGTTACAAGCATGTTTTTTCGATACGTACTCAGTACTTGGTTCGAAACTATCGATGCCAGAATAACTTGGTATCGAGCGAAAAGCACCGTGGATGTACTTGTAATTACTCTTATCCTTTCACGCCTAGAAATGATCTCTTTTCTCGGTCTACTAATTTGGAGTTTGTCGTTGGTCATGCCAATGCCAGAAGTTCTGCTCTGCTATCCAAAAAATGTGGGCTCTTTTAAGCCCGTTTATTATCCAATAATTCTGCTTGGAAAATTCTAGAAAAGTTAAGTAGTCAGAACAAGAGTGAGATACACAGGTTTTAAGAAATTGTACCGCAACCATACTGCAGTTCATTTTTAACCAGTCCGTATAGATGCTAGCAGCATTCTCCTCTTTAACCCTGCCCCTACTCTAGTCCCGTCTAGTTGGGAGCTTCTCTTGAAAGTATTTCTTCAAATCAAAACGTTTACTGATAAATCCAAAACTATCTCTCACAATACAACAATAAATTTGATAAGCTAATTTACCTGTCTGGGAACGAATTAAAAATTCTAAAAGATATATGAGCGGTATATTGCAGATTAAGAATACAATTATACAAACTCGAGATCTGGAGAGCCCAAACACGTTCACTTGAAGGACTTTCTGAAGTGGCTAGGAATGAACGAAGTTTGTAAGGAGTTAGATAGCACAATTTGCAGCCGCAGTAGCTGAGTGGTTAGAAGTGCGTACTAACACTCCGTTGGACCCGGGTTCAATCCCCGATCAGAGCAACATCTAAATTAGGAAAAATTTTGTCTGTCAACAGTCGCCCCTCGGTAGGCAGTTTAAAGGTTCCCCAAAAATCCATTTACCGATCGGAGGCGGCGTAAAACTGTAGGTCTCTCTATTTGTGTAACAATATCAAGACGCACTCCACATATTAGCGAACTTCTCCGGCAAAATACTTGGCAAACGTTTGGACGGTCACCGTATATCACCTATGGTATGTATACGACAGTCATCAGACCGATTCAAAGCATTTTGATAGAGAATACTGAAATCATGAATGGTATGGAAATGTCGTGTCACTTTGGCATCACTGATTCATATCATATAATTTTGAAGGGCATAATTCGGTTGATGAGATTGCAAGTTATGGCTCCGTGAAGCCAATTAATTCTCTACTACCACGGTTTAGTGTGACGTTACAGAAGTTATAGAATAGTACACCATAACCCTTACTAATGACTTGTGGAACAAGCGGAATGACTGTGAAATCTCAAGATTATTATGACCGCGGCTTAGTAGCAAAAATACAGAAGACCTTCTGAAACTTAGTATATCTGCAGTAAGAGTTCTTACCGGTATCATCAAAGAACACTGTACTCTTTCCAGTAGCTGTTACGATGAAGATGAAGAGGAAATCAATTTACCACTCTCTTGGTAATCACGCTTCTTCAATAGTCTGGCGCAGATAGCTGAGGTGACACTCTTGGATCTCCTGAGTTTCACTTGGGATAGGCATTGGTACAGTGGAGTTCTTCCAAAAACATATCCTAGTTTCTTTCTAAATAGGAACCGCGGTTAGGAGAATGTGCCTGTTGCTGACACTCACTCAACGAGACCAATCACAATGGACAACTATATATACGAGTGAATGTATGGGACCTAGCCCTATCCCCCCATGATGGCAAGTTCAATGCAAATTTTACAGTATTTACTTAAATAACACGTTTATGTGTTTATCATTTCACTAAATCTTTTCATGAGACGTACTTGAAATACATGTATACAATTAAAACTAAGCTAAAATTTGCAAGCCATCAAAAATTACCTTTTTCACAAAGTAGCAATTAATACCACTATAAAATGAATATTTAACTGAAATATTTTTTTAATTATATATCATTACAGTTATTACTTTATGCGGCTTCAATTCTGGTAGGTGTTTTTTTTTTGTACGCACTTTATTTACATAACAATTTCATTTTACCGCCCACAAAATGTTCACTTCTTACTTGCCACATTGAATAACTAAGTCAGCAACTGACAACAATTCAACGCTCAGGCATTCAACAGCATGGGGGGCTGTGCAAATTTGTTCTAACCCTCAGCTCGACCTTGATGAGAATTTTGAGCGAACACTGACCGCATAGAGTTACGGCAATGGTTTTTATGTATTTTATTTTTATACCCAAGCACACTTGTGCACAAGGATACTAAAACTTTGTTCCCATGACGCTTATTTATAACGGCCTAAAGGAATTGAGTTAGGTGTAGGACATACGTAAGTATGTGTTTACCAAAAAGCTCAGAAAGAAGAGATAAGTCGTTTAAGTCATGTTTGTCTGCCAATGGATACGATAGCTCGACCGAAAATTGAGATATCTCAACAAAATATCATCCCATAAAATGAGATTTTCGAAAAATTTCAAAATTACGATATTCCCGTAAACACAGGATCGAAGTTGATGAAAGTTGTAATTGTAAGTAGAATTTTTGCATAAAATAAAGCAATCGTAAAATTGTTTATCTATCTTAGTAGCCACCAGAGCAAACTACCCCGAACTCGGTACGAACATTTTCTAGAGTCTCACTAAGAAACCGGTTTATAATTTTTGAAATAAGCCAATAATCACGCCCACCTCCCATATAACGGTAATCTATATACTAATACGCTTGCATATGTTTTCTCACCGTTCGTTTGGCGATTCTACAAAACCGACTTCAAAACCAAGAACATCATAGGAAAGGTATTTTTGCTGTAGGTGAGGAGAGCTTTTATGATTTTGAAATTGGTTGAAAATTACGGCCAAAATTGTCGTTTGTAAATTTCCGTATTTGTTGTTGCAACCTGTTCAATTTGAGTTGTTTTCGCATTTTGTTTTACTTCGTTTTGAAATTAAACTTTGTAATAAAGGTAAATGTGATGACAAAATAAAATTTATAAAAAAGAAGGAAAAATTGAAGATAAAGACAAAAATGAAAGCATTGAATATATAAGAATTAGGGAAATTTTTTTTAATTTTTTATAGGAATCGAACAAATCCAGTCATCGAGAATTTATTTACAAAGTTATCGAAATTTATCGAGCCATCTAAGTTTATAGTTATCGAAACTTATCGTATAACCGAAGTTTGTAGTTATCGAAATTTATTGAGCTAACCATGTTTAATGAGTTATCGGAATGTATCGAATTAAATATTCAATTTGATAAATGTTTAATGAGTTGTCGAAATTTATAGACACAGAATCTTAATTGCCAAAATTTACGGATAGTTATGGAGCTATAAAAATTTATTGAATTATCGAAATTTGTCAAGTTAATGGATTTTATCAAGATAGATATCGATTTTTATTGAATTGTAATTATTTACGAAGTTAACGAAATTTATCGAGTTATCTTAATGCATCAAGAACTTCCGTTTTATCGATTTATCGATAATTATTGTTTTACCGAAATTTGCCTGTTTATCGAATCGAAATTTTTTTTAATTTTCAAAGTATATCGGGTTGTCGAAGTTTCTACGATTATTTAAGTAAATCGAGTTTTCACTGTTTATCGAATTCTATCGAGTTACCAGAGTGTAACGGATTATCGAAGTTTTTAATTAATTATCGAAATTTACGAAGCATTCAAAATTGATCGAGTTATCGAAATTTATAAAGTTATACAAAGTTTATAAAGTTACCGATATATCGATTTATACATATGTAAGTTTCTAAGTTATCGAAATTCATCGAGTCCCCGAAACGCACAACGGCAGTTATCGAGTTTTATTGAGTTATTGGATTTTAGTGTGTTTGAAATTCATAGAGCTATCAATATATGTATATCAAATTATCGAAATTTATCGGCAAGCTAGAACGTATCAGTCAATTTCAAGTCCTGCCAAAGTTTTTCAAGGATATAAAAAGTGGTAGTCACGTTTTAGTTCCAAAGCAGGAGATTTTGCGGTGAGTAATTTTGTATCTTATAAGTTATACGACGTGCTAAGTTTGAACAAATCTACAAGGCTCTTAAAAATTAAAAAAGTGGTCGAATTTTAGCACTAATAGTTTACACTGTAATTAAAGACGCCACTGCAACTAAAATCGATGTTTGCAATAATCGTTTAGCAATAAATGAGATTATCACAATTTTTTGGAAAATTGACATGGCACACATTCTTCAAAAGGGGCACAACACAAGAAAAACTTAGCATTATTCTGTTTATTGTTTACCAATAAATTTTCTGAAAATTAAATAAAATAAAAAGAAGTAAATTTTTTAAAATAATAAAAACTAAAAATATAATGAAAATTAAATAAAAAATTAATAAGAAAAAAATTTATAAAAAAATAAATAAAGGCAGTTTTTAGGTAAATGAAAAAAATATATATTTGATTAAAAAATTAATAAATAAATAAATATAAAAATTTAACTAAAAGGAAAACAGAAAAATTAATAAAATGCATTTCTAAAACTTAAATTATAGTAAAACTTTGTTTATTTTTATTTTAAAACTATAAGATTTAAAATTTAAATTAAATTTGATTAAATAAAAAACTATAGATATTAAAAAAACACTTCCCGAGGTTTGGAACCTATGATCTCTCGAATGGCATGCCTCTGCTTTGCCAACTCGGCCATTGGTAGTGTTGGAGCAGCGCCAGAAAAATGATACGGTCATGCGTAAATTAGTAGGGACACGACATTTTGACCATTTTTGGCTCTTTTTCTTTCTTTTTTTTTTTTTGTTTATTGTTTATTATTTATTTATTACAAAAATACGGCTCATTATCTAACAAAAACCATATAAGTCCAAATTTCAAACTTTATAGAAAAGTTGGAAAAATTCAAAAAAAAATTTTATAGCAACAACAAACCTTTTTTAAGAAACTTTAGAAAAGTCAAAGTATGCAGTTTTGTAGCCCATTAAATCCTAGTTTAAATGTGCAAGTTTCAAGTATAATAAGCCGGAATAGTCCTGCGAAATAACCAAAATAAACGGAAGTTTTTAAACTATCTTGCCTACTGTCTTTCAAATGTCTTGCAAAAGACTTGCCACTATCTTAACCGGAATGGTGCTGCTTACGTGGCACCTCCCTCTTATGTCTGCACAAGTTTATCTTGGTAAGCGCTTTATCGATTTCAACCAAACTCGGTTCAAATATTTCATTAAGTCTAACTCAGCATATTATCGAAACTCTTTGAAATCGGGGAAAACACCCTTGCTTATCATGTAAGGGTAGCTCACAGAAAGGTGAAAAACCGATATTTAATACGTGCGCTGGGTATATAAAAAGCGGTTTCGCCCGAACTTATATTTCTTGACTTGTTTGGTTTAGCTATTTATGTAGCCATTCAAAATTTTGAGTGGATGACTGGCAACAGCAGCGATGCAGTTAAAATATCAACAACTGTAGCAAACCGCAGTTATGTGTAATTGTGTATGAATGCACAAAAGTGCATAACGGAACCCCTAAATTCAACAAACTGTCGGATGAACTGTAAGTTGTTCTTATTTCCATTTGAATTTTACGGCTTTCCCGTGGTTCGCTCTCTGAGTCAACTACGCGTTTTTGGCTACATAAATATCTGTCGCTCGTTGCGCCCGTTTTGCATTTATGTAGGCTTTCGCCTTCTCTCTACTACTTCCTGTAACTTATGACACTTGTTTGTTTGTTTGTCTATTTACTGTTTCCCTTATTAAGTAGGTGCCAGCTGCATCTGTACATACTTATATATATGTAGCTGGCATCTCCTTGACACAAATTCCCATTTCAATGACGCGCTAGTCGGCTTCAGCTCATTCAGTTCCGGCTTTATTTAGTGTCGCGTTGAGCTGTTCGGTTTGACAGTTTCGATGGATAAGATAAGTCCGTTGGCAATGGAATATATATATGTTTGTATGTATTTGTATATCCGCTTAGCGTGGTAGATGCTTCCATTTTGGACGAGGAAAGCTAGCCCATTGTTTAGACGCGACTGCTAACACCAGGCGCCTAAATGCATGTTATGTACTGCTGCATGTGCAAAAATTTCCTTCATTAAATTAATGAAATTTATGTACATGCACTTCTCAACTGCCATGTAATAAAACTTTCTTAAGTTATAATTTGATGGCAGTTCAAAGTATGCTCTGCCTAGTCGGATGCATCCTCCGGACACTGCTTCCGGAGCATTCTGCGGACTCTGCATGGCTTACAACCATGCGGAGGTGGTAATAGTTGATTACCATTGGCCACAGTGCCTACCCACTACTTTTTGGTCCAATAAATATTTTTTTATATACATACATGCAAACATACTGGTCTCCCCTCTCACTGAGTTATTCACCCATATCTTTGGAATTACTTTTAAAGGACTTTATGCTACATTTTATTTTGGTTGATATTCGTACTTCTCCCTCTTCCTCTGCTGGCATCTGCATTTTGCAGTTACTTTTCGACTTCACATTTGAAAGTTTTATGCATCTTCTTTTTGGCAGCACGCAAACTTCAACCGCTTCCGCCAGCAAACAAACGAATAAAGCGGCCGACTAAAGAGCCAGTCACTCGACCGTCTTTACGTAATCAGAAATTTAATAGTAGGAAGAATTCGCTGTAGCCAATTGAACCAATTGAAGAAGTACATAATTTTATGCAGCAAATACATACAATAACCAATATTATTCAGAGGTCAGAGGTGCGGTACAACCAAGGCGCGGTCAGGTCTAACCAACATCCAGAAACGTTTTTTTAGCTGGCGGAATGCCAAGCTGTCCAATTTTGCAATCACTGCAGGCCCTGAGGGTTGCTAGTACCTCGGCTTGGAACTCATTCGATATAGGCTTTAGATTTTGAGACGGTGTCAGTCTTCTTAGAAGGGCGCAGTGACCATATCTGGAAATGGTTTTAAAACCCATGTATTTTGGCTTAACTGGGGCGAGCGCAGAGCTCAGGGTGGGTTGGGATACTTATCAATGGAAGCTTTATCCAGTGCGCTCCCACACAAAAGCACCATACAATAAAATTGTTTTAATTGGGATATCATAGAGCCAATAAAACACCCTCAACGAGAGACCTCAGTGATAAGGCAAGGCCCCCCTGCAACAATATAGGCATTTCGGCGCTTTTTTTACACTTTCTTCGATAATCGTTTTCCACCAAAACTTTTCGTTAAAGATCAAGTTCAGATCCTTCACCCAGCCGGAGAGCATTAGCGGTAAGCTGCTTACTGAGAAAGGTCCGTTAAGTAAACCAGGCAATGCCAACCTCGGCTTTCGCTTAATTAATAGAGTTAACTATAAAATCAGACAAGAACTTATTAAAAGCTCCCATCAGTATCGAAGAAGTTACCAACCGCAGAACAAAATGTAAGGTCAAGAACGTTTCTGCAAAGTACAGAGCGGGACAAAATGAAAACAAAAAGTTCGGGATGTTTCCGTCAAGAACAAAATTCGAACAAAACTCTCAGGAACGTCCTCAAGAAGAACAGAATGAAAACGAAACTTTCGAAAATGTTTTCAATGAGAACAGAATAAAAACAAACCTTTTGAAGGAAGATCAAATAAGAATAAACGTATAGGGAACGTCCTTCTAAGTACAGAACAAAACGAAAATAAAAGAGAACAAAACAAGAGAGGCATCTGCGTACTCAGTACGAGCCATAACTGTTAGGTCTAAACCAGAAAAAAGCTGAATCATTTAAAATTCCAGATCGTTTACCATTAGGAGGAACTGTCTATTTATGGAACAATTGTTCTTCGATAAAAAGTTCCTTACACATTTGTTCTAGTTTTATTCTTTTCTAGAACGTTCTGAAGATTCTGATTTCCATTTGGTTCTTTTATAAACGTTCCCGAAAGTATATTGTTAGCTTTGTGAACCTTCCACAGGGTTTTTTGGTCTTATATAATTCACGTTTAGAACGTTCTTTACAGTTTTGTTCTCACTTTTGTTCTTGTTAAAACATTCCCGAAGGTTTTGTTCTAATTTCGGTTTGGGTTTTTAAATGTGCTTGGGGAAAAAAACTACGAGAAAGACATTTAGTTTCCATCATACGTTTTGTTCTCGGTCCCTAATAGATAGGGGCCAAACAACAGCCTTGAATATAGGTATGTACAAGTAATGTATTAAAAAATATCAATGTGTCCTCAAAATCTACTGAACCCTCCATTAAGCAAACGGATCTTCCCAGACCCCTTTGTATTCTACTTGTAAAATAAACGCATTTTCCTTAAATTTAGCTATCCTCCAGACAATAAAAAATCAGTATCAAAAAGACAATAAAATTTACACATTAAAAAATGTATATACCCACAAATCTAGTGGCCAAATATACTCTATTTTTCCTTTGTGCTCTCAAAGATGAATTTTAGCTAAGAAACTCAGTTTTATGGAAAGATGTTTTATACGCTTTCGTTCTCAATAAAAATTTTGGGTTTGAGGAATATTAAAAAATACTTGTATTTGTGACTGGTGTAAAGTTATTATTAGGGCTCGGTTTTGTATGCAAAAAAATAAGCATACAAATACATATGTGCCATCGTAACTATAATATACATATATTTTCCATACCAAATTTTTCATATTTTTTTATAAAAATACAATTTATTCAACAGCAAAAACCATAAGAATCAATTTCATACAAAACTCGGGAAAATGCAAGAAATATCAAAACACATTAATCAAAATTTAAAGTTTTTCAAATCGATTTCTTGGAAAAATTTTGAGTTTGCAATTTTTGAGAACGTTTTTTTCGAGGGTGTTGCGCATTTTCTTCCATATAACGCATTAACAAAATCTATTTTTCTGCATACTCAAAATTTTTCTAAGAAATCGATTTGAAAAATTAAAATTTTGATTAAAGTATTTTGGTAATTCTCAAAAAAAACGGTAATTTTTAGAGACTTTATACTTGCACTTTATTGTACTAAATTTAATCGAATTAAAAAATTTTAAATTTTTATGAAGCCTTTTTGTTATTTCTTGCATTTTTCCGAGTTCTGTATGAAATTAAAGAAATTTATTCTTGTGGTTTTTGCTGTTGATTGAACTATATTTTTATAAAAATTTAATTAAAATTTGGTATGGAAAACATAAACAAATAAAATCTTCAAAACTTCAGGAAAATCATATTATTGACGCTGACTGTATATAAATTGATATATACTTTGCTTATAGTTGTGATGGTACATACTTATTTGAGCTGATTGGGGCATTTTAAAATACATTTCGTTTTCCTCTTTTACATGGAATGACCCACATCAGAACAATATTGAATATGTTAGAGAATATATTTTTTTAGTTTATATAATAATGAATAGTAATGAAAAAAAGCATTTCAATGTATCAATCAGCATTTACCTATAAATTTGTGAATATATACATATTAGGGTGACCAAAAACTGTTCACCTAACGGAGAGTTAAAATTCGGTACACAGTATCTAATATTTTTCTTCCCTACCGTTATAGCTTGTTGGGCTAACAGCAACCGCTCCGCCAGCAGCTTCCTATTTTCACCGTATGCCTATGCGCCTAAGTCTATGCCTTGATTACATTTCATCGTCATCGCATTGCACAGCAGTTTTTTAACTTTTACCATTTTGAATCCAATCTCCACAAAGTGTAAATATGCAATCCCATTTTTCGCGCCAACTCGGCACTTCTTCCGTCCAGCTAAACTGCAAACGTACGTACCATTTCTTGCTTATACTTTTTCATTTACAATTTTAAATCTGTCGCCGAGTCGTACAGTCATGGAATTGCGTCCGCATCAAAGCGCAACCGCCACTGCTGCTGCCAACACCGCCACTGCTGCTGCCAACACCACCAATGCTTTATGTTTTGTTTTGGGGGTGTCGCTCGTGTAGTATCGTTGCTCGTTAATGGCTGAGTTCATTCAGCATTTGCTTATCTATTTATTTTATAGACTTGTATGTACATATATTTTACTGCTGCTATATGTTATGGAGAACATTTTTCTTGAGCCGTCCTACTTGTGTATCATTTCATAGCTTTAGCAGAGATTAGCTTTGTGCATAGATGGATGTGCATAAATAGCTGTAGTCGTAGCTGTGATACTGTGCCTGGCATTTGCTGCGGCTGATTGTTTGTTGTTGTTGCGTAAATAAATTCATCATTTGTGAAGTTGAGAAGCGCGGAAAAAGTTTTGCTTTTACTTTGATCAGAGAGTGGGAAAGTTTTACATAATTTACGCTCGGCATTTGCGCACCCAATGCTTGGTCTACAATGTATGTTCTTCTTATCTACGTCCATAGCGCACTAGAAACCTCATCAGTGGTGCCGCCACTTGTAAGAGGGAAATGATTTTTATGGTGGTGTGTAAGGGTGCTGTGCATAGCAGACCGCGTCTGTTTGAGGCGGCGAAATTAAATGCAGCTGCTGGTGCCGCCTCAACTAGTACAAGCGCTAAGCACGGCAAACATAAGGAGCTGATATTGCTGCTGTACTACCACTACTGGCTTGCTAACCCAATTTTATCAGTTGCAAAACTACATATACTACTAAGACAACGCGTCGCTTTAATCAGTTGCGAATGAGTTGTCAAAGTTGTTTTTCTTCTTG
>NW_023458560.1:22708274-22725059 GCF_013731165.1 Rhagoletis pomonella
TTAATAGTCTAGAATTCATTGCAACAATTCAAGTCGTTCACTTTCACCCGTTGACGTTCGAATAAAATTTAAGTTTTTCTTACGCTGATACGTTACGTTCCAATTGTGTGCCTAATGGTCGTATTTTCGTATTGTGACAACGCATATACGTATTTGCGACGTGCGTCTTTGCGCCGTACGCTGCAATTCTGCTTCGACGGTCACTTTTGAATTATAGGTGTTTAAATTTAAAAAAATAAAGAAAACAAGTGAATTTTTTATGTAATTTTTAAGAGGGGTAAAATTAATTATGTCATAACTTTTGAAGTACACCATATTCTCATTTGAAATTTAATGGGCATTTAGCACTTATGTGTATACTTCATATGTAGTAGGCAAGAAAAGTGTGCATTAAAAAAAAACGAAATGGCAAGTAACTCAAAGTCTGTAACTCCACATTTCACCATTTTCAACATTTTCGGTTTATCGCGTATAGTTTTTGAAGCATTTAATTTTAAGAACTTTTTAAGTATGTATCGTATTCTACAAACAATTACGAATAATTTGACAACTTAGCAAGAGGTGTGCTTTCAGAATAAACCATGTTTTAAAGATAAAATATTCTGCGATCTTGAGCGTAATTTTTATTCCAAAAATATCTGATTTGAAGGCACATTTGGAAAATACGTCGAAACGATCTAAATATTTTTATAACTAATAGTCCTTATAACGT
This sequence comes from Rhagoletis pomonella, assembly GCF_013731165.1. Classification (NCBI taxonomy): domain Eukaryota; kingdom Metazoa; phylum Arthropoda; class Insecta; order Diptera; family Tephritidae; genus Rhagoletis; species Rhagoletis pomonella. The sequence goes on from NW_023458560.1 coordinate 22,708,987, forward strand.
TGTATATACCTGTAAAATGCTTCAAAAAAATGTTCTCTAGAAGTGTGCGAAAACGCCGATTTAGTACTTTTAATTATTTTCCTTCTTATAGTCAGAATATTTCGAGCGTGGTATCAAATCAAATTTTTTTCGACAAGGGTTCTGATAGGTTCTCTTACTTAATTGGAGCCTTTTAAATTCAATCGCGTCCCCAGTTTTTCCCGGTTGTCTCCAGTTTTGGAGATAGCGGAACTTGAAACTTTGCTTAAATTTTAACTATTTTATAAAAAAACTCCCACCGTTTTGAAGATATTTTACTACAATTTTGCACACGCTTGTGTTTTAACATTTCCTTCACCATCTCATAAAATCATCGAAATCGGTTTACTCTAAAATATAGCTCCCATACAACTGATTGGCCAGAGACGTTGTTTTGCGTTATAACTCCTCCAATTAAGCATGTAAAAATTTAGTATAGGTTCACTTTAACATATAGCACGCATACAATTTATTATTCAGATATGAAATTAGAGTTATAGCGCAAAAACACATATCTGAGTAATCAGTTGTATTGGAGCTATACGTTAAAGTGCAACCATTTCGATAATTTTAAGAAATAATTAAGGTAATATTAAAAAACCGTTATGTGCAAAAGTTTAGTAAAATAACTTCAAAACTGATGGAGTAATTTATAAAATAGTTAAAATTTAATCAAATCTTCAAATACCGCTATCTCGAAAACCGGAGCCAATCTGGTAAAACGGGAGATGCCATTGAATTAAGAACGTCCTAATTAAGTGAGTTCAACTTTCAAAATCTTTGCTCAAATTTTACAACTTGAACAACGTAATTTGAACCCAGCTTATTCTTTTGTTTTCTATTTCATGTTTATTCCTCGTCTAACTTTTGAAGCACTTGATGAAAATGAATTACACTTATATTAATCAATTCATTAAGAGAGTACGAATAAAATTATATATAAAACATAGGTGTGCTCACAAATTTAAAAATAAATTTTTTTTTTTGGAGAGTGTACCTATTTTTTAGATTTGCCCATATGCACATTTTGATACCGTAACTTATTTTATTTCTTGCGAGTGTTCTAATTTTGACAGCACGAATTTCGCTGTGGTGAGTTCGCCGTTCGCCGGCATTGTACTCAGCTTAACTCACCTCAGCTCAACTCAAATCAATGCAATTTACCTAAACTTACCTCGATTCATTTTATTTCACCTTAATCACCTCAATTCAACTGAACTCACCCTAAACTCATTTAAATTCGCCTTAACTCACTCACCTCAACTTACTTCATTTGAACTCATTTTACCTCAACCCTACTCAGCTCAACTCACCTCGCTTCAAAAAATGTATTTCTTGATTTGTGATTTGATCAATTTAAAATCGCTGACGCTAGGTTATGATATTTAACCTTAGGTTATGTTAACATAAAACAATCGGGACTATGGAACGATTCAAAAATGAGTCAAGAGAAACTTCACTTCCGTAGCGCAGCCCAGGCGCGCTCATTCTTTTTATATTGCTCGAAGGTTTGGTTTATCGTTCTTGTTTTCGATATTTTTATCGACTTTGTTATCAAAATTTTTTATCGATTTCATTATTGATAGTTTTATCGATTTTGTTATCGACTTTTCATTGATATTGTTATCGATTTTATATCGATATTTTTATCAGGTTTGTTACCAATATTTTTATCCATGTACCTATCGATTTAGGTATCGATACACATGATATGATATCTGTGGTCATCGGCAATAACCGCTGAAGATGAAGATAGAAGAAGAAAGATAAAAATAAAGGCAATAATAAAAAAAGGATATATGTACGTAGAATCTGAGAACTGTTTCGGGATTTTCGATTTTGTTATCGTTTTCGTTATGCCTTTTTTGTCGATTTTCTTATCGATATTTTTATACAAATGATATGGCATAATGTGACAGAACATCATATGACATGACATCATTTGGCATGGCATGACATCCTATCACGTCACTTCACATTACATCACATAAAGTCACATCACATTGCATCGCCTTACCTGGTATCACATAACATCTAATTACTTCATCGCACTTCACATCATCTTGGGGAATATGAAGATGAAGAAAAGGATAAAAGCGTTGATATAAAAGACAAAAACAAGATAAAGATAAAAGATAGGAACAAATAGTATAAAGATAAAAATACAGATAAAGGAAAATAAAATAACATAAATATAAATAGAAACAAAAGGTCTAGATCGCTAGATAAAAAAAGACAAAAAATATAACCTTGGCCTATGTACATATATTGGTTATGAGACAAACTAGAAATTTAAGGTAAGTTTCACTTCTGCAGTGTTATTTTCCTCAAACCCCTGTAGTCAAATGTACTAGTCGTAAACTACCTCACAACTAGTATGAACCGCATGCCCAACTAGTCAGCCAACTATTTTTTTCCATGCAATCAACTGGTATTTTTAACATGGCGATGTCCTACGAGATGGAAATTGTCAGATTTCGGTCAGAAATATACTAGTATCATACTAGTTCAAAATAGACAGAAAAATACTAGTCCAATTATGGACCAAAACCACTACTTTGGGAGTCAAAAAATAAAATGAATTCATGAATATACAATAAAAAACGTTTGATTGAGTACACTTTAATATATATTACACACTTTTATCTAGTGACCTTAGATTTGCCAGTAATTAGTGTTAAATTTTTTGAGTATTAATTAAAAGCAAAAATAAATACATAAATATTTCAAACTATCGAACATAAATTTAAACGCATTTTTCATTAAATGTTATTAAAAGTAAAAGGTTTCAGGTACAATAAAGACTATATTTTTATCTTTTATAATAAACTTGAATATCCAAAAGAAAATATTTTAGTTAAAAATAAAATGAATACTTTTTTGAGTGAACTAAACTTAAAGTAAAAGTTTTCATTAAAATAAATTAAATTCATTAACTTTGCACGTTTCAGTCTATTCTTTTCAAAATTTTATAAAAGTAATAATTAATGTTTAAAATTTGAGATTTGGATAAGAATAAAATAGATAAATAATTCAAGCATTTATTAAATATGTATTCTTAATTTTTGTCTATAGTTTGGCTTGTTGATTGACAATAGAAATTAATCAAATAATCTTATTAATCGTGTAATTAAAAAAAGTAAAAAATAATGAAATAATGATGTTAAATATTAAAATTAATGAATTAATTAACATTATTTTTAAGTAATTAATTATTAATCATTAAAAAGGTTGTAATATCGGTATTTAATCATTAAACGTTTATCCCAAAAAAACATACTTTAGTTAAGAATCATAATGAATATTGATCATTATTTAACAGGACTGGTATAATTGAATACGTACTCGCTTTAATGGTTTACAATATAATCAAATAAACGTTATAATATTTTGTGTACTTTATCGTATTAAACTGTCGAAGTCAAACAAAACAGGGCATGAATAAATCGTACTGTACTTGGTACAAGTCTGGCATTTTCGAGCTAGTTCGGATTCAGTCAGGAAATTCTAGTTGTAAACTAGTATTTTTCCTGACTAGTTTAGGGTTTCACTGCAGGGACGTGACAGGAGCCCAAAGTTATGCAGTAACATACATAGAAAAAAAGAAATATTCTGACGAATTGATAACCTTCCTACTTTTTGTGAAGTCGGTTAAAAATGTCGCTTACGCCTTTTTGGCTGTTAGGGCTCGATATGTAGTCTTCAAAATACCTTAAATCATCGAAAAATCTTTACTGAAATTCGCTGATTTCAAGTTAACAACAATGGACATTCTCGTTAAAATTTCTGCGACCTCAACTTTTGCTCTGCGGTTTGACTGCGGATTGTGTTGGCGCATTTCATTTGCGAAATGATTGGAATTTACGCTTTCCGATTACGTTTGCACGTCAGTAACGATGCAGGATAAAATGCGCATGTTGATGTGTAAATGCTGGATGTTGAATACTCAAAAGCGGATGGTCATACCCCAGCTGTGCTCCTGTGCAAAACTGTTGTGGCAATCAGAGACTGGGAGATTTAGCGAATCGAAGAGATCGATGTATGTACTTAAAATAGTCGATTCGGTGTGCATGTGAAGGCGTGCAAGTACATACTTCGATAGCGGTCTGCCGGCCGCAGCAAAAGACAGGATGAAGTGCGGTGAAGTGGAATTTTCTGTCATGCCATAATGTTTGTTGCTGTTTGACAGTTCAGTTTTAAAGGGAAATGTAGTGCCATCGCTAGTCGCTTGAACGGTTGAATAGCTGAACAGCAATTTGGTCAACTGGCCATTGCCTCTAGCGATGGTATAGCTTAGCAATGCGATTCGCTGCGCAATTCAAATTGCTTCAATTTCACAAATGAATTACAGTCAGTCGCTTGACACAATCACGCAGTTATCGTAATGTCGGCTCGTTATATCAGCTGCACTTCGCGGTACGTGCGTACGCTCAATTGTAATGGCTTTAGCTGTTGGTCGTTTGCGCCATTTCGCAATTGATTTCACAGAAAGTTCTCATAATTTTTCGGTTAAATCCATGGGCTAAGCAGCACTGCAGCAATAAATTTGGCAAGAAGCGACTAGTAACAAACGAGCAAATGCACAAATCTGACAACGGCAACGAACATTGATGAAACCATAATTGGAACACATATGTACATACTCTTGTGTATGTGCTCGTATGTATGTATGTATGTATATGTATGACGTTGCAATCCAACGACAACGCAAGTAGAAAGCAGCTGACAGCAAATGAAGCATGAAGCATGAAATGAGTTGCTCATGTGGTTGTCGCCATTTCAGAAGCGAAGGATGTTGCAATGCATTCCGGTTGTTGGTTTCATCATGGCGACGGTTTTACGCGAAGCAACAGCGTTCGATCACATTAATATGCACCATTGCTTGTACAAGCGGATGCTTGAATCCATATACAAATGAGGGCGTCGCGTTTGAAATCCAATATGGCAGATTCAGCGGCGGATGCGGATTTTTTTTAGGGGGGAGAGGGGGGCAGGGTTTGTTTGCGCGAAATTTGACCCTTATTCTTATAACTTTGAACGAGTAAAAATGATAAAATTTTGTATTCAGATAACGTTCTGCATTTTAAGGTTATCTCTATTGGTATTATCTAATATTCGTATAGGGTTACCATCCATTTTCAAATAGTTACAACTAAAATAAAACACCATCAAATGGGTATCAAATTGAAATTATTTAAAAATATACCCATTCAGAAATATTTTTGAAAAGGGTTGCCACCTATTTTTCATCGTATATTTATTAAATTTTTTGTTAAACCATTAAGATACAATATTACTATGGGTACTAAAAGAAAGCTCTTTAAAAATTATTTGCCTATATAGTAAGTGTTATCCCTTAGGATATTAGTGCAAGGTTGCCACTTATTTTCGATTTTACAAAATTTAACACTCTGGCTCATTACAAATTGTATCGGACTTTGTATTACAAAGGTCATTGTAAATAACAAGATCTTCGTTAATAAATTAATATACATCTAATAACCAGGACTGTTACAGCTAACGTTTAGATACAAATCCACATGTGGGTACCCAGGTACCCCGGTTGGACTAAAACGTTAATAATTTTGGTTGGACACACAGTGTGCTAAATTTCGTGGTGATTGGTTGAGTATTTAAAGCGTGAAAGCGTTACAAACAAACAAACTCACTCACTCGCATTTATAATATTAGTAAGGATAAGGATTTAAACTAAATATAGTTCTCACTCCTAAGCACCTGTAAAGGTGTTTGGGATCATCTTAATTACTTCCACTATAAATAAATGCTGGTAAGAAACACACGCTTATCAAAATCTGACAAATTTTTTTTTCTTATGGCTGCTATAATTACCGTGTTGCGCATTTCTGTTTACGTCACCAACGCCAAAGTTGCCACCGCATTTGCTGTGCGGTTTATGCTACGAACTAAGCATTACTTACGCTTTAATTAAATATTTAAATGATTTTAAGTGAAAGGTGTTTGCCAAGAGGTGTAACTCTCAGCTGTGTATTCCCATAACAAATTTTAGCATGCATTAAAGCACACATGAGTGTAACTACATATCTATGCGTTTAAAATTGCGCGACGTGTATGTTATTGGCTCAAAGCTGTTTCCGGTAAGATACATATATGTAGATGCTTGTAGGTAATTAAATGTGTAATGTGAACGTAAAGTGATGCCATCATGCGCCAAATTTCTATTAACCGAATCACTTGTAATACCATAGCGCTAGAGTGGCAACATGGTTACTTCTTTAAAAATAATACGAATAGGAATACAAGCACGCTATGGCGAACAATTTTGCGAAAGTGTTGCAGCTGCGGGGAATATCAAGTAATTGTACCTGCTTTCGAGTTATCGCAAGATGTATATAGATACGGATGTGCCTTAACTTTTCAGTAACTAATTTGAATCACTGTTTGTTTACTTTTCCCCAAACGGCACCATTTATAGGAACCCTATGTTGGTAGTGATAGTGAGCACTTAAAATTGATACAAATGTTTGTATTAATTCCTATTTAATTATCGCACCTGTTGGGAAACGCACATACCCAGCCGGCACTTTCAAGCATGCGTAAACACACACTTACCGACGAGTATAAAGCACGAAGCTGTAATCATTTCAAACCACTATTCGATGTTTTGCCATTTGCTGTTTACAATCTTTAATTGCAGCAGTGTTTCGTGGCATACTTAGAATTAGCCAAATGATGAGTGAATGAAAGTTTATGTGACGCATCAAAGTAGCTGTTGATGAGCTAACGATGCAGTGTCTAATTTATTTTGCAAGCTTTGACGATGAGCCTAAATATAGCTTTGAGAGGAATGAAATCATGTATTTTACAGCGCAATTCTGGCTAAAATAGTTGAAAGTATTTTGTAAGGCAATTGAAAGATTTTGTTCAATCTTGCACGAAAGTCTTACAAAAAAGCTCAGAGGCCCACTTTCATGGTGGAAAGAATTTTTAACAGAAAGCACTTGTACACGCTCTAAATGGAGATGTAGATTACCTTGCTCGCGCTGCTCCAAAAGTCGCAATGGCCGACAGAGCAAAGCACTGGCCTGTTATTCGAGAAATCCGACGTTAGAGTCCACGGACGGAATATTTTTTTAAATTTATTGATTTTTCTTTTTTTCAATTAATTTTTAGATTTTATTGTTTTAAAAAGAAAAAAACGTTCAAGAGCTGAAAATATTTGCACACTTCTACTTAGATGAGATGAGAATATTACTCATTCGCCATGTATTTATGTAAGTGTACGTTCGATTTTAACTTTTGAATTGCATAACTCAGTGGTAGGGGATACCAGTACGTTTGCATGTATGCATTTTGTATAAAAAAAAATATATTTATTCGAACAAAAAATGTGGGTAGGCACTTTGGCCAATGCTAATAATCTATTACTCCTCCGCTGAGGTGACCCCAACAATGCTTAAAACAGTATCCTTTCATTTATCCTTGTTTATTAGGTTTTGTAAATTTTATTAATGATATTATTTCCCTGTTTGGGAATTTGATGAGTGGCATCACTCATACGGAAGCTGCCTTATTGAATTTTCAAAATCGCCACACTGCTTTTAAAAGAGTAAAAGTGTACAAACTTTTTCAGCCCTTGAACTTTTTTTTGTATGGCTCTGTTCCGGTTGACGTGTATATATATATATATATATACAATGTGTATATGTATTTATGTACATAGATATATAGAATATCGAAATTGACACTTGCTGTATTTCCTTAAGAGCAAAGTGTAGCTAAACAATTAACTCTTTGATGGCTACAGACGATTTACTTATACACACGATGACTAGATCAAACATATTAAGAGTGTCTTTAAAGCTCATTAAATGGCCGCTCCTAATAACACTTCAATTTAGCTAACAAATATTTGCTTTCGAAGTGCTGTGTATGACAAGATTCCGAATAGAAAAAGGGTCAGGAGCTGTGACGAAAGGAGTAAAAGCCAATATCCTTAATCTCGTTCAAATTTTCCGAAATGACAACATCAGCAGATTTTCCACACCGTTTCACTAAAATGCAACAGAAGCAATGCTGCAACAGCAACAGCAACAAAACTTTAACGTATGTACAAGTATGCGCGCAAAAAAAAAGCAACACATATCCCCAGATTGTGGCTGTAAATAGAAATAACAAAAAAAAACGACGGAGTGCAGCAGCGTTAACCCTTAAGTACAACAGATGAAAACTTGTGTTAGGTATTTGGGTACTTGACATAAAATTTCACACACAATTTTAACCAAATGGCGCATTACCAGCTTGACTGTCGGCCAGCACTGCAGGTAAGCAGGTGAGCAGACACATGCGATTTGATGTAGTCAAGCAAGGACGACTGTTCGTGCTGCTTCGCTAACGGAACGGAGCTGTTAAGCAGTAATCGGTTTGAAAGCTGCCACGACGAGCTAACCAGCCATTCAAGCTTCAACTTAAAATCAGATCAGTGCTTAGAATTGTGAAAAATTCAGAACCATTAGTAGGGAATGTGTTGGATAAGGAGAAAAATCGAAAATAAGAAAATAAAGAAGTATAAGTACAAGTTGAAAAGACGAAGCAGCAGTAAAGAGTGATGTGAAAATACTTGAAAATTGCATTTACAGCAGCATTGGCTGTCTGCTACCGCTGTTGTTGTGGCTGGCACACAATCGGCGCAACGACGCGTCATCGCCATCACTTTGTTAAGTAAGAAGACAGGAGCAAACAGCTGAAGAGGATACTTATTGGCGAAAGTTGGGACGAGCTGTCAGGAAGCATGGCAGGTGAACACATACATATACGATGCCAACCACAACGGCAATGACAACATACATGTCGTATGTACTGAAGTATGTTTATGCGAATGGTACAAGTGGCAAGCCAATACATATTATGACCACCAGGTTCAGGCGGCGACTCACTGACGATGCTGTTGAACTGTTGCAGTTGCTTAGGTAGTCGTTGTTGGTATTGGTGCTGCTGACGGTAACATCAAGAGCAGCCTGGCTACAATAATATCAACAGAAAATCACATCAACTACATAACAACAACAACACTAACAACAATGGCACTAGTGAACTATTGTGGAAGTGGAAGAGAAAATTGATATGACATTGAGGCAAACGATCTAGTCAATTTGATGGTAAAAGATTTGCTAAAGAAACGGTTTGCATTATGTACACATACATACAAACATATGTATATACATACTTATACATTATTACGTACTTCGGTGCAGCAGATTTGCGGTGAATGCGGTCTGTTAAGGCGGATACATTGATAATGAGATTGCGGATGTTTGCTAAGAAAAATGTTTGCGCATCTTAGTGAGTGATGTAATATGCGGATACTTGACTTGAAAAAGCACTTCGAAGCAGAGAGTGTACGTGGCGTATGAGCGACATTTTCCTTAAAATTTATCTATTTCTTGCATTATAGGTAATTTGAATCAGGATGGATATGGGAATTTTTACATTGAGCGCGTTCTTGAAATGAAACCTGACAAAATATATGGATATATGAAGTGATAGATTTCAAGCAATTCCCTAGGTGGTAACAGAGGAAAACCCTCTTTGGGATGGAAATACCAGGTGGGGAATGGCTTGCATTCACTTTTGTTTTTTTTGCATGGCCTCAGTTGGCACAGGAAAGATTCGACTGGCGTGATTTACCGGAATTTGCATTACCAATTACACCGGGTACAAAGGCAATCTATACATATAAAATTGTAACAGGCCGATGTCTGTACATTATAGATTTTAAGGAAAAATTAATATGGGGGGCCTTTATGGCAGCAACAGAAGCCAAATCAACAATTTTTAGAATTTTTGTCTGTCTTTTCACCTGTGTATTGCTAGAGGTTTGACTTAAAATATAGAAAGAAATAAATTAGAGAGTAGCCACCTGTTTGAAAATTGCGCTTTAAGTAAATTGTTAAGATAAAGTAAATATATCAATATGGCTGTCAAAAAAAAGAGGTGTCCGAAAAAATTTTTGTTGAAGGTTGCCACCTGTTTGAGAATTTTAATTTAATTTAATTGATAAGATAAATTTAATATTGAAATATGGGTATCAAACTGAAGAAGTTTAAGAAATTTTACTGTAGAAAATATTTTTGAGGAGGGTTGCCAGCAGTTTGAAAAATTTTATTAAATCAAATTGACAAAATAACTGAAGTATTACAATACCGGGTACTTGCAAGTCAATAATAAAAGTATTTAATTCAGTTTCAATTAAAATTTTTTTTCGAAGTTCCTCCATTTTTACTACATATATTATGATAATTTTTTATATTTTTTTCCAGAGGCTGACGAAGTTAACGGGAGCTGTACCATAACCTGTTATACAAGTTAGAAGTTAATAAATCATAACAAATGGTTCAGCGTAAATTCGGCCGGAATTCATGCGATCTTATAGAGAGCACTCTCGATTTACAGGACCCTGGCCCAAAAAATGTGGTTTAAAAGTAAACCCAAATATGACTAAGTTATCTTTACCACCCGGTACAAAGTTGCGCCTGTCGTACCCTCAAATGCTTATAGATGGTACTAAATTAGTGTTTAGTTAATTCCATAAGTGGGTGTAGAAAAAAAAGAGGCACCACGGTATGAAAAATCTTTTGTACCGCTAAAGATTGTCCCAAAGCTAAGATGACTAATATAACTTCGCCATGCTGTATGAATTCTAAAATGGCTTTGGTAGGCTAAAGCTTTTTTAGAAAGAGTTACGCAAGTGGAGCTTTATAATGCATATTTTTTTCTCTGCTCAATGCCGAACAATCAAAGAAGACGTAGCCAAAAGGCTAGACCTCTCTTAGGTCCCTTCCGCTTTCCAATATTTACATACTGTGCTCAGAATGGAGGTTGGGTTTATTTTCCGATTAGAGAGAAATTAATTATTTGCAAATAAAAGAACGTTTTTAAACACCCAAAGGTTAGGATTGCTTGCACTCTATAAGAACATATATAGACTAGCTAGGAAAAAAGCCGATCTCTGGGTAAAAATGGTTTTATTGCATTACTAGATTTTGCCCGCAGCTCCGCCTGTGTTAAGTTCGGTTTAACGTCATGACTTCAAATACGAAAGAAAAGAAAGTTATGTGACCAAAAGTAATATGTTTTATTTTAAAAAGGTACTTATTTTCTTGAGGTTCTAGAATAACGTCAATGTGTCAAATTTCAACTGAGTTTATCTATACTAATACATATTTTGAAAGCTTTTTTTCTGTTCATAAGCCACTGTACCGATTTCTTTGAAATTTCGGGCAACTACTGCAGACTTTACAAGGATCGTATTTACGATCCAATTTGGCTCATAATAGAGATATCTATTGGTAACGGCAAGGGAAATATTATTGCAAAAAAGAGTCGTCAGGTGGCGCTGGGGTCGAGTTATTACTAAAAATCGTCAAGTGAGAAAAAGTGCCGTGAATGTTCGATTACATGATGTGTTGGACTACTGAGTATGTCAAGATCCTGTGTGTTCCAATTAGCCCAATGGATGTGATTTAGCAATATTTCTGTGCATTAAAGTTTCATTCGTAGGCACTAGGATTGATATGTCCAAGGGTCATTCTCTAATTACCATCATTAATTCCACCACCAGAATCATGGTGCTCCTTGATAAGATATTTAATGTGTTTCGTCTGAAATAAGTCTATGTATGTATGCATGTTTATTGGATTTCTGTAGAACAACGACTTATTATTTTGAAATTGCCACCAACTATACTATACAGTTTCAAGGACAGATTCCCCATCGAACCGGATCATTGTTTCCGATAAAGTTACGAGGCATTTACGCATTTAGATGATTACCCTGAGCATTTTTATGACTCCCTCTTTGATCAGACATTTGAAGAAACTAGTTCGGTACAAAACCTGACAACACCCGTGTGTATTTGCATAGGTCGTCGGGTCCAAAATAGTTCTGCTGGGAAAGATATTGTGAAACAGGCCGACACAACCTCAATTCGTCATTTTGCAACTTTCCTACAGCACCGTTCAGCGGTTTAAATGTTTACACGTCCACAAAATTCAATTGACGCAGGAATTGAGGCTTAGAGACCATGAAGTTGATTTGGTTTTTCCACAAAAATTATACCGAGCGATGAGGCACATTTCCACCTAAATGGAAACAAAACTGCTGCACTCGGGGTACTGAAAATCCACATTTCATTCTAGAAAAGCTCTATTCTTATATCCTGAATTACATGACATGTACTGGAATAAAGGACGGTGGTGACAATTGGACTTTTTTCTCTACGGCTTTGTGAAAACTATGGCCAATGCCAATAAGCCCAACACGATTCCAGAGCTGAGGGACGAAATCATACGCGTTATAAATGATATAATGCAGCGTTTTTGCTGCATTTAAAATGCAACATTTACATACACATACATATGTTTTCGAAGAGCGTTCATGCTATCGCATTTAGCAAATGTACATTTACGCGAGTTCGAAATCGTATGCTTTTGACAAACAGCCGTGTTCCAGTCGCTTATTCAGATCCGTATCCATTACGATAAATTCTCACGGAAAAGATAATGTGCAAAAACCCCTACTGAAAAGGAAAAATAAATTCTAAACCGAAAATTCAATACAAAAACCTGAATTGTTTTAACCATAACCGAACATTTGTTTGTGTATATATTCATTTGTAGGTGCTGCTCACAAAGGAGTTGATCACAAATTAATCCAGATTTCTATCAGCATCATATCGATGTTGAATTTGCGTAACTTTTCTTTATCCAAATAATGTAAAATAATAAATGAAATCTCGATCGGCGATCACTGAAACGCAGCTAGCGGTTGTATACTCGAAAAAGCAATGTTGCCACTTTTTCTCATTAAACCATGTTCGAATCGTGGAAATTTTGGAAGTTATTTGTTGATCGTTGAAATATATTTATGTGTTTGAACACACGTACATATATTCCTATACATATACTCATGTGTTCAGAAATGAAGTCTTATTTTTTGTAGATAAAGGTGTAATGTGCAGCACAGTCATGGTGAAATGTATAAAATTAGATGTCAGTGCGAGTGCTAAACTATGACTGCTGGAGTAACGGGATAATGCATTGGAGGTCTTTAATGCTTATATTTCATGTTGGTGTGAAAAGTGTAATTAACATAAAGAAAAAACTAAGTCGAGTAAAAATTCCTGAAGTGGCCCCCTAAATTTTCACAAAGTAAAGAATATTGCAATAAGTATTTGCATTTATTAGCTTGAGTATCCACAAATACATCGGCAAAATATTTCACCAGTATTCGATTTTTTTATATATGTATATTTTTTTAAACTTAATATTTCTGGGCCTTATTTTTGTTATAATTATTGCGACCGAAGCTATAATTAACTTAAGTCATCGCTTTTATTACTTAAAAATTTTGGAAATTATTAGAACATTGAGCCACTCGCCTACTCACAACCTATACAGTGTTTTAATCTAGTAGTCAAAGTTCAAAAGGGGCATATTATATTTCACAAAATGTGTTTTGCTACCTTTTCTCCCATGAGGCGATTTCTTAGAAGCTCGTATATAAGGCCGGCTGCACTGAAAAATTGCTCACTTGGAATGCTGGCGGGTGGAGCGCTCAAATATTTGCGGGCCAAATCTGTCAATTTGTCGTATCTTAGTTTAGTTTTCCACCAATCGAGAGGATTTTCACCTATATGAGCTCGTTTTTCTTTAAAATAGGCCTTCAATTGAGCTTTAATTTCACATTTTTTAATGTCTCCAGATTCTACATCCGAGCCTTCGCTTTCGCTGGAGGAGTCTAAATACCCTGTTTAGACAAACTTAGAGCCATTTCAACAATATTAGAGTGAACTCTCTGCCCATGTTCACATTCGCATTCGCAAAACATTCGTATCTTTCGATGCGAATGCGAATGACGAATGCGGATGTGTAAAATGATGCGAATCATTCGCATAACGAATGCGAATGCAAATATTCGCAACATACCTGCTTCTGACATAGCCTTTAATTATTCTCCTAAAAATTAAATAAGAAAAAGCATTAAAAAAAAGCACTGAAAGGAGTTGTCTGTATGCCGCTATGTCTGCATTTGGCATCCGCGCCAAACTGATACGGCTGTGTAAAATGACGTTGAGCAATACCACACCAGCTCTGTCAGAATTGGGAAAGACTATCCACGGGTGACTGCCTTTCATGTGACCTCTTTAATTTGACGTTGGAGAAGATAATAAAAGCTGCAAAGCTGAAGCGCTCAGGAATAATTTACTACAAGAGCGTATAATTGCTGGCTTATGCCGATGACATCGACATCATCGATAACAAAAAGCGCGAAGTCTGTTCTCCCTTTTCCAAGTTGGATAAGGAAGCAAAGCGAATGGTTCTGGTGGTAAACGAGGACAAGACGAATTATCTCCTGTCATCGAAAAAACAGTCAGCACATTCGCGGCTTGGCACCCACGTAACTGTTGATAGTTATAATTTCGAGAAAGTAGAGAATTTCGTTTACTTGGGAGCCAGCATTAACTTCGATAATAATGTCAGCATGGAAATCCAACACAGAATCACTCTTGCCTACAAGTGCTACTGTGGACTGAGTAGGCAATTCAGGAGTAAAGTCCTCTCTCGACGTACGAAAACCACACTCTATAAGTCATTCATCATACTCGTACTGGTATATGGCGCAGAAGCATGGACATCCGATAAGGCGGCTTTTGGAGTATTCGAATGGATACCGATGCTCCAGCTCTGAACCCGCTTGTGGTAGCAGAGGAAGAGGGAGACCCCCACTGCGATGGATAGACCAGGTGCAGAAGGACTTGGCTTCACTTGGCATTTCCAATTGGCGTCAGTTGGCACAGAAGAGAAACGACTGGCGTCCTTTGTTGAACTCAGCCAAAATCGCTTTGGCGGTTACAGAGCCAAATTAGGAGAAAGGAATTACAGGGTTCACTGAAGTTTTGGAACTCAGTCCTATTTTCGCGCTGTTGAAAATGGCTTTCAAATCGACAGATAGATGGCTCTTGTCAAACCAATTCTCGCAAGGTCTATTCTAATATTTGGTGATCAAAACTCACACTGTCAGCTGGTAATCCGTCAGCTGCATCAGCTTTGTTGTTCTGCAGTCGAGAAATTTTTATTTGTACCTCGTCATAAACAGGTAGTGGGACATCGATTCGCTGAAATCCGACTACTTCTTCGGCGGCTGTACATAATATTGAGAGGTATTTTTTCGTGGGGCACGGGAACCAAAAAACAAGATGTTGAAAAATCTCGCTTTGATGTGAATTGTGCCGAGACAGAACTTGTCGGCGGATTCACTCTCCCATCACAAATCCGACACTGAATTCGTGCTCTATAGTATCGGAGCTGTAATTAACGGACATATTTTTTAACTTGCTCGTCCAGAGCATTTATTGGACGGCGGTGATGTCAAGCATTGCCTTGCAAAGGACATCAACCAGCCGAGCAGAAGCAGCTTTCTGATTGAGAGTGCAGACATTCGCATGCTAAAGATTATTAGTAAAGTAAAGTGTGGGAACCGCTCCGCCAGGTCTTGAAATTAGACGAATGTTTACAGAATTTTATGTAGTTTTCGAATATATAATTGGATCTTTTCGCGCGACTTTGAAAAATATATGTAATTTTCGATTTTCTTAACTTTCAAATGTCAGCTTCTTTTTGCATAATTTCGCGAAACGAATTTTTCGAACAATGGAAAAATCTTATCATCTATGTAATGTTGAATTATAACGTTCGTTGTCTGAGGGTGGATAGCACGAAACGAAAATTAACCAGAATTCCATCACATTTAATGAGTTTGTGAGTTTATATAGTGATCCAATTCTCTCCATATTTTATATTTGGGGTTTTCAAGTAAAATAGATAGTAAAAGCTAAATTTAATCGAAACCGGATGAAATTAAATGTTTCCGCCCACTAGAGTGGAGGGCGTGGCTATCATTCCAACTTTACCAAATTTCCCGGTGCAGGTTAACTATTACTTCCACCTGCCTCCATATATTTATACGAAAGACTGTGCATCGTGTCGTTTTACTAAAGTAACTCAGATTTACTTTTT
>NW_023458560.1:22725159-22745793 GCF_013731165.1 Rhagoletis pomonella
TCTTATAACTTTTTGTTCTTGTTCTAGGTTAATATAAAAATATAGCACTTACTAGACAAAAAAAGAGGAAAAATCAAGCCAAAAGTCCAAATATTTTAACAAATATAAGCAGACAAAAATTACACTTTATAAATGTTAACTTTGATACAAAACCTATGGTTCCTTCGTCCTCCTTCGCCTTTTTACTATACAAAATTAAAGACCGGAATATTTTCTATCGATTTAAGGGAAAAAAATTGGCTCATATTTGGGACTTTGAACGTAATCTTAAAGCTTAAACAGACGGCAGCGTTGATCCGGATTAACTCGGCTTAATTCGGATCAACTGCAGTTAATTCCCGAGTTGATCCGGATCAACGCTGCCCTCTGTTTATGCTTTTATTGCATTTATGGTATTCTTAAGGCGTTTTTGGGGTTAAGTTTGCATGGGAGGCATGTGTTAAAAACCAATTACTCTTTTTTTTTCTGGATGTATAGTTATAATATTAATACTACATTATTGAACCCGCAAGGCGCTAAAACGCCAAAAATTTTATTTCAAAAACCTAAAAACTGATACAAGTGTTAGTCAGAGCTATAGCGATCCTCGTGCCATATTTCAACTAAATCCATTCAGACGTTTTTGAGTGATGATGGGAGGTTCCAAATCACCCTGTACCAATAAAAAGTTCTCACTTCAAAAATAAAACCTTATCGCAAATCTACAGGCTAAGCTTTTTACTTGAACGTCTCAAATTTGAAATTCGAAAAAAACGGTGCAAATCAAACGACCTTGACACTCATATTTTAATATTTCATAAAACCTGCGTATATGTAAGTTAACTAAATTCGGCATTTCACATAGGTGGAAACCCTTTTCAAAAAATTTTCCAACTTGAACCTTCTTCAATCTTTTTCGTCGAACACTCAAACTGTGATACATATTTATTTCAATTATCTAATTGCCTGAATTTAAGTTGAGTTGCATTTTTTAAAGAGGTGGCACCCCTTTTAAATATATTTCATAAATAAAGCCTTTAAAACCAATTTCGATTGACACCCACCTTTTAATAATCCATAAATCTTATCAAATAATTTGAATGCCACTTTTTAAACACTTGGCAACCCTCTTCAAACATTCGAGATGCTCGAACTAAAGATCTCTTAACACTCGTTTGCTTGACAGATGTATTTTCATATTTCAAAGAGTTTACGTCTTTTTAAACAGGTGGCAACCACCTTCAAAACAAGTTTCAAGCTAAAACCTTCTTAAATAACCTTCGCCTGACATTGCAATACATATATATTTTATTTCACTGATGAATTAAGTCGAATTAGGTTTTTTAAACATGTAGCAACCCTCTAAATGTAGTTCAGAAATACAGCTTTGTCAAACCCATTCCGATTGACACTAATATTTTAATAATTCATTAAACTTATTGAATATATATATAAAAATATACTTAGTGTTAAAACTAAAGATTTGTTAATACCCTTCGTTTGGCATGTTTTAATATTTCATTGTGTATAAATTAACTGAATTTGAGATTTCAAACAGATGGTGAATAACTAGTGAGAAGGGAGACCAGTATTTGCGTATGTATTTATAAAAAAAGATATTTATTGGTTCAAAAATGGTGGGTAGGCACTGTGGCCAATCGCAAAGTTCGTTTGCCACCTCTGCTAGAGGTGGGTAACTCAACTCAGAGTTGAGTTATTGAGTTGATTCCTATAAGTGAATCGGTAACTCAGACTCCCTGTCCAAAAAAAATGTAACTCAGTAACTCAGTTGATGCCGTAGGGCTCACATGAATCAATTGAATCATAGTGCTCATATTTGTCCATATAACTCTCTCGCTTCGCCACAGTGTTTAGCATGGCAAAGTCTTGCATTTTGTTTTTGCACGAGGCGAATTTATACAAGGTGGTGGCAAGAATACAACAACAACAACCACATGTATTTTGTATTGCGGGTGTTATGTCAAATCTCACAAATTCTTATAATTTCGTTTTTTTTAGTTTTTCTCGAAATATGTATGTATGTAAGATATATAAAGATGTACATATCAAATCAATTGCCTTTCCAACCATATCCACATTTTGAAATTCGGTACAATAGGTTTCGAAATATAAGCTTTTGAAAATATTGAAAATTCCACCTTTACCCTCCCCCTAGCACCGCCCTATTAATTTGCACACAAAAAAAATTACACCTTTCAAATCAGAAGAAAGGAGCTGACCACGCCCACTTTAAAGTTTTGTTTTATCTCAACGGCCGCTATACCGCATCTATGCCTCAAAACGAGTCTACGATACGAATGAGTGTAACATACAAAGAGTCAAATGAGTTAGTTGAATGAGCTGACTCCTTAAAGTAAGTTGGAGTCATTGAGTCAACTCCTATTAATTTGCTGAGTTACCCACCCTTAACCTCTGCATGGTTTTAAGTCGCGCAGAGTCCGCAAAATGCTCCGGAAGCAGTGTCCGGAGGATGCATCAGACTAGGCCGAGCATACTTTGAAGTGCCATCTAATTAGAACTTAAGAAAGTTCAATTACATGGCAGTTGAGAAGTGCATGTGCAAAAAATTTCCTAAATTGCATAAAGGAAATTTTTGCACATGCAGCAGTACATAGCATGTATTTAGGCGCCTGGCGTTAGCAGACGCGCCTAAACATACCGGCCCCCCTAGACGATTTGGTCGTCTAGTGAATGTGACATAGCCGCAAATATCCGGCTCGAAGGACCATGAATAACTAGTGAGAGGGGAGACCAGTATTTGCGTATGTATTTATAAAAAAAAAATATTTATTGGTTCAAAAATGGTGGGTAGGCACTGTGGCCAATGGCAAAGTTCGTTTGCCACCTCTGCATGGTTTTAAGTCGCGCAGAATCCGCAAAATGCTCCGGAAGCAGTGTCCGGAGGATGCATCAGACTAGGCCGAGCATACTTTGAAGTGCCATCTAATTAGAACTTAAGAAAGTTCAATTACATGGCAGTTGAGAAGTGCATGTGCAAAAATTTCCTAAATTGCATAAAGGAAATTTTTGCACATGCAGCAGTACATAGCATGTATTTAGGCGCCTGGTATTAGCAGACGCGCCTAAACAGATGGCAACCCTATTAAAAATATTTATAAACTATTACCTTCTTAAATTCTTTTCGTCTGGCGCCAATATGTTGATACATATTTATATTACCTAATTCCCTTAATTCAAATTGAATTTAATTTTTTAAACAGGTGGCACCCCTCCTACAGTAAAGTTACGAATACAGCTTTTTTAAACCATATCGGTTGATACCCATTTTGTAATAATTGGTTTAACTTTTTAAATAATTTGAACTTAATTTTTTTAAAACGTGGTAACTCTTTTCATCTTTACTCATATTTGATGTATGCTCATATTCATTTGAAAAGTAAAACCTTATTGCACATCTAAAGCCCGAGCCATTTAATTGATACCCTATTTTTGAAAATCAAACGAACAGTGCAGATCTGATGACCTGGACAAAAAGTCCCTTCGCATATTATATATTGATATAGATATGGGCAAAATTTCCGAATGATATGTTCATCGGCCCCCTTTTTACGGCGTTTCTAAGGTTAGGCGTTTTTAAGGTTAGGTTTGTATGGGAGGTATTCTTTATAATAAATCAGTTACCTCAATTTTTTTGGAGTTCATATAGTAAAACGTTATTACAAGCATACGTACAACATTTCGGGCTCATATATTCATCGGTGTACTTTTTGTGGCGTTTTTAAGACGTTTTTGAGGTGCCTCAGTACAATGTCGGCTAATTTGCGCTTACTTTTACTTGTGCACATCAGTGCATGTACATTTGGATAGCGTGTCAGCTAGCCGTGTCAGCTAGCTGGCCGACTGTTCTAATTCAATCGCAGCACGCAAACTTTTTATGCTAATAATAGTGAATAGCATAATTTTAGGTGCAACCAACTTGAGGTGTTTGCATTCCAAGTTAACAATGCATTGTTACCATTGCTGCGGCGAGATGTGTTAAGAGCATGGTGATAAAGCTTGGCATTATAAAGTATTCCTATTTTGAACATTTTTCGAAATACACAGTGGGTGCTAAAAGTGCTTTGTTCAGAAAAGGTCTCTTGCTTCTAACATCGGCTTTAGAACCAGAGACCGACTTTTAATTACCATACAATTGTATATATTAAATACTAGGTACCAGTGGCGAAGCCAGGGGGCGGCGGTTTAGGAGGATAGATTCCACCTTAGTTAGGTGGTGTACTGTTCTCTCTTCCTTGGAGCATATTAGTAGACGAACTACCTATGTTACTATCCAATAACGGCATATTTTGCAAGGATATGCAGATGACATAGTAATCATTGCGAGGGGCAAATTAGAAAAATCCTCCGCGACAGTGTACAAACTACAATGGATGGTGTGGCACGGTGGGTCTTAACATCAACCCTTTCAAAACAGCCATCTTTCTTTTTACTAGAAGAAGAAACCTTCCAGGAATGTACCCTACAACACCAGGAGGCATTGAAATAGAAATAAGCAATGAAGTAAAGTATCTAGTGGTAATTTTCGAGGATTTTCATGATGATTGTCCCGCCAATAGTTACATATGGAGCAGTTGATACATCGTCCGCAAAACCTGCAAGCGTTGCGTTTTTGTGAACTTTTAGTCGCAGTATGTCATCCCAGCAAAAAATCGGGAATCGCTTTTAGTGGTAACGTGTTCTAGAAGGCAAAGCGTTGTAATGCCTTCAAATTTTTTCGCTTCTTTTAGGCATTGCCGGTAATGCAAAGTAGAGTGTCCTAAAATATTTTATTTATTTCGGTTCTTTGCTTCATTTCGGGGAATGCAGTGTAGAATGCTGGATCGCAGTCAGCAGAAAAATACAATGAATATCCATAAAGTCTTTTTCTACCGTTACTTTCTGTGGGAATTTGTCTCGCATAAAAATCATATTTTGCTTTGTTCAATTTGCAGCGAAGTCAGTCAATGAAGTGAAGTACAAGAGTGAGAAAGTACAAGTTTAAGCTTAATTAAATACCGATTTTTAAGTAAAATCTAAATTCCCAAATACAAACATATGCATGTAATAAAACTGATTTATAAAGATTTTAATCTTTTAAGATAATCTGTATTTTCTGTTTTCAATTTAATATATATAAGTATGTACTTATCTAGGCATTCTACATTAGTTTCTCTGTAAGGCATTCTTTGTTCGCTTCTCTGGATTCTGTTTACCCATGCGTTCTCCCTTCGTTCGAAGTTAGTGCTACTGGTAAGGGCTTACGGCCAGTGACATGCCCATGTTAAAATAATGCCTTCTTAAAGCGAAAGGGTAAGCGATTCCCATCGCCTAGCTCGTTTCCACTTTCATTTCTGCGATAATCGTATTTTTTGCTGGGATCGTACATGAAGTTCTACAGGAAGGATGCCAGTACCGATTCCTGCGATGCGCCAGCTGATACTACTTGGTCAGTCGTTTGTTTTTCACGGTCATAGCGAAGCATTCTTTCCGAGATATAGTTTAATATAAATGCCTGTAGGAAAGGTGATACCTCTAAGGTGAGAAGGGCGTGTATCGAATGAAACAATTCATTTATGTTTTAATTGTATTGAATTTATTTTATTGAGCAACTCAATGTCGCTTTGTAGGTTCTTTTACAATTGAATTCTTAGCCTAACATATTGGGGTATTTATGGGAAATAATTGCTGCATAAGCATAAATAATATTATAAATAAATTGAAGCTTAAAGTTAGTTTGTTTGACGGTTTGGCACGTGTGCCTGACAATGCGTGAGTTCTATATTCAAAATATTCAAACAACTGAAATATGAAACCCTTGTTGTTATGAATAAATTAAATAATTATAAACGTTAAGCATGGTCGACTTTCAGTTACACTACACCTCCTTTTTTAAAAGAATGCTCATACAGAGTTTATTGTATGAACATTCCTATTTAGCAAGTAATTAAATATAATAATAGTTTATAAATTTTTTTTCTTATCAGTTATAGTTACATTATTTTTAAAATCTATATTATTAATTTTAAATGGTCCTTTGTATTGTGGGTCCAATTTGTGCCCTGATTCGTTTTTTAGCAAAACTAAATCACCTATTTTAAAGTTATAATCTAATGGCCTTATTCATAAAAAATAAAGTAGCTTTATAAAAGGTTTATAAATTGAAAAATGTATGAAAACGTCAATTTATAAAGCTCTTTAAACCTACTTTATTTTTTATGAATAAGGCCATAAAACTTTTTTATCAAAATAAGATTTTTGTACTATCTTAGCTTGTTCTATCATATCCCTTGCTCTTTTATGAGATATTTCTAACCTAAATCTAATTTCCTTAGCGTAATTATCTAAATTATAAAGTGGGCTTATTTTGTCAACCTGATCAAATTGTTGAAACCCATTTGGAAGTTTTCCAAAAACTAACTCGTATGGACAATAGTCATGTACAGTTGATGGTGTTGTATTAAAGCAGTATGTAAAATACTTAAGCCACTCATCCCAATCACTTTTGTCTATCGATACATATGACCTTACATATTGGTTAAACGCTTTATGTGATTTCTCGACCGTCCCTAACGTCTGGTGGTGGTGGGCGGTTGATGTTAGTTTTTCTATATTTAAAAGTTTGCATATTTCTTCTAAAAGTGAATTTTTATATTCCGTGCCCATGTCCGATATGAACGTCTTCATAGGACCGTAGACGAGAATAAAATTATCAAAAATTGCCTTAGCTATAGTTTTTGCATTTTTATCTTTAGTTGGTATTGTCACTAAATATTTAGTCATGTCGCATATTATCGTGACTGCGTATGCATTTCCATTTTCTGACAATGGTAGCGGGCCGATTGTGTTAACGAATATTGTATCAAATGCCTTGTTTGGTGTTGGCGTCAAAGTCATTGGACTTTTTATATGTTTTGTGACTTTGGTTATTTGACACTTATAACAATTCTTAACATATTTCGTGATTGTTTTAGTCATGTGTTTCCAGTAATAGTATCTTTTTATTTTATTCAAGGTTCTTGAAATGCCACAATGACCTCCTTCTGCCGGGTCATCATGATATCTTTTTAATATACTTTCAATTGTTTTTGCATCTTTATAATTTATTTGGGTCACCTCATTCAGTAGCGCTACTTTCATTTTAATTAATTTCTTATTGCCCATTTCTTTAAATTCATTTACAGAGACAAATTCGAAAATTTTCTCACTAGGTGCCACTTGTAATTTGTCAATTGAATGCTTATCGGCCACATCATCGAGCCTAGAGAAAAATTGACCTAAGTCAAATTTCCCTTTAACAAACAAATCATTGATTTGTATATATGGTTTAATAGATTTACCCCGTTTGATATAGCATGTCTTGGGTGTAATCTTTAATTTATAGTATTTTCTCACGTCAGTGTTATTAAGAGGTACATATATACTGGGCTTATCATATGTATTAGATTGATGCGTTTTAATTGTGTTTTGATTAAGAGAACTTTTGTTTGTCATAGATCTTGTTTGCATTTTGTATAAAGTGTTATTTTTAACATTTATATCTTTTAAATCGTCAATTGTAATGCGTGATAATGCATCCGCAACATAGTTGTCTTTTCCCCTAAGGTACTCTACCACAAAGTCATATTCTTCAAGATCAAGTCTCATTCTAGTTAGTTTTGAGCTAGGGTTTTTCATTGAAAATAGGTAAGATAGTGGCCTATGATCTGATCTTACCAGAAAATTTGTTCCGTAAATGTATGGTTTAAAATATGTTATTGCCCAATGTATGGCGGTTAATTCTTGTTCAATTGTTGACTTATTGCTTTCTCCTTTTGTGAAAGTTCTAGATGCATATGCCACCGGCAATTGTTTTCCCTCATATTCTTGTGTTAGTACAGCACCACATGCGTGTTTGCTTGCGTCAGTAGTTATACAAAATTGTTTGCTGAAATCTGGGTACTGTAACAATGTAGGACTTATCAATGCCTTTTTAAGGTGCTCGAAAGCATTATTACATTATAGTGTCCACTGAAAAGGTACTCCTTTCTTTGACAATCTAGTGAGATGTCTTGAGTATTCAGAGAAATTTTTTATAAATCTCCTGTAGTAGTTACAGAATGCTACAAATCTTTTCGCACTATCTGCATCTGTAGGTATAGGGTAATTTTTAATTACTGAAAATTTTTTGTCGTCGGGGAGTATGCCTTTGTCAGTGCACTTATGTCCTAAATAAGTCACCTCGAGCATAAAAAATGAACTGAAAGTCGACCATGCTTAACGTTTATAATTATTTAATTTATTCATAACAACAAGGGTTTCATATTTCAGTTGTTTGAATATTTTGAATATAGAAATCACGCATTGTCAGGCACACGTGCCAAACCGTCAAACAAATTAACTTTAAGCTTCAATTTATTTATAATATTATTTATGCTTATGCAGCAATTATTTCCCATAAATACCCCAATATGTTAGGCTAAGAATTCAATTGTAAAAGAACCTACAAAGCGACATTGAGTTGCTCAGTAAAATAAATTCAATACAATTAAAACATAAATGAATTGTTTCATTCGATACATGGCGATCCTGCCCAGCTTTTTGCGAAAATTAATTTGCAAAAAAGCTATCCTGCCAACCGGTGCTTAGATTTGAATTGCACAGTGGCAGTCTAGTGCTTTGCTGCACAGATCAGCCTGAATCCTGGTTTGCTTAAATTGCACCATTTTTTAAATTTTGTGCTTAAAAATTATGCACTAAAAAAAATGCACTTTGACTTGATCAGCCAAAAAAAAAAGAAAAAAAAAAAAGATCAATCAATCATCAAACAAAAAAGCCTGACGGACAGTCATCTTAAAACTAATTTGTCCTGACGTGGATCAGCCACAAAGATCCGTCAGCTGCCTTATGAAGGAAGGACCACAACCAATAACTCTCGAGGAATATAGAAAAAGAACCAGCAGAAAGACAACAGATGAAATTACCATTCCAAAAGCACAAAAGCCAAAAAGAAGAGGAGGTTACATGCAAAAACTAAAACGGGAGAAGGCAATCCTACTAAGAACAGTTAATACAAGGCCGCCACCACCATGGGATGCAGCAACTAAAATATGGAGTAGAATCTCAGAGGTAGAATTCCTGATGGAGCAGTATTTAGTAAATAGAAAGCAAAATTAAAAAAAAAAATAATAAAAAATATAAATTATATTATAAGCAAACAAAAACTGATGTGCGTCAATCCGCACTCATAGGGCCAGTAAGCGAATTTTCGCTCGTGGCAAAAATATTTTTTTATATACATATACAATACATTTCTTAAGTTACTTTCAATCTTACTTTTTAAAAAAAAATATAAATATTAAGCCAAAATTTTATCAATAAAAATAAATAAATGTTAATTAAAAATTTACTAAAATAAGAATTAATTAAAAAAAAGAGGGTTATAGTTACATAAAATTTTTA
Source organism: Rhagoletis pomonella (assembly GCF_013731165.1). Taxonomy (NCBI): domain Eukaryota; kingdom Metazoa; phylum Arthropoda; class Insecta; order Diptera; family Tephritidae; genus Rhagoletis; species Rhagoletis pomonella. Next base: position 22,734,598 of record NW_023458560.1, read on the forward strand.
AAAAACTTATATGATAGGAGACAATTAGAAAAATTTAAAACTGGACATACCAATACAAATACTACAAACTTGGCCTAAAATGGGTCTATTAGACGTAAAAACAGTATACTCTACTGCAAATGTTATCAACAAAGTTGACGTAACGTCCCCCAACTTGGAAGTTATAACCATCTTGTTATTTGTAATAGTAGCCCTTTTAGCAGCAAATATTTGCTTTAAATTGTATAGAATGCACAATAGGTGCTTAAAAAAAAAATATACAGCCAGTAGAAGCAATGATTTAGACCAAGTCTAACAAATTTATTACCCACTGTTACAATAAAAGGTTCAACCAAAGGTAATGGACTGGAACCAAATATTAATTAAAGCTAGATAAATTAGAGAGGAATTTCTGAAAACACATAAGTGCCTAAACAACGACAGGGAAATAAAGACAGAGACACTTAATAAACATATCAATAACCTAGTCAGCACACTTGAAAAACTTAGAGTTTTTCTAAATGTCAACTATAATAGACTTACACAAGGTCATAAAGTAGCAGCTGAAACATTCTTTCTTGACATTAGGGAAAAACTCATAACGGTAGCCTCAAGAAAAGGAATTACAATAGATATCCCAACGTCACTACACGAGGAAATATCATTTACACCACTACAAGAAATTATACAAACTCCCACAATGACACAGACAGTAGTAGAATCTATAAATACAGCAACAAAGCTTATACCTGATTTTGATGGCAAATCAGGAAATTTACGTTCATTCCTTGACGCACTAACTCTGGTTGATGCGATAAAAGGCGAACATGAGGCAATAGCCATTTCCTTAATTAAGACTAAACTTAAAGGAAATTCGAGAAATTTGATTGACAATGAAAATACAATTGCGGAAATCAGTACCAAACTACGCACCACCGTAAAAGGTGAGTCAGTAGAAGTAGTGACTGCAAAACTTATGAATATAAGACAAAGTAGCAAAACTGCTACAAATTACTGCAATGAAATAGAAACATTAACAAAATCATTAGAAAATGCATATATAAATGACGGCATAATCTTAAATTTGGCAAGTAAATATGCGACACAAGCAGCCGTAAGGGCAATAACTAAAAATTGCACATTAGAAAAAGTCAAACTTATTATGGAAGCAGGTCACTTTACTGACATGAATGAAGTAATAAGCAAATTTGTTGGAAGTTGTACAGAAGCTACAGGCCAACAAAATACCATTTTGCACTACCGACAAAGACAATTTGGCAACAGATTCCAAAACAATAGAAATTTTGGAAGAAGGTTTCAAAATAGACAACAATAGTTCGGAAAACCCGGACATTCCCCTAAGATAAACTCGGACTACAAACTATACAATCTTAACCTTAACTTTAGCATTTACATACAAGTCAGAATTGCTCACACTACACCTCCTTTTTTAAATTTCCTTCCAGCTTGCACTGTTAAACGCATTCTTAACATCTAGGTTGACAACCAGGCATTATTTCTTAAATAGTACCACCCAACCACAACTTGCCAGTAGTGGCCTATTCAGCGATTGTTTTAACTAAATCGATTGTTTACGTAATGTGCCTTGTGTGCAGATGTGTGGGATGTAAAATATGTGGTGTATATAGTTGACACTTGTGGTATGCTGAAGGGTGGCGAGCCGAGATGGCTATCGGAAATTGTAATTTGAACACACAGCTTTAGTCAGACCAGTCGTCCCGTATTCTGCTGTATTATGGTGGAATAGGCATCACGGGTGGCTCGAGTGCAACGTCAGGATCATCTCTAAATGTTTGTTGGATATGCTACCTTTGGATTTGGCGTTCAGTAGGAGAAAATGGTTACGTGTGAGTGCTTTTTTTGGACTGCGTTAACATCGATGATCCATAAGTTTATCTCAGCTGCCACTAACTGTTCGTCTTTTAACATAAAAAACATTAAAAAAGCTTTCAAAGAATTATAATAAGTTTCCAAGCTTGTTCGACATTTCCCATTTTTTTTCGACCTTTCCGATTTCAACAGGATAGGATTTCAAAATTTTTAATTTCAGCAAGACATGATTTCGATATTTAAAATATTTTCAAATTTCCACTTTTCTTTCACGACATTTTTATTTTCGACTTATCGTACGGATCCCGATCAAGCTGCCTGATAAATCTCGCAGTATAGAAGTCGTGGGTGTTTATATAAGTAGGAGCCACATGCTATTTTTATTTTATTTTTTTTTTTGAACAGAATTAAAGAAACCTTCACGCATTTGTTATGTGAAAAAAATAGCAGAGTTTGTTAAGTCCCGTTTTTCCACAACCGCAAGTTCTGTTGACTTAAAGAGTCCTCGAACGAAAAAGACCCATTAGAATCAAGTACATACGAATCGTTTATTAAAATGTTAAAATTACCATTGCCATAGATAAGTTTATATGCTAATGTATGTCGATAAAAAATACTACAAGCTGCAATCCACAACGCTTTCGGCAACAAGTCTCATTCAGTTTGAGCAAATATTGTATGAGTGGGGCACGTTCTATACATATTATTGCAATTTCCAGTTTTCTTTGGCAGTCAGTAAATTCGCGTTAAATCAGTAATAGAGAATCTCGCACATTGCAATATTGCAGAAATAAATTTGAATGCTCGTGCAATTGCAATGCTGCTAATGTTCTCGCTCGTGCTCATTGTTGGCGTGCGCTATTGATGACTATGCTGCTGATTACTGTTGCTGCTAGCGTTATGTATGGTATTATTGTTGGTTCTTTACAAGAGAGCTAAATGCAATTCTAAATTTCTGCTGGACCAATTTCGTCGCTGCACTTGGCTAAACGAAATGTTTGTATGCATGACTTCTGATACATATGTATGCATAAATATACGAGTATATGCACATATGCATGCAGTAAGTTGGTTACATGCCCTCTTTTCATTAATACCTTCTGTTGCCAACGCTTTTATGTATTGCAATTGTATGCGCTGTTGTTATTTTTCGCTGCTGCTGTGGTTTTCATTATCGGTTTTCGTATAAATATGCAATTGCATATGTGAGCGTGTGTGTGAGTAGATTATTGTAGTAACAAGTGGCAGTTTACAATTTCTTTGCACTTCGCAATTACTTGTTGTTAGTACTATTTCAGTGCCTGTTTGCTTTTATTGGGTTCCGTCCTACTTGTTGCTTTGCTCTGTTCCCCCACAGCATTTTTCACACATAATCAAAGCTCGTTGATCGCATAAACTACAAATGAAAAAATTAAATGAAAAGTTATCCAATTATCCAGATTTTTAGAGAAATATTTTAAAACGAACGTACGAGTAGCAACATTTTGCTAAACGTGTGACCAAGTTGTAGTATCCGTCTCGGAGGTTTGTTATTTTCAGCCGAGGATTTATCTCTATTAAAAAGAAACGTTTGTTTATTGAAAGATATTTCTTAAGCGGATGTAGGGAATTGAAAAATCAACATGACGAATGCAACGGAAATGGTGGTTGAGAACGGAAACGCATGCTAAATGTATGCTTTAACATTGAATTTGGTTTATCATCTTTTGCAATCACTTTTGGTCTGCACATTATAGTCACTTTAACGCTGATATACTACTTCCACAAAATCACCAGCCGCTCGTTCAAATATCATTGCACATCGGAGTTACACATTACGTTCACATATACATATATTCAAATTGAACATTGGTGCAAGTTGGGCGGCGAGTTAATTACCTGTAAATATAGGAATTGATGTGCATATACTTACATCCTTTTTAACAAAAAAAATAAAGGAGTTGAACAATTGAACTTAAATTCTTGTGGTGGTTTTTGCTTTGCTTGGAACTTTCGAAAAGATAGTTAGGGGTTCATTTCGTCTTGGGTTCTCTTTAATTAAATTAAACAAACATGGATACATATATTCGGTTGGCGGACGCAGTAACTGAGTTTGAATCAGATTACAATAGCGTGCCCCAGACAGAGCATACAAAATATACTCTTGCGATCCAGCAAGAAGAACTTAAAGCAATGTGGCGAAAGGTTAAAATAGCATATGAGGAATATTTAATTTCAGATAAGGCAGAAGCCAAAGATATTTCTTCAGTGAAGAAAAAATACAAGAGCTCGTACTCAGTCTATTTGCGCTGCATGTCGAACATGGCAGATCTCTACGCAAAATTAGTTAAAAGTGAAAAGGATGTAGAAGATCAGTCCGACCGCGAACACAGTATCCACTTACCCCCGTGCGATACAGATGTATTCAAGGGCGACTATCTTTCCTGGCCAACATTTCGAGACATGTTCACGGCCATCTACATCCTGAATAAGCGCCTCACTCCTGTCGAGAAACTATGCCACCTGATCCAAAACAGAGGGAGAGGCGAAAGATATTGTTAAAAAATGCCCACTCACCAATGAAGGATTTTCTACAGCTTGGAAACATTTAACGGATAGGTACGAGAATAAACGCATACTCGTCAATACACAATTAAAGACTCTTTTTAATTTAAATACGGTTGATAGTGAGTGCGGCGGCTCGATTAAAAAATTGCAGAGAGAAATTAATAATTGCATCTCATCACTAAAAAGTCATCAAATTGATATATCAAACTGGGATGCAATTATTACTTACATCTGCTCAACCAAACTACCGGAAAGTACCTTAGCATTGTGGGAACAAACAGTAGAGAACAAAACGGAAATATCCAAGTGGGAGGATATGGATAAGTTTCTCTCAAATAGGTTCCAGACACTAGAAACCGTGTCAGGTATAAAGGGCACTACTCATTCCAGATTTTCAAAACCACAGAATGCTAAACATACCACTGAAGCCCCACAAAAAAGACTTGGAGCTTTCCAGGCAAGTGTATCCAAAGTTACTTGCCAATTGTGCCAATCTAACGAGCACAGATTAAAAGACTGCCAGAAGTTCCGTAAGCTTTCAACATCCGACAGGATCACACTCGTGAAGAACAATAATAGTTGCGTTAACTGCCTATCTTCAAGACATACTGTATCGAGGTGCACTAGCTCTTACAATTGCAGCACTTGCCACCAAAGACACAACACGCTCTTACATATCGAGGCAGCCGCACCGAAATCAACTGTTCAAACGAACCAATCGGATCCAAAGGATAATGTTGCGTCCACTTCTGCACAGGCCCAATTGAGGCTCGATTCTGCAAGAGCAAATAAAAATTCGGTTAGCAATGTTAAATCTTGTTTCGCTAATACAAATAAAGGGATCTTATTGGGGACCGCGCGGGTCAATATATTTTTTAATAACACTACTTTTTCAGCACGCGCATTAATAGATTCCGGTTCGGAATGTTCGTTTATAACCGAAAGGCTTAAGCGTAGGATTAACCTGCCGTCCAAAAGGATGCACGCCCAGGTATCAGGCATCAATAATACCGTGTCGGCGCAGGTGAAAGAAGCGTGTGCGATTCAATTGCGATCACCCATTGACCCTTTAATTAATATAGATACCACAGTGTTGGTTTTACCACAGCTGACCGGTAATCTACCGACCTGTCAGATAGATGCTATGACGAAACAAGCATTTCCCGACCTCATTTTACCGGATAAGAGATTTTTCATTAATGAACAAGTTGATCTTGTCCTAGGTGGCGACGTTTATGCCCAAATAATGTTGAGCGGTATTAGGAAGAACGTTTTAGGTACTCTTCTTGCTCAGGAAACAGTATTCGGATGGATACTAACCGGTCAGACGGAAGCAATTTCAATCACTAATAAACGTGTATCGTTTTTTAACGAGGTGACCTTAGACAAACGTCTAGTCTCGTTTTGGGAGTTAGAAGACTTTTCAAAGCACAAAACCTACAATAAAGAGGAAGTTTACTGCGAGGACCTTTATAAACGCACAACTAAACGGAACCAGGATGGAAAATATACAGTATCGTTGCCACTCAAACAGGATTTTCCAAGGTGTATACGCTTAGGACCTTCACTCAAGATAGCTTGCTCACAATTTTTTCGTAATGAAATCCGTCTAGCAAAAGACCCTCCCCTACAAACTGAATACAATAGGGTATTGTCCGAGTATGAAACGTTAGGACACATTACGCTAATTTCTGACCGTATTCCGGGTGATGAATGCGAAAATTACTTCCTGCCACATCATGCCGTTCGAAAGGAAGAGAGCACCACCACCAAAGTACGGGTGGTCTTCAACGCGTCATGTCCTACGGCTAATGGGGTGAGTCTTAATGATGTGATCCATCCTGGACCAGTCCTCCAGAATGACTTGACAATTCTAATATTACGGTGGAGATTTTTTCGATATGTTTTTAATAGCGACATCGAAAAGATGTATCGCCAAATATTACTAAATCCTGACGATACCAAGTATCAGCGAATAATTTTCCGAACAAGTCCAACCGAACCAATTAGGCTTTATGAGCTTAAAACTGTGACTTTCGGTGTCAACTGCGCACCCTACCTCGCGATTAGAACCCTGCTCCAATTAGCTGACGATGTACAAAACTCGCACCCTATTGCGTCGGACATCCTAAGAAAGTATATGTATGTTGACGATGTTTTGGCTGGTGGTCACACCATCGAAGCTGCCATCAAAGCGAAGGACGACATCACAGGAGTACTGCAGTCTGCTGGTTTTCCTTTAAGGAAATGGACTTCTAATTGCACTGAAATTTTACATGGTACACCGAAATCCCATCTGCTTAAAGAAGACTTCTTAGACTTCGAAGACACCAGCACAGTCAAAGCTCTGGGAATCAGATGGAACGCCCATTCCGATAATTTTTACTTTACAGCCAAACCAATTGAAAACCAGACTAGCTATACAAAAAGGGCAATTCTATCGGCCATTGCCAAATTATTTGATCCCCTAGGGTGGCTTGCACCATTTGTAATTACCGCGAAAATTTTAATGCAAAATATTTGGTTAGAAGGAACAGGGTGGGATGAAACAGTATCGTCAACCACGTTGGACCGCTGGAAAAACTTTAAGGAAAGCTACAGTTACATCGATAAGATTCGTATCCCCCGTTGGGTACACTTTTCACCGACAACCAAAGTCGAAGTTCACGGGTTTTGCGACGCCTCAGAAAAGGCATATGCGGCCTGCATTTATCTTCGCGTCGAAATGGACGAAAAGGTCGCCATCAGTCTACTACTAGCTAAAACTAAAGTGGCATCAGTTAAAACGATTTCCTTACCACGATTAGAACTTTGTGGGGCGGTCTTGCTAGCCGAAATACTGGAGTCGATGACCAATAATCTTAACTTAGCCAACCGTACAACTAAGATGTGGACGGATTCGACCATTGTCCTGGCTTGGCTACGGAAACCACCGTGCTCATGGTCAACCTTTGTTGCCCATCGAGTAACAAAAATAATAGAAAAGGTCGGAAAAGAAAATTGGTGTCATGTAGATTCAACATCAAATCCGTCAGACTTAGCCAGTAGAGGACTTCCGGCGCAAGAATTAGTAAACAACTCCCTGTGGTGGGAGGGCCCTTCTTGGCTGCAAGAAGATCACTCCAAATGGCCCACTGAAGAAAAGGACTATAATACAGTTATAGAAGAGAAAAGGGTGCAGGTACACGCAACAAGAAGGTCAGATATCGACTTTGATATTATTGAAAGATTTTCTGATTTCTCGAGAGCTTTGAGAGTTTTATCTTATGTACTGAGATTCTCTCAAAAAACCCACCCAAAAACTAGAGCGTCATTTCAGGCGAAATCTTGTTCAATTTCAGCTGATGAAATTAAAGCAACGACTCACCGCTTGATAATCATCTGCCAGAAGAAGCATTATTGGGAAGAATATTCAGCACTAAAATCCGAAACATCAATAGGTCAAAAGAGTGAAGTACTAACCCTTAACCATTCATCGATAAGGACGGTATAATGAGGACAAGTGGTCGCCTAGGAGCATCTCGTGATCTCGCCTATAACGAGCGTCACCCAGTTATCCTGCCATACAACAGCCACTTGTCCCGTCTGATAGTTCAGTTCGTTCACAAAGTCTCACTGCATGGTGAGAATCAGCTCATGTTGCGCCTGATTCGAACACAGTATTGGATACCTAGGATCAAAAACATGATACGGTCCACCATTCATAATTGCAAGGTCTGCACAATTTATAGAAAACGCGTGCAAACACAGCTAATGGGAATTCTTCCCAAGGAACGCACTACATTCTCACGAGCATTTACAAACTCGGGAGTCGACTTTGCAGGACCTTTCGACATAAAGAGTTACAGCGGACGAGGATGCCGGAGGTCCAAAGGATATGTGTGCCTGTTTGTGTGCTTTGCGACTAAGGCGATCCATTTGGAAGCCACCTCAGACCTAAGTACTCAATCCTTCTTAGAAGCATTTGCTAGGTTCATAGCAAGAAGGGGCTGTCCAAGAAATGTCTACTCCGACAATGGCACTAACTTTGTCGGAGCCTCTAGAACTCTGAAATCAGAGTTTAAAGTCTTTATGGCCAATTCCCGCGGTGACACCTTAGCCAAATATGCCCATCAAATGGTTTCATGGCACTTTATCCCCGCTTCAGCTCCCCACATGGGCGGACTGTGGGAAGCGGGAGTTAAAAGCTTCAAAAGCCACTTCACTAAAATTGTCTCCAACCATAAATACACATTTGAGGAATTTACAACCCTATTATGCAGAGTGGAATCATGTCTCAATTCTAGACCCCTGAGCCCCTCTTCAAATCAACCAGCAGACCTGGAGCCACTGACTCCAGGTCACTTCCTAGTCGGTGGACACATACTACCTCCACCAAAAATAGACGCCGATGAAAATCGTGCATCGATCGTAAATCGATGGCAAAGATTAAAGGCTCTTCACCACATGTTTTGCAAAAGATGGAAATCTGAGTACCTATCAGAGCTCCAGAAACGCAACAAATGGAAATATCCACAAACTAATATGAGAGCTGGAGACCTTGTCATAATTAAAGAAGACAATCTACCACCAAATGAATGGAGGCTTGGGAGAGTGATCAACCTACACCCAGGTCCGGACAACAGGGTACGAGTGGTGGATATCAAAACCGACAGAGGCCAGATCACAAGACCTTTGGTAAAATTAGTCCTACTTCCGCCCTACAGTGAACAAGACGAGGAGTCAACTACCTCGTCTTAAACCAATCTTCTTTTTTTTCAGCACTGACCAAGGTCCACAATATAATATATATATTTGAAATGCAAAATAGTTATATATATATTTGAAATGCAATTTATAAAAATCATACATCCTTAAAGTACCCGCTTAAGGTTTGTATCAAATGTGAGTTATTTCAACTTAAAATGTATATTGGAATTCTGTGCAAGAATTTTTATTTAGCCTTATTTAGAAAAAATTGTTAGCCAATTTGAAAAATCTCTAACATGTTGTCTGCCATGCATATACCATTGACACATTGTTTGTAAAGACTTTGGCGATCTGCGTACTCAAAAATTAATATGGAGTAAGTCAATCGAGATCCATGCAATACATATGCATTAATATCTATTCAGAAATTACTAGAAACAAAACGAAAACTGGCGTAAGTTATACGTAAATTTTCTCAAACAACGACCAGTGTATTGCTTTTGAACTAAAGAATATTAACATATCTTTACATACAGAAAATCGTGTACATTTTCTGCGCTTGCCGAGTTTTTTATTTTAAGCTATATTTTTAATCTAAAGCTTGGTTAATAAATAAGAAATAAATAGAATCAAAAGAAGAATAGAATCGAGGTCCATTATTGTTAAATATATTTATGTATGCATGTACATATGTACATATGTAAAACTGTAGTTTCGATTTAAAAAAAAAAATCGGATAAAGTTTTTCTTTCGCCATTCATACACCTCTAATTTTAGTATTTATTAAAAAAAAAAAAAACCTCAATGAAATTCAAAAACTCTATCTTGCATTTAGTTTTACTCAATACCAATTTGAGCTGTCGCTGTGTATTAGGTTTATATTATCTATCATTGCAAAGAATCTAGTTTAAATTTATGTCTAATTCGCACTTATTGTTGAAGTGTCAAGACCTAATCACACACTTAAGTTGCAGTTACATAATGCTCTATTCATAAATATGTTTGTAAATGCACCCATACATACATACATACATACATATGTATATAAAACAATATATTTAATATGAAATTGAAATTTTCACATCAAATTGCGCTATCTTCAAACCCATGGTTTCAATTGTACGCATATCGTCAGGGTTTTCCCCACAACTTGGTTTTGCTGCAGTGAAGCGACAGAACAAGTGACGAGAAAAAATATATGCGGACACTTATATGTATATGTATCTATGCGCATACGTAACTATGCGCATGGTATGTATCTATGCACATGCGTAGCTATGTATGCACATACGTATCTATGCACATACATGCATGTGTGCTTAGGTATGTATATTAGCATTTTAGTTGAAAGTACGTTTTGCTCGTCGCTCTCTTCAGCGCTCCACTGCAATCCTGTCCTTAATTTTATTCAGATACCTCAAACGCACTCACCCCATCACTTATTCGTTGCCGCCTTCTTCGTTGTTGTTGCTGTTGAAGTATTTCCTGCTGTTGTTCTGCAGCAGCAGTTATTGATGTGTTCGCAAGCAAACTATAAGCTCCGCCAACTGCAGACTGTGTAACTTGTCCCGACGAAGGGGATGTGCCAGAGTTGGTCGTACTGGTAAAATGCGCAGGTGTAAATGGTGGTGGCACTGTATTCGGTGGAATACTTAGTTGAAATCCATTGTGGTATATAAGATAGTAGGTGGCTTGGGTGGGAGTGCTAGATGGTGAAGTCACAACGGTTGAACCAGTGTCTGCTGCGGTTGCTGAAAAATTAGTGTTGGACGTTGATGCTACGATCACCTTGGAATCGTTCTGCAAATTGCTTCCAGCAACAGACCCGCTGTTATTTGTTGAATTCGTCTGCCACATACCGCCCGAAGTGCACAACAAAAATTTTAATAATTAATTTGCAAGGAATTCGTACAATAAAGCGGTGGAAAGATTGCGGGAGGCACCGATCTGGTGTTTTACGCTGGCAGCAATAGCAAAGCACTTCCATATCTACTAGCTAAGCAGACACTGCATAAGGGATGATCAATCGCCAAAGCCTGCGCGAAATGTAAATTCATGTTGAAACCACGGAAACCGCAGAATCTGTGAATAAAACAAACAGAAGATAATATTGTAGGATGAAAAAAAAAA
>NW_023458560.1:22745893-22749354 GCF_013731165.1 Rhagoletis pomonella
GCAAAATCAGCAACAAATTGATTAGAAATCATATATTTCTCTATATATTAATACGCTAACAAAATCCCATACAAATATTTTCCTCCTTACTGCTCCTATGTTTCTCAACCGATTTGAATGATTCTTCTTTTGTTCGAAATATATTTCAACGGGGAGGTGCGCATCTTGTTTGTTTTCCGGTAGGTGGAGTAGGAGTGGAGTTGTTCCGAAAAACTTCATCTATGGTCCGATTTGCTTCGAATTCAAAATATGAACCTGCTAAAAATTGACGCGATAGGTGCCTCCAGAGCCGAGTTATTCCAATTTCCGTATAAGCCTATGAATGCCTGCTTTAGTTTCATCATCTACTATCTATATATTAATACTCTAACGAAATCCCATACAAATCGATTCCTCCCTACTGCTGCTATGAATTATAAAATTATTTAACGAAAAAATGTCACTCCACCTAATACTATTAGTGACGTGGACGATCAAGAGCTGCTCATGGACCTAAAAAACGCGACAAACAAAGCGGAAGTGTATGAAAAAGTTCATATTAAAGTTGGTAAAAAATTTTAAATTTTTCCATATTTTTTGCCCAGATTGACATTTTCTCAACTGTAGTGGCTAAGTATTTAAAAGCTGATGTAAAGGTGAAAAATGTAACAAATAGACCTCTTATTATCTACACAAAAATTAATGAACTTAGATTAATACAAATTTAAGAAAACGCTTACATTAATAAATCTTTCAAACAAAATCTAAATTTTTAAAATATCGTTTGCCGTTTATGAACACTACGTCGCCAAACTTGAAAAGTGTTCATAAAAACGCGTTTTTTTTGATTTTAAATAAACTTAGCTGAGTTTCAAATCAAATATCTTTCGAGCCAAAGTAGTCAGAGCGAATCCAAAAGAAGGCCATTATCACAATCAAGAATATTTCATAAAACTTGTTTATGTTTTTACCTGTTTTTGATCAGACCCCCAAAAAAGTGCACCGTGCGTTGGTACGCCAACTTCTATTGAACAATTTGAACAATTTTTTTCATAATTACGGCTGTCAACTCTTTCTTAGCTAAAACATTTGTATGAGCGGGAAAAGTTTTACTGCTTTTATAATAAATAAAAAGAAATGTACTTACATTGAATGAAGTTCCCATTCAAGATTAGTTGTAAAATTTTTCTTATCGCTTTAGAAGCCATACCAACTTACATACACTGGGGAGCTCAAATGGAAGTCATATTTCTTATCATAAACTCGTTCTATTTTAATTCCCTCTTGCCCTACGTTCAATACTTCAATGTCATAAACAATTTAAGCATTTTTGCAAAAGCGCAAGAGTGTTGAAGTGCTTTACGCTTTTTGATCTCACAACGACTCTTTCATCATTATATCAGGCCCGTAGCGAGAATTTTTTTCCGGGGGCGCTTAACTGCAAAAACAAATATGGGTTCTGTCTCAAATGGTATGCAGTATATATAATTGTAATATTTATGTCATGAAAAACTGGGATCATGAATGGCATTTTAAAAGGGTTGCCCATATGGTTGATTCCCTCCAAATTGTAATTTTTTCGAAATTTAAATTTTAAAAATTTGAAGATGTTTAAAATTTTTATTTTATTTTCAATTATATTGAGTGCCTACAGACAGTCCTCTGGTTTTCTACTGCAATCCTACGCGTTCGCAAGTAAATAAGCATGCATTTACTGTACTCTGCTCCAACGGTACAGACTATCAAAGTCAAAAATGATATATTTGGGGCATTTCACCTCAAGTGACCCAACTTTTGAAATCTATGTCTTCCGATCGGGATGAAATTTGCACCAAGGTTAGTCCTAAAAAATAGTAGTTATGAAACAAAATTTCAATGGGATCGGTCAAACACACTCCGAGTTGGAGGATCTAGAATTTTGACATTTTGGTCAAACTGCCATTTTTTCGGATCCATATAACTAATTACCTATTGTATTTAGAAAATTTTTTCAGGAATGTTTTCGATAGATTTCTCTTCAGTCTTTACAAATTTAATTTTTTTTTAATTAAAATGAATTTTTTTAAATATTTTTTTTTAAATAAAAAATAATTTTTATGTTTTTTTTCAAAAAGGGGTATTTTTTTTTTGCTCAAAAGAAAGCTTAGGTATTTTTTCTTTAAGAGCTTTGTGGTCGCTTAGTGGGATGCAACTTGTGTATCAATCAAAATTAGCGTTTAGTAACTCGAAACAGCGGTTTTTTTAATTTTTAATATATGACCTATTGTCTTTTTTTTTCGTATTATTGTGTAAGTGTCTCGGAAACCTGAAAATAAAACTTATATGAGAAGGTATATACAATTACCTTTCCAACGGTATATAACACGCCTAACCAAAGTTTCATACCCTCGATACTGCCATTCCCGTAGTTAAGGATGATTAAGATTTTTCGTAGTCTAACACAGCAGGTACTCGATTTTGTGCATCCAAACTCTTTATTAATAGCTTTGCAGAATTTTGAGTATTAGATTTGCATACCTACTAGCACAATATTTAAAAGGTATGAAGAATATGGGATTTTCCGGTAGTTAAGGATGATTAAGATTTTTCTTTGTACCTAACCACAGCAGATTCGTCCGAATCTTTTCTCAATAGATATTCATACCTACTCGCGAAACCTATAAGTTGCTATAATAAATCAGCTATAGTTTATGAAGGCAGTGTATGGTCATTTTGAAGACCACTGTTTTAGAAACAGCGTTAAAATAAAGACTGTGTTATTTACATAATTAATATTTTCAGTAGCTATGGCTCATAAAAAGGCTAAACTTGATAAAGAAATTTTTGCTTCTTTTTGCTTTAATCCCTTCAACAAAAAAAACACGTTTCTTCAGATACACGACGGCTTTCTGACGGCTTAATATCAAAATTCCCTACACTATCAAAACGGATGCGAATTTGTGGATCGTGCAGGAAAGAGCTCAGCAAATTGAAGGAATTACCGACTTCGAAAAGTAATGAGCCTTGTGAAGACGTTATTCCAGATAGACACCATATTGAATCTGAGAAGGATGACCGAATTTCCGATGACGATGGCTCCAACTTTACTGAAGAAAATATGACTTCAAGGGATGAGTGCCAAAACCAATACCACAAGGATGCAGTAAAAGTACTTGAGCAAATAAAAGAAAAGTACAAAACTTCAACTAGTAGAGCAGAAAAAATTCAACTTCTCACGCTTGCTCCACCGACTCAGAAGCGTTAACCACTGAGCTATGTACATCCCGTAAACTCTTGATGCTAATTCATTTTCCTTATTCAACCAACTACTATCAAGTGCAGCTGATTTGCCGCTATTTAAACTCGACAGCGTGGTTGTTGTTGCATTAAATAGCGGAAAATCAGCTGCACTTGATAGTAGTTGGTTGAATAAGGAAAATGATTTAGCAACAAGAGTTCTGACTTTGAACATCGAATTCGCAGGTTCGATTCCTGCTGAAGTC
>NW_023458560.1:22749364-22764197 GCF_013731165.1 Rhagoletis pomonella
TTTCCTAATAAACAATCGTGGTACAAAGCTCAATAAAAATATTAAAAGTAAAAAATTTTCATTAAATTTTTACAGATATTTTTACTAACTTTTTTTAAATAGTTTTTAGAAAATCACCCATAGATATGTATACATATGTAAATCAGTCAAAACAACATTTTAGATCGAAAAGAATCCTGTTGCCAATATATTTAGTAGTAGTTAAGAAGATACTTACTTTGTAGCGCGAAAATGTGTTCCATCGCAGTACTCCAACAATTTTAAGACTTCAGTACAAGATTCAATCGTTGATATTCTTTCACACTATAGTGGGTATACTTTTTTTGAATTTTAATTTTTTCAAACGATGACTTTGAAATTGAACATATCTTGCTTTTTGGTATTTTTCCTTACCCAATCCTCGTTTGAACTCCGCTCACATGACTAGCCATATCTCCTGCTCCATCGTATCTTTGAACGCCAAGCTTGGTCATATCAAGATGAAGTTCTTTATAAAGAAAATTTGTATAGAAGCACAAATTTGCTGGAACTTGTAAAACTTCGGAATAGCCTCAGCCGCTTGAGCCCCCCTGCCTACGTGCCTGCATTAAATGCCATACTCCGTACTTTGGCGCAACGGCGAATAGTTAAAGAAACTACTAGCTTGCTATAGAATTAATTTTGGTTCTATTACCTAATTAAATTGGCTTTTAATAGAAAGTTACCTAAACTTTTATGGAGTATTCCAAATAAGAAAAAAAAAAAAACGTAAAAAGAAAACATTAACTACACACACACAAACATACAGAAAGCCTCGAAATCTCAGTGTAAACAGAGAAAATGTTGCAACGCCGTTGTGCAAGGAAACTTGTGTAAGACTTTTAAAAGAACTCTAGAGAAAATCAAAGTAAAACGGCGAGTGAGAGGAAAACAAAAATTAAAATGTTTTTGAAAAGTAAAAATTGTTTTTAATTATTTTGCGCAACGAAACAGCGTGCTAAGGCGAGCTTTGAAGGAGCTTAACAATATAAAAGGACATAAAAATGCACGTACACAGATTTGCTTGGAAAAAAATGCGCATTCACTGTAGAATTAGTGAAATGAAAATCATATATGCATGTAAGTTCAGATGTACATATGTGTGTATATATGTTTACATATATGCGTATGTGAGTATATCTGCCAACATATTCTTTAAGTAATTTTGGCAAGTTCAAAAATGTCTTTGGTGTTAGCCAGGACAAATGCATGAATCAAGTAGGGTTGGATTTAAAAGATCTACATATCAAAAAAGTAAAAGTTTTATGTTTTAAAATATTTCCAAGAATTTCAATACATATGCACGTAAAAGGTCCTTTCATCAAGCTGTTTCGAAGCCTTTACTTTATACTAGGTATTTAAATAAGCTAGTAGTTAGTTTGTAATATTCAATGGATTACAATGCGGTGTGGTTATAAAAATGCATATACAGTGAATCCCAGAGGATTTTACATAGATTTTTTTTTCATATTCAAAATGTTTTTCGTTACTTTTTTATGAAAACATAGCTTATTCAAATAAAACTATCTAAATCAATATTTCAAACTCTGCAGAAAATAAAGGACAATTCAGAAAGTGTTGTACAAACTTTTGAATAAACTGCGAGTTGCCAAAAAACTGCGTTAAAGTTTTTTGTTGACAGAGTTGAGCATTTTCTTGAATATAACGACATTTTTGTATATAGCACATTTTTTTGTATGGAAGAAAAAAATGTATCAAAAAAACGCGGATATTTGTATCAACTGTTTTGCTTAATTATGCTACAAACGCTATCAAACGAGCCTCCGACTACTGAAGTATTATACAAAAAGTTTGCGTATTCTTCAAATCACACTCAAGGCTCTCGTTAGACATAAAGGCAGTACTCTATAGATGAATTAATTCATCTTTTATTTATTTTCTATCACAATGTTTGCTCATTTCTTAGTGTAGCAGCAATCGAAGTAAATATCAAATTTATTAGCGGCATGTAAAGTGAAGGTCTACAGACTTTGGCCGAATTTCGGTTACGCGTGGTACACTCTATAATGAGAATATCTAGGGCAACGACCTGATCTTGAAAAACGGTATACACATCCGTAATCTACGATCCAAAATTAAGTTTACACATCTCGGCGTTCTTTTGTGCAATTTTCGCGTTCCTACAGTGTAATTAATATAATATACTAGCCGGCCACGGATGTATGCATATGTATGTATGTATATTTACGTATTTGGAGAAAGAAATCATTTGTCATCAGGTACTTCGTTTATTATATACATAAAAAATCTTGTCTAAATCCTCTCGCCTTTCCTTTATACTATGTATAGAAGAGAGTAATTTTAAATAGGTGGCAACCCTCATTTTTTATCCAACGGACGGTGAAGATCTTATAGTTTTTAAACAGGTGGCAACCCTACTCAGAAAAATAATACATTATTACACATCCAGAGGCTAAGTCTTTTCATTTGACATATGAATATAGTAATTTTATTAACAGGTGGCAACCCTATTAAAAAAAATATTAGTGCTTTTATAGAGGCCAATCCCTTTCATTTGACACCTCATCTTTTGTAATCCAACGAACGGTAGGGATCTTATAGTTTTTTAGACAGGTGGCAACCCTATCAAAATTCTAAGTAAAAAAAGATCCCTCTCCAGTCGATACAGAGTATATTAGAAAAAATATCGTCAAAATCCGTTCAGTAGTTTTCGACAAAGAATCTCGACTTTCCTTTATAATATGTACTAGCAGACCCGGCGAACTTCGTCCCGCCCTAAATTTTTATATATTTTATTGAAACTTTTTGGTCCAACATTTTCACCAACAATTCACATTTACGGTTTTCATTGGCACATTTGTCTGCTAAGATTAAGGTTTGGTGGTCATTTGTCGCTTTAAATAACCTAAGGAAAGTGTTATATCCGTTCTTGAAATTCTCCAGTTGTGCGACTTTTCATAACACGGTTATTCGCAAAGCGAAATAAATTTTTTCCTCTTCACTTCCTGGCGGCAACAATGACCCGGTTCTATAGTGAATGTCCTAGAAGATTTACAGTATAGTAGGTGGCAATTTCAAAATGGGTGCGAATCATTGTTCTACAGAAATGCAATATACATATACTTATTTCAGACGAAATACCTTAAAAGTTTGAACGCATAATAATATTGGAAAATCGCATCCATTGGGACAATTGCAACGCAGGAGCTTTCGATATACTCAATGATGCAACAGGTCGATTTAATCTGACCTTCACGGCCCCTTTTCTTACTTGGCTATTTTTAGTAATAGCTCGACTTCAGCACCACTTGGCAGCACGTTTTTGCAATAGTATTGCATACATATTTAAAACATTAGCCAAATCGGATCATAAATAAGATTTTTAGTAATAACTCAACTACAGCGCCAACTGTTGGAATAAATTGTGAAACTAAACCATCCAGAGACCCACTCAAATACACAAAAAGTTTCGTTAAAATCCGTACAACCATTTAGGAGATCACTCACAAACACACCTACAGAAGAATAAAAAAAATCATTCAAAGATAGCTAAAGGTCGGTACGTTTGTAGGCCTCACACCCCTTTTCAAATAGCCCTAATTTTCTCCATGAGTATGGGCTTGATTTCAACTATACACATATCTCCATACGAAGTTCCAGTACTGTACCATGAATACTTTCAGAGATATGCGGTATAAAAATTCGATTTATATGGGAGGTGTCACGCCCCCCTTTCCAAGAGGTGCCCTCTTTCTTCATGAGTATGCGATTGATTTCGTATATCTCCATACCAAGTTCCAGAACTCTACCATGAATACTTCCAAAGATAGGCAGTATGAAAAATTCGGTTTGTATGGAAGATGCCACGCCCCCTTTTCCAATAGTTCCAATTTTTCTCCAAGTGTATGTGATTTATTTCGTACATCTCCATACAAAACTGTAGAGCTCTACCAAAAAATTTCCAGAGATAAGCAGTATGAAAAATTCGGTTTGTATGGGAGATGTCACACCCCTTTTTACAATAGCTAAAATTTTTATCCAAGGGTATGCGATTGATTTCGTATATCTAAATACCAATTTCCAAAACTCTACCATGCACACTTTCAGAGATATGTAGCATGAGAAATGCGGTTTGTATGGGAAGTGCCACGCCCCCTTTACATATAGATTTTTTTCAGCCTAAAACCATCCTTGGGACACGTGCGGCAGGTGGCAGTTTCAAAAAAATCGGTTCAGCCGCTCTCGAGCCTTGCGAAAACTAACAAACGGCTTTCTAAATATATATTAGTTGAGATATATTATATATTATAATTATATTTTGACAGTATCCGTTGTTTCTGATTGGCGAAAAAAAAATCTTGCCTAGTGACGAATTCGCCCCTTGATATGGTCGTTACTTAAAGCTATTTATATTCGAAATTGCATGAAAATTGGAAAACAGGAATCTATCCAGGCAAAAAGCTACCTACGTACCGAATTTTAAGCAAATCGGACCATAAATACGATTTCTTCGAACAGATCGGTCCCTGGCCCCCTGCTAAAAAGCTACCTACGTACCGAATTTTAAGCAAATCGGACCGTAAATACGATTTTTTCGAATAGATCAGTCCCTGGTCCACTTCTCGGAAAAAATGGACCATATATCCTAATATATGCTAAAAAACTACTTACGTACCGAATTTTAAGCAAATCGGACTCTAATACGATTTTTTTCGAATAGACCCATCCCTGGTCCACCTACCCGAAAAAAAGTAAAATTTTTTTAGCCTAAAACATGGTGGCTACCGAAAGCTATTTGTATACAAAATTTCATGAAAATCGGACCAGCCGTTCGCGAGATTACCTGTTACAAAAAAAGGGACTTCTCTTTATATAATTAGTATAGATATAGATTAGTATCAATAAATATTCCAAATGTCTCATCTTAATCCCTTTAACCGTTTTTGAGCGAGGAGAGGTGTCGGTTTTTCATTTCATCAAATATTAAAACACCCTGTACCGCTAAAAAAAGTTCTATGTTCAAAAACTGATAACTTATTGCATATCTATAGGCCGAGCTCTTTAATTCCACAATTCATTTTCGAAATTCGAAATAACGGCGCGTGCAGATCTGACGACCTTCACAAGAAATAGTACTTTTTTAATTCTGTGTTTTTTAAATTTATTTTTTTTATTTCAAACATATGAGCAGTAGCGCGTCCTGTTAACCCAGATTTTTTAATACCTTGGTTACGGTTTTTGGCTCTATCTCACGAACAGTTTGCTTGATATTCATCTTAAGGGCCTCAATCGTTCATGAATTTCGCATAATGTCGACCGACATCAAATCGCAGCTCCGGGATAGCCAATGGACATCTCCGAGACGGCTGATAACACAATTACCGAACTTGGCGCCCACAATCTGAATTGTTGCATGGCGCGCTATCCTGCTGAAACCAAAGATCGTCCAAGTACGCGTCTTCAATCTCCAGCTAAAAAAAATTTTTTATCACGTCTCTGCATCGCTAGCCGCGTTTCTAGCAGCATTAACAAAAAAAAAAAAAAAGCCAATTATTATGTGCGGGTTTTCCGATACCTAGACGCGTCATACTTGCTTCCTAACACAACCGCCGCACAGTGCGGCCGAATCCCAAAAGTGCGGCCAAAATTCGAGAAAATAAAGTTTCTAGATAGGCCTTTTTTGACATTGAGTTGGCTAAAGGGATCACCTAAGAAGCGGAAACTGTTCACTGTAACGACCTGTACCCTAAGTCCTCTCTTTATATTAATTTGTAGTGTGAGCTTCTCCCAAGCATGACATTAGGTTCATTCCTTATCTTTTTGGACTAAAATCTGAAAAGTGTCAAAATGCCAGAGCGTAAGCAAAATGCGCTCACTAAAAGAGAGTAACAGGAAAAGTAAAGGAACGCAAAAAACCAAATTTTTAGTCCAAAGAATGGCAACAACAAAACTAACGTCAAATAAGAACTGAAATGTATGTACAAAACACATTCACACAAGCACAAGTACAATAAACACTTGCTATATCAATTATTTTTTGCCTCCTTCCAATTTCAATTCATTTCTTTTACTTTTTAGATTATTCTCACTTTTTGCGTATTCTTTAATTTCCGTTAATTTAAATTCAGTTGAGTTTGACACTTTTCAGGATTTTGCCAGGAAAAATTCTTCTGACTAAATCTGACTACTTCGGACTGATGAGAGTGGCTCTCACTGACTTTTGCTCTCTCATTTTTGCTGTCATTTCCGAGTTAAGGAACGCTTTTTGGACTAAGTCTGACTACTTCGGACTTTTTCTGACTATTTCTGGGAGATAAGGAACGCTCCTATTATTGTAATAAAAAGCGAAAAGTTATTAACGTATAAAAGTAGTTAGAGAATAGGAAATCAAACAAAACCAAATTGATTCTACGTCCGAAGGTTAGTAAAATACATTAAAAAACTTGTGAAAACTAATGCTGTACCAGAAATTTTTAAGGATTAAAAATGCAAAGGTATTTTTTTCGTTTAGTTTTAAACAAAATTTGAGTTTTTGAAGCAACAGAAACAAAACGCTATCGAATGCTGCTTTTACACGTATTAGAGTTTACGTAGGAAAGTATTAGCTACAGAATAAAACAAAACTCAGATGCCCATCTCTGCCTCTTATATTTTTTTTTGCTTTTTTTTTACACGCTTATACATATTAGTTTCACCTGATTTTGAGTATGCCGTGTTGTAGCCCATTTAACTTAAGTATAACCAAGTCACGCTGAAAGTAGCTCAGACTTACGGTTGATTTTAGAAATTTTTTTTTGTGGAAGGTGTTGCTCATTTTCTTCATATCATCGAATATACTTCGTATGGAAGAAAATGACTGGCACCGTCAACAAAAAAAAATGTCAAAAATCAACAGTAAGTCCTAGCTGCTTCAAACTTGGACTTTGTTACACTAAAATTGAATGGGCTATAAAACTGCATACTCAAAATCTTTCTAAGATATCTAATTAAAAAGTTCGAAATTTACCAGACGCCATACTGGATCCGCCATTTTGAATTTTGCAATTCTGACAGCTGGTACGAAATTTCAAATCAATATTTCAAAGCTTCGAATTTTGGCCGCACTTATGGATTTCAGCCGCAATGTGCGCAGAGATGAAAATGCGTTTCGTTAGAAAATACGATTTTTGAGAAAAAACGGTGTCTATTTCATTATTTTTGTATTATTTTCTAACGTTGTTCAAGCGTAAAGCGATAATTTCGTTCCGCGGAGATATGATACTGACTTTCTGTCAAAATTTCCAGCAGGAAAGAGCTAGGAGGTTCCGTGGGAAAGTGGACCACAGTGCGAAAATTCTTTTCTTTATAAAACTAACAAACGTGTGTATAAGACATTTGTAAAAATCTTGAATCGACCGAAATATAACAAAATAAAGCTTTAAATGCATTTTTATTACTAATACACTTTTATTACCTTTTTTACGTTTTGAAATCAGTTCTAAGTAAATTTTTTGATTCAGTTTAAAGTAGGTTGTGTTGAAAATGCACTGTCAAATAATTTGCGATTCATAAGAAAAATATATAGTAGAACTCATCTGCTTTTAATAAAGTGGTGTTACATATTAAATTGTGTGAGTGCTTAATCTATATTATGAGTTATTATTAAGCAGTCTTGGTATTGTTCCACCCGTGACAAAAAAGGTAAAAGTTGTTATATTTAATTGCAGAAGTTGAGGTTGTCTGTTACATAATGTTAGAAATTCATTGCAAATATTTACCACAATTGCATTGTCGTTTCCACGATGTTAGACAAGAATAATTCAACAGAGAAGCATGTCCCACCCGTGACAGCTATGTGTGGGACAATTGTCAGAGGTAGGTTTACAGGGCTGATAAGCTTTATTTGTTTGTTGAGCTGGAAGCAGGGGGGAGGGGGGGATGCGCGGACTCGTCAATTATCTATGTATATGCCCTTGTGGTCAGCTGATTAAGTTAAGTTATATTTTGACAAGTTTTGGTATTTTATTTTGTTAATCTAATGTTTATAATATTTTTTTTATAAAAGTCTAGCACATTACCTAACCAGAACCACATAAATCTACATTTCAAACTTCTTACAAAAATTATACAAATTCAACAAACTTTAACAATTACGCCCAAAATTTTAAATATTTTGTTCAGAATTTTTAGGTATGCAGTTTTGTAGTCCATTAAGTAGGCAAAAGTGAAAATATCAAGACGTTAGGAAACTACGTTCATTTTAACTAATTTTTTTGGCTGAAGGTGCTAAGCATTTTCTGCTACATAAAAGGCACCATCCTAAGATAAAACGTGGGGGAATTTAACCCCCACTTGGCTTCTTATATTTTTTAATAACTAATCTTTGTATATGGACCACACTAAAAGCTCCTTTTCTTATAAAAATTTGACACTCATATTTTAATATTTTATTTAACTTGGGTATAAGTTAAATAAATTTTACTTTTCAAACAGGTCTTTAGAAGTATTTTTAAATAAATTTTTTTTTTTAAACAACTTCCGACTCATATTGTGACCCATAAATCAATTAACTAATGAATTAAATTGAGTTTAATTTTTTAAACACGCGGCAAGTCTTTTAAATACAGTTCAGAAATAAATCTTTTTCAAACCCATTTCGATAGATACACATCTTTTATTAATTCATATAAGTTAATATATAATTTGAAATTAACATTTTATACAGCTGACAACCCTCCTCAAAACCTCAAAAAAATCTAATGTTCAAACTACATACAGATACTTAGCATCAGGGTACGAAAATAAACTGTATAAAACAATTCCCATTTGCTCATCGATCATCATATCATTTGTGGTTTTGTACAGTTTTGTACATATTCAGAAACAAATTGTAAGATTCACTATCATTTTCCCCAACGAGAAACCTTTGCTTTTCGTTTGTGACAATTGTACCATAGGGTACGTTTTATATGTATGCAAACGTTTCAATTACGTGAAAAATGATTTTTTCTGTAAATTTGCATATCCAATTCAATTAAGAAACATTTTTATTTTTTTTATTCATTGCAGCCATTCGTTTTGTATTTAGTTATTGCATATATGTACATACATACATATATTTTTCTCTGCACGATTCATTTCGTTTGTTGTTTCGTCTGTAACTACTAAACTACTGTAGTGTACTATCGCCAAAGTGAACTCAGCCGTTTTGTTTTCGTATTGTACCGAACTGTTGAAGTAATAAACGAAACGAAATAGTAACGTACAATACAGTTTATTTTCGTACACTGCTTAGCATTCTTTCGTTACATTTCATACACCTGGTTTTCAAAACAGGCGGCAGCCCTCTGCTAAATTATTTTCAAACTGAAATCTTCTTAAATCTCTTTCGTCTGCCACCCTTATGGTTATATATATTTCAATTACCTAATTCGCTTAACTCCATACTGAATTTGATTTTTTTAACAGGTGGTAACTTTCCACGTGAAGTTAAGAAATAAAACCTTTTTAAATCATTTAACCTGATACCCATATTGTAATAATTGATTTAACTTATTAAATCATTTCAGTTTAATTTTTTTTAACAGGTGGCATCTCCTTTGGAAAAAACTAATCCTTGTTGTACATCAACAGGTCAGTCGCTGAAATTTGATATATCATTTTTGAAAATCGAACCAAAATAATTCGAATGCAATTTTGTAAAAGGTGGCAACTCTTTTCAAAAAAATAAAACGAGTTTGCACATCTACAGGCCAGGAAATTTAATCTGGCATCCCATTTTGCGTAAGTGCTATTTTCTCGCAATTCGCTTTTTGATGCAAATTTGTTCTTCACCCCACATCGCATCACCTGTTAAAATATTGTTGCTGAGATTCCAATAGTTACGTCAAAATTGTATTATGTATTTTTTCGTATGTTACAATGCATTTTTTTCTTGTGGGCAAAATTATGAAAGTAGAAAAAAAATAATAATTAAAAATTATTCCAAAAAGATTTGGAAAAGTAGAAAAAACGCTTTCCCGTAAAATTTGGTTTCTGGCGCATACGATAATTTCGCGCAAGGCATCGATATTTTTTAATTTTAAGTGTGTGGCAAATCACTTACATAATTTAAAATGAAATATGTAACTGCATATCGTCGATGTTTTTGCAAAACCGCCCATCGCCCAATTGCAAATTTTACAGGAAAGCGAAAATACGGTTTATTCTTTGAAGGCATTGGCTTGATAAGCGGTATTTTCTCTAACTACTATTTTACAAATCTGTTTTTTTACCAACGATTTTGTGATTTTTATGCATAAATCTCGTTGCCTGGAGTTCAGGGTTACCAAATCTCATTTTTGCAACAACGGCGATTTGGGCGGTTTTGCAAAAACATCGACGATATTCCTTTAATTTTTCTCACAAACTCACTGAATTTACTAATTATAATAAAACTTGCTCTCCTACCAACCCATATTTTAAAAAGTATGTATGTATACACATTGACTTAATCTATTTATTTTCAATCTATCTGCTTCACTTAACATCATTATTCCTACACCCGAACTTCCATAGCTTCCCACAGCAACTGCCTATTCATCGCCCGCCCAAACAATGTGCAAATTCATTCTCACTTGAACAGTTTGAAAGTAAGAAATACAACAGAAAGGAGTTTTAAATAACAAAAAATCCAAAGACGAGTGCATTTAAAAGTTTCGCAAGAAGAAAAACAACTTTGACAACTCATTCGCAACTGATTAAAGCGGCGCGTTGTCTTAGTAGTATAGTTTTCCAACTGATAAAATTGGGTTAGCAAGCCAGTGGTAGTACAGCAGCAATATCAGCTCCTTATGTTTGCCGTGCTTACCGCTTGTACCAGTTGAGGCGGCACCAGCAGCTGCATTTGATTTCGCCGATCAAACAGACGAGGTCTGTTATGCACAGCACCCTTACACACCACCATAAAAATCATTTCCCTCTTACAAGTGGCGCCACCACTGATGAGGTTTCTAGTGCGCTATGGACGTAGATAAGAAGTACATACATTGTAGACCAAGCATTGGGTGCGCAAATGCCGAGCGTAAATTATGTAAAACTTTCCCACTCTCTGATCAAAGTAAAAGCAAAACTTTTTCCGCGCTTCTCAACTTCACAAATGATGAATTTATTTACACAACAACAACAAACAATCAGCCGCAGCAAATGCCAGGCACAGTATCACAGCTACGACTACACCTATTTATGCACATCCATCTATGCACAAGGCTAATCTCTGCTAAAGCTATGAAATGATACACAAGAAGGACGGCTCAAGAAAAATTTTCTCCATAACATATAGCAGCAGTGTTGCCAGAACTTTTTGGGCCGACCGGCTAGATTGGCAAAAAAAAGCGGCTAAAAACGGCTAAAATGTTTTAGTGAAATTTCACATAGACTCTGGCAAAAAACGGCTAAATGTTTTAGTGAAAATTCACATACTTTATTTAAATAAATCGCAAGAAACGAAAGACTAGTTAACACCATTAATTTATATCGAGTGTATATTCTTCATCATCAAATGAATTACTATTGTATACATCACCTGAATTCATTAATTTTAAGAGATCGTCATCTACAGTAAAATTATGGCAGCATTTTTCTTCACGTTTTAAACCGTATCTTATATATAAAATAGCGTTTAACGTTTTAACGCACATTGGATTTCTTTGCTTAGTTTTTATTATATTCATTGAAATAAATATTCGCTCTACTTCTGCACTACTTATAGGCAAAACAAGAAAACTAAAAACTAGGTTGGAAAGGTCAGCAAAAGGGTTTTCTCCTAGGGCATTTCGAAATTGATAAACTTCGGCCCAAAATTTTACAGTTGAGTCTAAATTACTCCAGGTATGTAACGTTAACCGTTGCCATTGCATCTCTATGGATGTTATTTCGTCGGCATTATATTTGTGTTTTTGTTGCTGTAGTTGAACAAATACTTTTGGTTTAATTACTCTTAATGCATTTACAACCGAAAAAAGTCAATTTTTTTTAGTGTGGCAATAATTGTAGGGAGGCGTTGGCGTAATTCCTTTATTAAAGTGATAATAAAATAGCGACCATTTTCTCGAATTATTTTCTCGGCTTCGTGGTCAAAAGCGTTTGTGCTTACTTTTGTTTTTAAATACTCTTCAAAACTGTGATAAAACTGAGGAAATGGAGCAAGGTATGGTTCCAACGGGGAGCATATAGGATCAAATGTGTCCGCGCTAATAACCACTAGGGAGCATAGATGCGAAAGTAAAACATTGAGTTCATTAAAAATCTTCATTGGGTCTGCATTATTGCTTTCGAACAACTTGTTTACTTTTTGCACCTGAAAATTAGGCAAATAGTGAAATCGGCTAAAAACGGCTAACTTTTTTTTACAAACCGGCTAACAAATCGGCTGCCGGCTAGATCGAATTTTCTCCGGCTAGTTGCTATCAAAACCGGCTAAATCTAGCCGGAAAACGGCTAAAATGGCAACGCTGTATAGCAGCAGTAAAATATATGTACATACATACAAGTCTAGAAAATAAATAGATAAGCAAATGCTGAATGAACTCAGCCATTAACGAGCAACGATACTACACGAGCGACACCCCCAAAACAACACATAAAGCATTGGCGGTGTTGGCAGCAGCAGTGGCGGTGTTGGCAGCAGCAGTGGCGGTTGCGCTTTGATGCGGACGCAATTCCGTGACTGTACGACTCGGCGACAGATTTAAAATTGTAAATGAAAAAGTATAAGCAAGAAATGGTACGTACGTTTGTAGTTTAGCTGGACGGGAGAAGTGCCGAGTTGGCGCGAAAAATGGGATTGCATATTTACACTTTGTGGAGATTGGATTCAAAATGGTAAAAGTTAAAAAACTGCTGTGCAATGCGATGACGATGAAATGTAATCAAGGCATAGAATTAGGCGCATATGTATACGGTGCAAATAGGAAGCTGCTGGCAGAGCGCTTGCTGTTAGCCCAACAAGCGATAACGGTAGTGAAGAAAAATATTACCGTGTACCGAATTTTAACTCTCCGTTAGGTGAACAGTTTTTGGTCACCCTAATATGTATATATTCACAAATTTATAGGTAAATGCTGATTGATACATTCAAATGCTTTTTTTCATTACTATTCATCTATATATATAAAATTCAAATTATGTATGTACCTATAGACACACTTGGCTCCTAAACGAATAAGCCGATCGTAACCAAATTTTACACACGCACTGGATATCTTCCAGGGATGGTCACAGGGTAAAAAATATTTTGATATAACGGGTGATTTTTTAAGAGCTTGATAACTTTTTTTTAAAAAAAAACGCATAAAATTTGCAAAATCTCATCGGTTCTTTATTTGAAACGTTAGATTGGTCCATGACATTTACTTTTTGAAGATAATTTCATTTAAATGTTGACCGCGGCTGCGTCTTAGGTGGTCCATTCGGAAAGTCCAATTTTGGGCAACTTTTTCGAGCATTTCGGCCGGAATAGCCCGAATTTCTTCGGAAATGTTGTCTTCCAAAGCTGGAATAGTTGCTGGCTTATTTCTGTAGACTTTAGACTTGACGTAGCCCCACAAAAAATAGTCTAAAGGCGTCAAATCGCATGATCTTGGTGGCCAACTTACCGGTCCATTTCTTGAGATGAATTGTTCTCCGAAGTTTTCCCTCAAAATGGCCATAGAATCGCGAGCTGTGTGGCATGTAGCGCCATCTTGTTGAAACCACATGTCAACCAAGTTCAGTTCTTCCATTTTTGGCAACAAAAAGTTTGTTAGCATCGAACGATAGCGATCGCCATTCACCGTAACGTTGCGTCCAACAGCATCTTTGAAAAAATACGGTCCAATGATTCCACCAGCGTACAAACCACACCAAACAGTGCATTTTTCGGGATGCATGGGCAGTTCTTGAACGGCTTCTGGTTGCTCTTCACTCCAAATGCGGCAATTTTGCTTATTTACGAAGCCATTCAACCAGAAATGAGCCTCATCGCTGAACAAAATTTGTCGATAAAAAAGCGGATTTTCTGCCAACTTTTCTAGGGCCCATTCACTGAAAATTCGACGTTGTGGCAGATCGTTCGGCTTCAGTTCTTGCACGAGCTGTATTTTATACGGTTTTACACCAAGATCTTTGCGTAAAATCTTCCATGTGGTCGAATAACACAAACCCAATTGCTGCGAACGGCGACGAATCGACATTTCACGGTCTTCAGCAACACTCTCAGAAACAGACGCAATATTCTCTTCTGTACGCACTGTACGCATTCGTGTGGTTGGTTTAATGTCCAATAAAGTAAACTGAGTGCGAAACTTGGTCACAATCGCATTAATTGTTTGCTCACTTGGTCGATTATGTAGACCATAAATCGGACGTAAAGCGCGAAACACATTTCGAACCGAACACTGATTTTGGTAATAAAATTCAATGATTTGCAAGCGTTGCTCGTTAGTAAGTCTATTCATGATGAAATTTCAAAGCATACTGAGCATCTTTCTCTTTGACACCATGTCTGAAATCCCACGTGATCTGTCAAATACTAATGCATGAAAATCCTAACCTCAAAAAAATCACCCGTTATAAAGGGGGCGTGGCCCCAAAACGTGGACCCGGGTAACCTTAGGATGTATTTGTTTAATATGGGTATCAAATTAAAGCTGTTCATGAGTGCTTTAAGATAGAGCAATTTTCATATAGCTGGGTGACTAGGGTCTCGAGATATAGACCAAAATGTGGACCTGGGTAACCTTGGGTGTATTTGTTCAATATGGGTATCAAATGAAAGCCGTTCATGAATGCTTTAAGATTGAGCACTTTTCATATAGCTGGGTGACTAGGGTCTCGA
>NW_023458560.1:22764207-22771375 GCF_013731165.1 Rhagoletis pomonella
AGGATGTATTTGTTTAATATGGGTATCAAATTAAAGCTGTTCATGAATGCTTTAAGATAGAGCACTTTTCAAATAGCTGGGTGACTAGGGTCTCGAGATATAGACCAAAACGTGGACCTGGGTAACCTTGGGTGTATTTGTTTAATATGGGTATCAAATGAAAGCTGTTCATGAATGCTTTAAGATTGAGCACTTTTCATATAGCTGGGTGACTTGGGTCACGAGATACAGACCAAAACGTGGACCCGGGTAAACTTAGGCTGTATTTGTTTAATATCGGCATAAAATGAAAGCTGTTATGTCAAAAGTATGCGGAAGCAAATAAAAAAAAAATTAAAAAATTCATGAATACCGTTTTAGTGAAAAATAAAATTGAGTAATGCGGACAGTTCTTTAATCTTCTTTAATATAAAAATTAATATAAAAATAAGTAGGGTTTTCCTTCCTGACGCTATAACTCCAGAACGCACGAACCGATTTTCACGGTTTTGCATTCGTTGGAGGTTTATAGCTAGGAAAATTCAGGAAAAATTTCAATAGAAAAGTATATGGTGTGTGAGTATCCCCCACGAAAATAAGTATGTTTCATTTAAAGTAGATGGTGCCATTGTTTAACAGCTATTCATTGTACTTTGCTCAGTTAATTTCATGTGACACTAGCGAATACCCGGCGTGCTTCGCTGCGCCTTAAAAGTAATTTTGTTTTGTTACTCCCTCTCACAACATTTGAAAATATTATTTAATATTGCTGTACATATTTGTATAGTAGGGAGATTTTTTCAAATTATATAAATATACGTTATTTGAATATTGAATCAATACACGTTTGAGGAAAGGGTGCGATAGTAGACTCCAGTTATAAGATTATAAATTAAATTTCCAAGAGAAAGTCGGTTCTTTACATATTTTCTAATTACCTTCGAAAATATATTAACTCAAAAAAAAAATAAACAATGCTTCATAGATCGATTTTTTTAAATCTAACTTCATAAAGTTCTTTAAAAATATTTTGTAAATGAGGCCATAAGAGCTTAGGGGGAGAGTTACAACACAAAAATACATTTAAGGCGCAGCGAAGCACGCCGGGTAATTGCTAGTTATTATATAAACTAAAAAAATATATTCTCTAACATATTCAATATTGTTCTGATGTGGGTCATTACATGTAAAAGAGGAAAACGAAATGTATTTTAAAATGCCCCAATCAGCTCTAATAAGTATGTACCATCACAACTATAAGCAAAGTATATATCAATTTATATACAGTCAGCGTCAATAATATGTCGCAGGGCTTGGGGGCCTGCGTTAGTTGTGGGCGGCGGAGCGGCCAATGCCTGGGGGTTGCTGGCCAGGTGGTGTGGTCAACCGGGAGCGATGGGTTGATTTTCCTGGGCGGCGCTGAAGGCAGTCTGGAAATGTCGGAATGACGTCGGCGTGTAGCTGGCGGCTGTACGGCACTGCCGGACGTTTTCGCACTAAGTACGCTCTGGATGGAGCACGGGGACACGCAAACGACAGCGGCTGGAACGTGGTGGCACTAATAGGGCACTATTACTAGAGCGACCGTTTCAACGCCCGTTTTGTTAAGTTGGGGTAAGCTCAACGAAATAAAAACACCGCACTGATTTCAATTTAGGTTGAGAACAACGCAGGTTTATTTGGTTCGTATTCAATTCGCGTTCATTCATTTTGCTTCGAGTTACAAATTTTCGGGCAGACCGAAGATGCGGAAGGTAAGTATACCGGCGAAAAATACAAAATTCTTAACAATACAATTTCTCCTCTGATCCGTCCACGAGATAGATATGATGTGTGTCTATATATATGTTGTTTTTGACGGCTGGTGATCGTTCAAATGAGCGAGTAGCGCACGCGTTGCCAACTACCCGGTTGGCTGATGGGGGTTTTCACGGTGCGAGTTAATTTTTATGAGTTCAAAAGTTACAATTCGTAGAAATATTTCAAGTCTAGCTAATTCAATAAATACAAATGGTTAATGCGGTGTGCGTGCGCTAGTCACTCACTTGAACATCCTGCCCCGCCTAGGCGCGCTAGACGGCTAGTGCCACTTTCAACTGCTCCAGCGCTCTAATGGCCTCATCCATAAGCCGATTTGCCATTTTTTCTCGGAATGCAGCGGTATGGAGCCCTGTTGCCGAACGTTTGACGGTGCGTGGTTGCGGAATGGTGGCTGCAGTCGGATTGTAGCGATGGGTAGCGGCCTGGGTAGGTGGGTTGCGACGATCGCGAGCGTTTGAGCGGGAGGCCGGTGTCGGAGGTGTTTGAGTTGGAGGTGCGGTGGTACGGCGATGTGGCTGTGGTGGCGGCGGGGCCCGATGAAGCATCGTGTGGTGCGGCAGTGCACATATCCTGCACGTGATCTGGGATGTGCATAGTTATGGGCCCGCGCCAACAAGTACCGCTGCGCTGGCTGCATCCTTCTAAAGAGCGGGCATGTTCGTAGCGCGTGGTGACGCGCGCAAACTCGGCACTTCTGATAATCAGGGTTTGGGCGCCCCCCGCGGTCGCTAGCGGCCACAAACACCAGCGAGCGGAGTGAAGTTCTTGGTGCTGGTGTGGGTGCTGAATCCATTCACGCCTGTAAATATTTGGGTAGATATATAATTTTAGTGGGAAGAATATCGAGTATCGTGGGTCATGAGACAGAGAAGTATATAATTGTTATTTTGGGGAAAGGCGCGTATGGTGATTGAAGGCGAGACAAGTTTACGATCAAGCGGTTTGTGGCATAAGTGGTACAGAATCATGATGATGGTGTAGGGTTACTCGGTCGCATTGGGACTGAGTGGAAGTTCGGCCGGTGGCAAAAAACATAATTTAACTATCGGCCGTGTGAGAATGCCGGTTTGAGTGCGTACCTCGACAACACGAATGTGGCCATCGGGGCCGGGCCGTGTCCTTTCGATGCGTCCGAGGCGCCACTCAGTGGGCGGAAGCGTATCGTCGTTGATGAGGACGCACTCGCCGACTTTCGGCTCAATACGGGTGTCTTTCCATCGGTGCCGTTTGTGCAGGTCCTTGAGATAGTCCTCTTTCCATCGTCGGCTAAACTGATGGTGTAGAACTTTGACCTTTTCCCACCGATTGAGTAGAGATAAGTTTTCATGGTTCGATTCAGGAAGAGACAACAGGGGGGTTCCCTTAAGGAAATGCCCGGGGGTGAGTGCGGTAAAATCTGAGGGGTCCTGAGATAGGGGAGAGATGGGTCGTGAGTTTAACACGGCTTCTATTCTGATTAATAGGGTGGTAAACTCTTCGAAAGTGAATTTATGTGATCCGGCAGTCCTCTTGAGATGCGTTTTGAAGCTTTTGACTGCGGATTCCCATAAACCACCCATACGAGGGGCGCTGGGGGAATAAATGTCCAGTTTATACCTTGAGCGGCATATCTTTTGACGATTTCCCGGGATACTTCTTTCGAGAAGGTGATAAACTCCTTCTCAGTGGCTCTTTTGG
This sequence comes from Rhagoletis pomonella, assembly GCF_013731165.1. Classification (NCBI taxonomy): domain Eukaryota; kingdom Metazoa; phylum Arthropoda; class Insecta; order Diptera; family Tephritidae; genus Rhagoletis; species Rhagoletis pomonella. Next base: position 22,767,685 of record NW_023458560.1, read on the forward strand.
CACCGACAAAGGTTTTGCCGTTGTCACTCATCATGGTGGCGGGATAGCCTCGCCGGCCAACAAAGCGAGCAAATGCAGCCAGAAAGGCCTCTGAAGTTAAATTCGAGCACAACTCAAGGTGAACCGCTTTTGTCGTGAAGCATACAAAAACGGCCACGTAGCCTTTCACGAGGGTGGGCGATCTTAGCATGGAAGCCTTCACCTGAAAGGGGCCAGCAAAATCAACACCCGTTGTGGTGAAGGGCGGAGCGAAGGTGCATCGTGAGGGTGGCAAGGCTGCCATTATTTGTGAGCGCATTTGCTGCTTGTGGACAGTGCAGGGTTTGCATTGAAAAATGCACTTTTTTATGAGTGGCTTGAGCCGAGGGATATAAAACTCCTGTCTGATCGCCTGCTGCATAAGACGGGTTTCGGCGTGCAAGAGCAGCTCATGCAGGAAGCGTAAAAAGAGTGCAGCATATCGGGATTTCTCGGGAATAATGATGGGGTGGCGTTCATTGTAGCTTAGCGTTGAGTGCGCCAGTCGACCGTTCACACGTAGAAGTCCATCTTTGTCCAGAAATGGGTTTAAGGTGAGAAGCGGGCTCCGTTTATCGATCGGCTTCGAAGCCAACAAATTCCTCTTTTCATTGGAGAAATATCGCGATTGAGTTAAGGCGATGAGCTGGACTTTAGTGTTTCGGAAGTCATCGTGCGCCAGAGGTAAAGGGTGAACTATTATGTGGCTTGTTCGGGTTTTCAGAGTCCGTATGAATCGAAAAACGTGAGTCAAAACCCGGAGTGCGCGTGGGAAGGAGGAGAAACGATCCAGAATGTCGGGTTCTTCTTCGGTGGTGTGTAACGCTTCAATTCGGCGTACTTCGGGTGGATTGTTGATTGTGCGTCGCGAAGCTTTCGGCCAAGATTCCGCGGGGCTGGTGAGCCATTCCGGACCCTTCCACCACAGTGAGGAGGCTGCCAAGTCGAGAGGTTTACATCCTCTTGTACCCATGTCGGCGGGATTATCGTGAGTTCGTACATGCCGCCAGGTGGCATTTCCGACCAGATCGATTATTTGCGCGATTCGATTCGATACGAAGGTTTTCCAGGTACGGGGTGGCTTTTCCAACCATGAGAGCACAATTTCGGAGTCAGACCACAAAATCAAAGCTTGCGGGTGGAGATTGAGCTGAGATTGGACGACCGACACTAGTTTGGCTAGAAGAAGGGCTCCACATAGTTCGAGACGTGGTAAGCTGGTGGTTTTTAGGGGCGCCACTTTGCCTTTAGAGACTAGGAGGTGACACGTTATGTTTTCTTCTCGTATCGCTCTGACGTAAATATTGGCGCAATATGCCTTCTCAGACGCGTCGCAAAAACCATGCAGCTCAACAGGTTGGCCTGGAGAATAGTTCACCCAACGAGGAATTTGGATTGCTGTTATGGCTTTTAAGTTGCTCGCGAACTGCGTCCACTTGACGAGACGGATGGGTTTTACCTGTTCATCCCAGTCGGTTCCATCAAGCCATAGCTCCTGCAAGAGAATTTTGGCTTGAATCATTATCGGCGCTAGCCATCCTGCGGGGTCGAAAAGTTTGGCGACAGAGGAGAGGATTTGTCGCTTCGTGCTCGCTGTGGTTACTGGGATGGACTCAACGGTATATGAGAATGCATCTTTTATGGCATTCCATTGAATCCCGAGCGTTTTCGTCGTACTTGCCTTTTCGAATTCGAGAAACTGTGAATCGAGCACGTCGGCGGTGGGAACGGTTTTGAGGATATCAGGATGGTTGGCCGTGATTTTCTTGAGGGGGAAGCCTGCCGACAGAAGAGCTTGTCTGACTTGAGAAAGGGATTCAGAGGCTGAGAGGATAGAGTGCCCACCCGAAAGTATGTCGTCTACATATGTTTCGCTCATTAGTATTGGGGACGTCATCGGGAGTGTGTCTTTTATATCTTTAGAGAGTTCGTGAAGGGTGCGTATTGCGAGATAAGGGGCGCAGTTGAGACCAAACGTGACGGTTTTTAGTTTGAAATCTTGAATTGGACCTTTTGGGGAGGAGCGAAATATGATTCTCTGGTAATCTTGGTCCTCATCGTGTAATAGTATTTGGCGGTACATTTTTTCTACATCGCCATTAAAGACAAATTGGTACGTGCGCCATTTGAGGATTAATAGCATCAAATCGGGTTGGAGGGTTGGCCCGGTGTAGAGGACATCGTTTAACGAGTTACCGGAAGTTGATTTTTTCGATGCATTAAAGACAACACGCACCTTTGTCGTTCTTTTTTCAGGTTTTACAACCGCGTGGTGGGGTAAATAAAATGACGAGTATTTGTTTCCTGAGGATTTCTCATAGGAAGTTTTTTCTTCCATATGACCTAGTGTTATATATTCCTCGAGGACTTGGTCGTACTGGGATTTTAGCTCGCCTTTTTTGAGAAGATTTTTCTCCATACTGAGGAATTGCTGGAGAGCTGGGGCGCGGGATCGACCAAAAGTGAGTTGGTCTGGGAAACTGTGCTTAAATGGGAGTCGCACTTCGTAACGACCATCAGATGTGCGTGATGTGGTGGATATATAAAAATCTTCACACACTCGGTCCTCAGAGTTGAGAGATTTGGGAGTGGGGATTTCTTCAAGTTCCCAAAATTTTCGAAGTTGGGAATCGAGATTCTCATTTGAGACTTCGTCTACTTGGGTCGAAAACGAGCTTATTTGATTGGGGACTTGACCACTAAGGATCCACCCAAATATGGTGTTTTGTGCTAATAAGTTTTTGGAGAGTTTTTCAACCCCTTCTAGCACAATTTGTGGGATCAGGTCGCTGCCAATGACTAAGTCTATTTGGGATGGGGAGTGGCAATTGGCGTCTGCTAAGGTGAGATGAGACCATTTTTCCCGTTGTTCTTGAGTGGGTTGGAACTTGGGTAGCAATTTGGTTAGCTGTGGGAGGACGATTGCTTGTGCTTTAATCCGTGTGGATAAATCGTTTGAGACAAGAACCAGAGAGCATAATTTTTTCGAGGTTTGGACTACCCTTCCACCCATTCCTGAGATTTCGAAATTGGAAGTTCGACATGGTAGTCTCAATTTGAGTTGCGCTTTGGAGGAGATGAAGCTCCGTTCTGAGCCCTGATCAATGAGGGCTCTTAGTTTGAAGAGTTCCCCTCTGTGTTCAACGGAGACGATTGCCGTCGGGAGTAGTACTTTACTTTCATTTTCGGAGTAGAAGGATTGTACCTGGGACTTATTTGAACACGAGGGTTGCTCGTCTTGTTCTTCCAGAGACTGGGGAGTTTGGAGACTGGCACTGGTGGAGGTGGTAGTGGCCACTTGAGATGAGGCCTTATGCACTCGGGGAGTTGATGAATTTTTTGAGAGTGTGTCATCATGGAGTGATGAGTTGTGCCGTTCTTGGCAATGAGCGCAATTGTGAGGGCTTCTGCAATCTTTAATTAAATGCGATTGGGATAAGCAGTTTAAGCACATGTGATTATCTCTCACAAATTTTTTCCGATCCTGAATTGACAGTTTTTTAAAGCGGGAGCAGCTGTAAATGGGATGCTGAGAGGTTTTGCATAATGCACATTTATACATTGTGCGCTGCTCTGTCATATGAGATTGGATCTTTGAATGGGATTTATTGTGAGTGTCATGTGAATTATTGCTTTTAAATGCGTATGGGTTTTGTTTGGGGTAGCTTGTATG
>NW_023458560.1:22771475-22779955 GCF_013731165.1 Rhagoletis pomonella
AAGCAAGTACTCAAATAATTCAAAAAGTAAATCTGAGTTACTTTAGTGAAACGACACGATGCACAGTGTTTCGTCTACATATATGGAGGCAGGTGGAAGTAATAGTTAACCTGCACCGATTTATCTGAAACTTGACATGTGCTCTTACTTTTTACTTAGGAAAAGGGAAATTTGGTAAAGTTGGAATGATAGCCACGCCCTCCACTCTAGTGGGCGGAAACATTTAATTTCATCCGGTTTCGATTAAATTTAGCTTTTACTCTCTATTTTACTTGAAAACCCCAAATATAAAATATGGAGAGAATTGGATCACTATAACGTCCAAAACTCACAAACTCATTAAATGTGATGGAATTTTGGTTAATTTTCGTTTCGTGCTTTCCACCCTCAGAAAACAAACGATATAATTCAACATTACATAGATGATGAGATTTTTCCATTGTTCGAAAAATTCTTTTCGTGAAATTATGCAAAAAGAAGCAGAAATTTTAAAATTAAGTAAATCGAAAATTACATATATTTTCAAAGTCGCGCGAAAAGATCAAATTATATATTCGAAAGCTACATAAAATTCTCTAAACATTCGTCTAATTTTAAGACCTGACTCTCACACTTTACTTTACTAATATTCTTTAGCATGCGAACAACCCATGTGAAAGCATTGGGTCACGGCAAAAGGAGCTTCGGCGTAGCCACTTCCACTTATTTGGTTACAATAATACCTGAAATCAACAGCGGCTGTTGACCAGGAGTTGCACTTGCAAGCGGGAATATTAGAGCAAACGGTTCTGGTATCTGGCTTGTGTACTCAAAAACCCGCCCAGCTTCTGGTAGTGTGCTGGCCTTGGGATCCGACAACTTCCATTAAAGTTAAAAGCAAGCCTTTGGTTTAAACCCACCTTTTTATTACGACTCGAGGGCATGCACCTCGAATGTCTGCACTCGCAATTGGAAAGCTGCTACTGCTCGGCTGATTGATGTCCTTTACAAGGCAATGCTTGACATCAGGGTTGTTGCGAATATTTTTCCGAAATAAAAGTCCTTTCCGCTTAATAAACAAACCGCCTGTCCAAATTAAACAAATTTGATATCATATGAAAGAGGACTGAAATAGCTTTTAACCAGAAATAGCGAACGACCTCTATTTATATTTTTTTATAATTTAATACTAAAGAAATGCATATACCTGACACAAGATTTGTTTTATGGTAATTAATTAAAATTTTTTATTGAAATATTTTTCAATATGTGGCTTTCTTCGTTTATGCATTTCAGTTTAAAGCTATTTAAATCATCTTTCATTTGATACCAAACTTGTTTAATTTGGATAAGCGGTTTTTTTTATTATCCGGAAAGAACTTTTATTTCGGACAAATATTCGCAACAACCCTGCTTGACATCACTGCCGTCCAATAAATGCTCTGGATGGGGCAAGGCAAAAAATATGCTCGTCAATTACAGCTCCCATGTTATAGAGCGCGACTTCAGTGTCGGATTTGTGGTTGGAGGGAGAATCCGCCGACAAGTTCTTTCTCCACAGAGCACACTCAAAGCATGCTCAATACCAAGATGGGGAGAAAGAGGATCGGTGGTCCCACCTTCGGGACCGAGCATAAGAAGATCCATCAAACAAAATGGCTTCCTTCAGATCGAAAAACGATAAACCAAATCGATCATGTTGTGGTAGACAAAAAGCATGCCACCAGTGTTTTAGACGTGCATACACTTCGAGAGTCAAACATCGACTCGAACCACTACATTTGTGCATCAAAAAATTTGCGTCCAACAATCAAAGGCAAGTTCAACGTAGAAAAGCTGGAATCGCAACCGACAACCAATCTGTTCTAAAACCAACCGACATATGGGAGCAATGGAACCACACTTTCCGCTCATTACGTACAGCCGCCGAAGAAGTAGCCGGATTTCAGCGAATCGATGTCCCACTACCTGTTTATGACGAGGTACCAATAAAAATTTCTCGACTGGAGAACAACAAAGCTGATGCAGCTGACGGATTACCAGCTGACAGTGTGAGTTTTGATCACCAAATATTAGAATAGACCTTGCGAGAATTGGTTTGACAAGAGCCATCTCTTTGTCGATTTGAAAGCCATTTTCAACAGCGCGAAAATAGGACTGAGTTCAAAAACATCAGTAAACCCTGTAATTCCTTTCTCCTAATTTGGCTCTGTAACCGCCAAAGCGATTTTGGCTGAGTTCAACAAAGCACGCCAGTCGTTTCTCTTCTGTACCAACTGACGCCAATTGGAAATGCCAAGAGAAGCCAAGTCCTTCTACACCTGGTAACGAATGTTTTATTATTAAATAAAACGCGTTTTGTTTTTAGCTGCGACTTAGCATGTCGCATAACAAAATCTGTGTTGTTCTTTATTGGAATCATCTTATTTATACTCTAACATCTTATGTACTACTTATTTACTACAATACATATTTACTTAAAATTCTTACTGACTGAATCTCTCGCTTGCACATATGAGCATGCATTCATATGTGCCTAGCTCAAAGCATAGCTCAGTGAAGTCACCAACACACACACACCCATTTCTAATGTGGAGCTACAAGCAATGTATCCACAGACACATCTACATGTACCAAGCATGAAGGTGCTAGCAGCGCAGTCGTACATATTTACATACATAGAGCTAGCGCATGCACCAGATATAGCTTGTGCCGCTTGTGTGTTTAGCGTGTGAAAATAACAAAGTAAGGAATTTGTTTATGCTGCAAAAATACATAACACAGGCGTGTGGCTTTGTTGTTGTTAGTGACTTATTCTGATATACTACACCTCCTTTCCTAAAAAAAATCGTGAATACATATGAACGATTTTAGAACTGTAATGCAGTTGAGTGGATTTATTTTCTTTTGTATATTTCATTTGATACTTTTGATGTTTTTTGTCGTTTGTTGTTTGTTTACAAAATTTTTCTTGTGATACAATGTTTTCGGTTTTGTTTGTTTTATTTCAAGTGGATTATAATTCATATGTTTGTTTACTTGTTAATTTCAGACTTGTTTTTAGATTTTTTTTTTGAATATTTTGTATAGATAAGTGTCGGGTTTTTGTTTATGATACTAATAACTAACATATTTTGTGTACAAAAATATTTCTTTATTTATGGTCATAAAACTTTAAGTGTGAAATTTATTAATAAGTAAAATTTATGGGTAATTAAAATTTAAGTGAATTTACTCAAATAGCTTAAGCCTATTTTTATGTACTATGATCTTCTTACTCTTATCGATTAATTTTATATTTTCTACATTATATGGAGTTAAAGAATAATTATTTTTCATATCAATATTTACTACTCTATAGGGCCCTTTGTATCTATTATCTAACTTATGACCTGCTTCATTTTTAACTAATACTAAATCTCCTAATTTTATTTCCTTATATTGAAGATTTTTATCATAATAAACCTTTTGTCTCTCCTTAGCTTCTTTTACCAATATGTGAGCTCTTTGTTGAGCTACTTGTAATCTATATTTTATTTCTTTCTCATAGGCCTCATAGTTATAAACTGGGCTAATTGTATTTTCTTTTAAAAATTCGTAAGTCAGAGGTATTTTTCCAAAAACTAACTCGTATGGGCAATAACCATGAACCGTAGATGGTGTTGTATTGTAACAGTATGCAAAATACTTGATATACTCATCCCAATCATCTTTGTTAATGGATATGTAAGAACGAATGTATTCATTAAAAGTTCTGTGGCTACGTTCAACGGTGCCCAAAGTTTGATGGTGATATGGGGTAGAAGTCTTGTGTTCAATTTTTAAAAGTTTACACAATTCCTCAAATACGTTGTTTTTGTATTCAGTCCCCATATCAGTTATGATGGTCTTCATACAACCATATACCAAAATAAAGTTTTCAAAAATGGCTTTTGCCACCGTTTTCGCGTGTTTGCTCGCAATTGGAATTGCTATCAGATACTTTGTCAGATCACACACTATGGTAACCGCATACTCATTTCCACATACCGATACGGGCAACGGTCCAATTGTATCAATTTGCACCGTATCGAAGGCTTTTGTGGGAGTTTCCGTTATCACCATTGGTTCTTTTAAATTTTTATTATCTTTATTTTTGCTGCATTCCATGCATTTTTTAATGTGATTTTTTATATCATTTTTCATGTTTTTCCAATAATATTTTTGTTTTATTTTATTAGTTGTTCGATTGATTCCTAGGTGGCCACCAGTAACAGGATCATCATGATACTTTTTCAATAAATTTTTAATTGTATCTTTATCAGTCACATGCATAACCTCCGGAGTTAATGCAATTGTTAAGTTTTTGAGAACTTTGGTACCAATTTCTTTAAATGTGCTTACTCGAGTATAATTATTCTTGAACAATTTGTCTCCTAAGGACAACTGTATTTTATTTATTTTCAAACTGTCGGCTTCTTTCATTAGCCTGGCAAAGAATTGACCTAAATCAATATTCGCCTCAACTATTGAATTATTAATACTTGAATTGCCGGCTTCTTTTGAAAGCCTGGCAAAGGATTGACCTGAATCAATCTTCGCCTCAACAATTAAATCATTAATATCTATTTTGCTACAAATTTTCTTTCCCTTTTTGAACTGCAGTTTCGGGGGGTCGAAAACGAGCTGGGCTAGCTTTTTAACTTCACATTTATTTAGCGCTTCATATATTATTGGGTTCTCAATGTGACTTTTTTCTTTATTAATATTTTTATTATTTGGTTTTTGCTTAGTTTCCGATCTCGTCGCAACTTTTAGTATTTGACATGCTTTAATTGACATCTCTCTTAAATCATTTATATTGATGCGTGAAAGCGCATCCGCCACGTAGTTTTCTTTTCCAGCTATATACTCCACCTCAAAGTTATATTCCTCCAATTCCAATCGAACTCTAGTTAATTTTGATGAAGGGTTTTTCATCGAAAATAAGTATGTTAAGGGGCGGTGGTCTGTTTTAATCAAAAATTTTCTGCCATAAACGTATGGTCTAAAATAAGTTATAGCCCAGTGGATTGCTGCTAACTCTTTTTCAATTGTAGCTTTATTGCTTTCACCTTTTGTGAATGCTCTTGACGCATAGGCAATTGGTAATTGTTTGCCTTCATATTCTTGACTAAGAACTGCGCCGCAGGCAAATCCACTAGCATCTGTTGTTATACAAAATTCTTTATCGAAATCTGGATATTGCAAAATATTTGGGTTAATTAATGCCTCCTTCAAGTAGACAAAAGCTTTTTGACATTCTTCTGTCCAATCGAAGGAAACATTCTTTTTACATAACCTTGTTAAAATTCTAGAATGTTCTGCAAAATTTGGAACAAATTTTCGGTAATAGTTACAAAATGCTACAAATCTTTTAACTTCATCTGCTGTTTTTGGGGTTGGATAATTTAGTACAATTTCAAATTTACTAGGATCAGGCAAAATTCCTTTATTTGTGCAGTTATGTCCAAGGTAAGTAACTTCTTGGTTAAAAAATAAATATTTATCCGGATGTAACTTTAAATTGTATTTTCTGCAAGTTGAAAATACATCTTTCAAATTTTTTAACATGTGTTTTTCGGAGCACCCTAATACTACCAAATCATCGATATAGAGAAATGCTTGGGATGGTTTAAGACCTGCAAAAGCAAGAGTCATCATTCTTTGAAACGAGTTTGGGGCTACTTTTAAGCCGTATGGCAATCTTTTGAAACGATATGTGCCATTGTCTGCCGTAAACGATGTTATGTCCCTAGAGTCTTTATGTAACTCAATTTGATGAAAGCCGGACATCAAGTCCAAGCATGAAAAATATTTAGCTCTACCCAATTGATCTAGTATATCATCAATTCGTGGCAATGGGAATTTATCTGCGGTTAACTTTTTATTTACTTGTCGATAATCAACTACTAGTCTCCATCTTTTATCATTTTTTCCCGGTAGAGATTTTTTGGGTACCAGCAGAATTGGGCTATTATATTCTGACATAGACGGCTCTATTATGTCATCTTTAATTAATTTATCTACGTGTTTACTAATTTCGCTTTTATGAACTTGTGGGATTCGGTAATTTTTTACATAAACTGGATTATCATCTTTCATACGTAGTTTTTGCTTGTAAAAATTATTAGTGGTAATGGGTTCTGATTCTAGTGAAAATATATCTATATATTCTGCACAAAGAGCATTAAGCCGTTGGGAAACGAATTTTGGAAAATTTTTATTTAATCTTTCTAATTTTTCTTTAGCATTATTTGCTGGTTCAGTTTTATTATTTATTATTGTGTAATCATCTAAGTTTTCTGTGTTAATTTTGAAATTTTGAATGGTTGCATTTTTGTCTGTTGTATTTATGACTCTAATAAAGGTTTGATTTGAATTTACTAAGGTATTTGCAATAAAAACACCTTCAGACAATTTTTGATGAGGTATCAATAATTCAGAATTGCCATTTTCAATATGGACTTGTCGGATAACTTCCGATCTTGCTGGGATTGTTATGCAATTAACATTTGGTCTATTTGTCATTTGTATTATTATGTTTTCCGGGTAATCATATGGACGCAGTATCAGGCTGTCTCCATTTTTGCTATAATCTAAAATGCAATTATATTTTTTAATAAAATCAAGTCCCAAGATTCCATCGCAAGGAATTGGGAAGTCATCTTCGACTATATGAAATTTATGATTAATAAGTAAGTAATCATCTTTTAAATCTGCCTTGACTGTTCCAATAGTACTAGTTAAACCTTGACCAATGCCCTTTAAATCGGTTTTTTGTGAATAATTAATAGTGACATTACTGTCAATTTGACCCTTTTTTATAATTGATATATCCGCTCCTGTATCGATCAGGAGGGTTGAAATTGAATTATTTAGAGTTGTTTTGGAGGATATGTAGCTGTTAAGGTGTAAATTGAAAACATATAGTTTTTTATTTATTGAGATGGAGTTTGCTGGTTTTCCTGTTGGTTAACATTTCTTATAGTCCTGGTACGATTAGAGCCTCGTGCTCCAAAATTTCGTCCTGACCTTTGGTTATTTGATCGATTATTATTGTTATAACTATTATTGTTATTAAAGTTATTAAAGCGTGATGGGTATGTACGTCTTTGGTTACCTCTATAATTGCCAGATTGATAACCTCTGCGGAAATTACCGCGAAAATAATTTTGTTGGCGTATGTGCAATAATGAATTAGGGTTACCTGTAATTTCTGTGCAACTGTTTGTGAATTTCGATACAGCCTCGTTCATTGAGGTGAACGTTCCAGCTTGCATAATTGTTTTCACCTTATCATTGGAGCAATTCTTGCACATGGCTTTCACAGCTGTTTGTGTAGCATACTTAGTTGCGAGGTCTGTTGTTAAGCCATCAGATATGTATGCTCCCTCTAGTGATTTCGTTAATTTTTCAATTTCTGCTGTGTACTGATTAGCAGTCTTACTGCGCTGTTGGATGTTCAGGAGTTTTGCTGTTAAAACTTCTACTGACTCACCCTTTATTGCGTTTTTTTATTTTTGTTTAATTTCTTGTATTGTCGTCTCATTGCTTATGAAATTTCTGGCTGTGCCTTTTAGCTTTGTTTTTATCATAGACACTGCAATAGCCTCATGATTTTCTTTAATTTGTTCGAGGATATCAAGTGCATCTAGAAAACTTGGTAGGTTTTCGGGTTTGCCATCGAACTCGGGCAAAATCGAAGACGCAGTCTTGATGAATGCTACTGTTGTTTGCGTCATACTTGTTTCGGTTTGTGTATCTTGTTCTGCAATTTCGACAAAATTTGTTTGTGTAGATATTTCTTCTTGCACAACAATCTCTTTTTGTTCTTCCTCGGTATCCGACGTACCTTCGAACAACCAAATGTCGAAATCGATCTCGATATGTTGTTTGTAAGAGGTTGGTATTTCAAATTCAACGTTATACCTGGATAACGAGGATACTAGTTTGTCTCTAACGCTTGAAAATACCTGGTAGGACTCCAATTGGTGAGCTTTTGTTAGGGTATTATTAACTCTACTTATGAGTTTACCTATATTGTTTAGCGATGACAGTAGAACATTTAAATGTTTCTTTACTGTTTCAGTTTTAATTTTTTATGTTCTTACATATGCACTTATAAGATTTTTCCGCGTTTATTTTATTTTCAGTGAGTTCCTTCGAAATTTCTTCCCACTTCTCCATTGAGAGAATGAATCAATAATAAAAAAAAATGTTTATTTAAACCTTATCCAGACCGTCAGCGCGGCTCTGGTATCTCTTTTTAAGAATTTTATTGTGGGTTGTGTAAAATTTCAAGAATAAACTCACTGCGTTGATAATGACGATAACTATAAGGTAAACTTTTATTGTATCCAAAGCTTCAGTGTGGTCTATTATCTGAACCGTGTTTACCACGTTAGCATTTGGATCACTGACCTTCGATTCTTTACCTCCCATTTTTAAAACAAATCAGTAAAAATTTTTCTTTTCAAAAT
>NW_023458560.1:22780055-22844390 GCF_013731165.1 Rhagoletis pomonella
TATATAGAGAAATATATGATTTCTAATCAATTTGTTGCTGATTTTGCATGGTAAAATTTTAAAAATAACTAAAAATTTGAAATGTATCAAAAATTTGCATTCCAACAACAGCCCAATATAAACAAATAAAAAAGCCTTATATTACGTTCAAATTGGCCCCATTTAACTTGTTAAATGAAAAAGAGCTTTTTGTAAAACACAATCGTCCACACTGAACATTTGGAGTTAACTTTGACGGTTGTTTGATTTCAAGTAAAAATTTAAAGAAAATATATTCAAAATCAAGTTTTTGTGTTTCAATTTGTTTTGTGCGAATGCCTGCTGCATGATATTAACGCATACGGATTACTTAGAGACTTCAAAATGTTTAGTTCGTATGCACTATTTATCTTTACGTACGATGAGACCTGACGGGAAATAACTAATTAACGCCCTGGCCTCTTTTTTGGCGGGCAAACATGCATACAGTTTTGATATTTTTTGATAGTTTTTAATTTTTAATATTTTTGGGCATGGTGGAATAATACAAGGTGTTGGATATTGACAGCGTTCTCGCTCTAATCCGCCGTCTTGACTGCCTTAGCAAAATCGATGTTTCCCTCTTGAAAAAACTACATTTTACCGCCTTAAAAAAAGTACTAAACTACCTCATTCCCTATTCTAAAACTGATTTGCAATCACTGAACAATTATTTGACATTTACTTTATTCTTATTCGCTGACAACGGAAAATTAAATTACAAATTTTAAACTTTAATTCGACAAAAAACGTGGGCTTTGTGTATTCTCCAAAGGATTTACAGCGAGATGGGCGCTGTTTTCAGGCACTCACTGAGGGAAGCTTGAATTTCTGCTGCTTGAGGCAAAATACGCCTATAATAATTTACAATGCCGAGAAAGCGGCGCGAGTCAACAACTGTTTGAGGCTTTGGATAACTTTTTCCTTAGGAGGCTGGTAACAATGCTGGCTCACAGAATAGCCTAAGTAGACTACTTCACTTCCACCGATATGAAATTTTTTGATGTTGATTTTTAAACGAAAGTCTCCTGCAGTGCGCCAGCCACCGGACTCTTTGGGCATCATGTGGATGGGACTTGTCCATTGATTGCTCGAAGGTGTTATGACACCATGATGCAGCAACAGATTAAAATCTTTTGCGGCGTTTAACTTCTCACCAGTGAGTTTGCGTGGGCGCTCGTGGACTGGGGGACCATTGGTGACAATGTGGTGTACGGTTGTTTCACTATCGACATTTGGTGCAGCATCACGTAGTGTGATCTCTATGTAATCCTTCAACAGCTTAGCTTAGAATGCGTCTGACTTGCTTTTGGACAAATTCGACGTAGGGTGCACAATTGTCGCGATGCTGTCAATTTGTATAAATTTATACCAAACTCGGTACACTTAATTATCTTGGCATGGAAAAGCAATACGTTTAAAATACGAAAACTCCGATGTTTCAGTAATTGTGGACCCTAATTTACTCCAAATTAATACTTACAACATTCATTTAACAATAAATAAGACTGTTATATTACTGTAATTATTACAAAGATATAGTTTTATTACATTTTCTTACTTTTACTGTGATACATATATGAATTATCTAATTCCCCAAATTAAAGTGGAATCTGATTTTTTAAACCGGTGACCACCCTGGGAGGTTGCTAAAAATAAAGCGTTTTCAAAACCATTTCCGATGCCCATATTGCAGCAATGCATTTAACTTAATAGAACAAAATTTTTTAATAGGTGGCAACTCTGTTAATCTTCCAACCTAGATACGAACACGTAAGTATGCGTGCTCCTACAATCGGACCACGGCAACATGGAGTCTATCGATGTCAAACGTTAAGTTTCTTGTTTTGGTGGAATAATGGGACGTCCTCCCCTTCCTTTACTTGATTTTAAACATTTATAATTCTAAATGTCAAAACACGTCTTTTCTGAACATTTCGAGTTGAAATATTCATAAAAATAATTTTGGCCGCCTAAATCAGCCAAATACCCTATGTGGGTCGGCTGAATCAGTAAAACGTGACAGTAGTTGACTTTTGAGGTTAGTATATCGGTCTTGAGTTGGTAAGGTTTTTAAAACATCCGCAGCTTCCTTTAAAGCATCGCTGCTAATTGCTGAGAGGACCAGATTATATTTACCGACATAAGGTGTGGTCTTGTACGACTGAAAGGTGGCCTCAATTTGTAGAAACCATTTGTCTGGCATCTCAGTTCAGAACGGTCGCAGCTTGCATTGCGATACAAGCTCCACATCTTTAGTTGGCATTTTGTTCGATGAAATATTCTCCCCATCCGTCGGTGCGCCCATTTGTCGATTCCGTCATGTTGTAACGACTCGGGGTCACTACCAATTTTTTTGGTTTGGAAGTTTGACTATAATTATAGGACATTGTGTTTAATAAACTAAATTACCATTTATTGCATAAGTACTACGTTATATATACTACTTTCGCGAATTTAGCTTATCATAATATACCGTTTGTAACTATTTATATGCAAAATTTTATATGAAAAATAGTACCAAATTTCGTACTACTTCGCAAAGCGGGCGTTTTTTCTTCCCGTTTCTCTCGTGCTTCCATATTACAACCTTTTGTAAGGGAGCCGTCGACATGAGCTGTCACTACGTACAACACCTTGTATAATTCCACCATGATTTTTGGGAATATACATTTTTTGAACGTTGGCGTGTCAAATTAAAGCTTTTGGCACTTTCTGATTCGATGAAGCATGATGTTCTGTTAGACTTAATGAGATAACCTTATATAGCTCTAAGTGCACAGTATGAGGCCCATTTTCCAAAAGTCCATAGTAACATTACTTCTATTCAAGAGATTGTTGTAAGTATAAATTTTCTGAAATTGACCGTTATACGAAAAGGGAGCGACAGATTAGTCTGATTTCAAAAATGTTCAACGTCTTGCTTTTGTGTGGAAAATGCAATAATTATACTAAGTTCGATACAAATTGCTGGAACGGTTAACGAGATACACATATGTGGTCATAAGTGCGCGGTGCCACGCCCATTTTCCAAAAATTTAACATAAACGTATTTCTTGATAAGAATTGAACACTAATTTTGAATAAATTCGCTTCAATAGTTACTAATTTATCGAGGATTTCATAATTTCTCTAAATTACGGTTATATAAGATGTGGGCGTGCCTATTGTCCGATTTTAAAAATTTTCAACCGTTTGATATGCTTTAACAGGGCCAAGATCTGCGCCAAGCTTAGAAGAAACTGGTGAAGTGGTTATCGAGATATACACATGTAATCATCATTTTCCAAAAATTTATAATATTATAATTTTTCGCCTAAAGATCATTGTAAATGTCAATTTTGAGTGAATAAGCTTCAATAGTTCGTATAACATCGCGGTTTTCGTATTTCTAAAAATTACCATTACTTAAGAAGTAGGCGTGGTTATTTTCCGATTTTTCTCATTTTCAATACCGTTCGCCACCCTTGGCTCAAAAACAATACGCGTATCAAGTTTCGTTAAGATATCTAATATTAAAAGTGAAAGTACATAACATGCATTGCGTCGCCGTCACTGTCACCGGCGGTGGTCATTAAAGTTGAATCGATTTATTTGTATGAAGTAAGTTACATGTACAAAGCTGATGGAGTCGGTGACGTACAAATTCGCTCAACTTTCAACTTTGCTTATGCATTTGCGTCAACTGACAACTATTCTGTGTTTTGTTTACATGTTTCAATGTAAATTTTTCCATTTTGTGAATATTTTTAGATTTATGGAAAAACGAAACTTAAAAATTGATGGAGTAATACCTAATAAAAAAATTGCAAAAGTAGAACGCAAATTTTGCAAATATTAGCAGCGAGTTTATGATTTTTCGGACGAACTTACGCATACACACTACCACACTTATACATATGTATGATAAAATACAAGCAAATGCAACCATTTGTGTCATTATTTCTTAATTTAAAAGATATGAAAAAAATCGCATTGCCAGTGACCTTAACAAAGTTGTCAGCAGCGGCTTAAAAGTGATTGTAAGTTTGGTTGTAAGGTAGGTTGCGACTTTTATAAGTTGGCTTAGGCTCATCCTTTTCAATGCAACTTGCTATTTGTGTACGCTTATTTCACAATACCTGATGCTTTTTTCCTTGGAAATAAATCTCACCTAAATCCCTTAACAACGGAAGGGTCATTAAAATGAAATTAATTTTATTTTCTGCAACACTGTCGCTACTTGCACATTAAACTCATATATATGTACATTAGGGTGGTCCAAAATAAGTAAAGTTATAATTTTAATGCTCTCACCCCTAGAACTGTTCTATATCGAAAAAAATATGCCCGTACTTTTTTATTTTGAAATCAAAAAACATTTTGAGATAGGTCAAAGCGCTCCAAGTTTTCCATGTATTGTATATGGGGGAAAAAAGTTGTCGTAGAAATAGTATAGAATTCTCGAAAATCAATATTTTTCAATCCGTTCCTCCAGAAGAGACACAGAGCTTTCCGATTGAAAAATATTGATTTTCAAGAATTCTATACCATTTATACGCAAAGTGGTTTTTCTCCCATATCAAATACATGAGCGCCTTGAGCGACCTTAATATAATTTTTTTTTCAAAATAAACAAAAAAGTAGGGGTAGGGGGGGGGGGGGGGGAGGGTGAGAGCATAAAAATTCCGACATTATTTAAAAGATTTTGGACCACCCTAATGTACATACATACGAACTTATCAGTTTTTCCCATTTTTTTCGTCCATTGAATGATAACAAACTACGTGGCTAAGGAGCTTATGGGCTTCCTTCAACCTGGAAATTGTAAAACGATTGACTTTGATGAAAGGGTGAGGCGTAATAAATTTCGCATTTATGTACTTCGGCTCAATGATATTCCAAAGTTTCAAACAAGTGTATGTACATTCATACCGGTATAATAATGAGAATAAAATTATAGTTTCCGAGTTTCTTTCTTTGCCAGCTGCCTTCCTCCAAGCCATTGCTTGTATAAAAAGGCATGAAGCTTTGTTTTTTTCTCTTTCTTATTTCCTTATTTGACTCAGTGTACTGGCCTAGGATAATGTAAGAAACGATAATAATAACGAAGTGCGATTTAGTCTATTGCTAGTAGTGGGAGTATGTAGATGTTTTTGTATTTTGAAATTTTTAAGAGCTCGGAAATTGTAGAATCCACACACTCAACAGCTTCGAACTACGCAACATCCACATTACTCATACGCCCTGGTGACGGGCTAACAATGCAGCTAGCAAATTCCATTATCAATACAAACGCCTGTATGTACATATGCAGTAAAATAACACACACTTTTACTTAGTGGCAGCATTATTCCAACATTTTGTTGCATCTCCTTCCATTTTGATATTTTACGATTCACTTAGCAAAGCGCATCCGTTGCTAGTGATTTAGAATTAGTGAGAGTGAAGTAATTGCTAATGGGCTGCATACGTACATACATACATACATACATACTAATATACATGCATACATGTTTACATACGGACTGTAGTCGATATATGTTTGTATATACATACGTATTTATATTAGGCTGGATCAAAAAAAAAATAGCCAGCAACTACCCCACCTAATTCCATACATATAAGCATATTAGCTGTTTAAGGCTCATTTAACATAACACTGCAATGTTTTTCTTCAACGAGTACACTCAGTAAACAAGTATTTAATTACTTTTACCTACTGGATATAAAAGCACTCGGCTTTACTGAGTACTGTGCAAAAGTAATCGTGGGAAGTTGCAAAAAAATCTAATTAGTCGCGAAAATACTAACTAGTCCCAAAATTGGCCCGAAAATCTCTAAATTATTCCGAAACCCGGCAAAATTTTGAAAAATCTCGGTGATCCTGAAAAAATGCTGGGCGGTGTTATCCAGTATTGGTTTCAAAAATCTCGAAAAATTCCAAGAAACCCGTGCTATACGATGAATACCATTGTTGTCACAATCTGGGCCCGAAAGTCTCGGAATAATCAGAAACTTCTCAAAGTTTCGAAAAATATATAATAATCCCAAATTATTCCTGAACTAATCCGAAGACCCGGAAACCACCTAAAAAATGCAAGACGCCCACGAAAAAATTCTCAAATACTGGAAAAAAAATCCGTGAAAATACCGAATACTATCCGAAAAATTCCAAAATCTCCCTACTGGAAAAGTCCCGATTACAACCAATTTCGGGAACACTGAAAATACAAAAAGGGTCCCGAAATCATCTCAAACATACTAAAACAAAACTGAAAATACCTGTGAAATAATCCTGAATAAATTTAAAGTTCACACATTCTGAACTAAGCAAATGGAGCGTGCTCACTTAACTTTCGCCGTTTTCTACATTTAACATAATTCTTATTCCTAACCCACTTTTTGAAAGATTAAGGACCGTTTTCTCAAGTAGGTTTTAAAATTGGTCTGTTCTTCAACTGGCATTTTTTCAGAACAAAATTTGTATCGGTAATAGAGTATTCCATTAATATCCTCTCGCCTAAATTATCCCCTTCGAACAATTGCATATCAATTACTACCCGGCCTTGGTCAAGTCTAGTTACCTATAAAAATTGTTGTTTATTATAAATTTTTGTAAGTAAGAGTAACTCTCTTTGAACCTGCAAGGGGGAAATGACAAATTGTTTCATATAGTAATTGAGCCGGTCTAATGTTCATGTGCGTGCATACGTATGTATGTAATCTGCTTACTACAGCCACACTTTCACACACATATTTTCCGTTGCCTAGAATGCAATAGAAAATTTACAATCGGAAATATTGATTGCCCTACATTTTCGCAGCAACTCATAAAATATCAATGCTTTTAGTAGAGTTTTTTTTTCTTTTAAATAGTTCAAGGTTATTTTCGGAAACTAAGCTTAAAATCTACTCAAGCAGAGAATATTTATTTTGACTGCAGTGCGTCGTCTACGAGTATTAATCGAATTTGTCAAATGAAATATTTTTGACTTTGGTAAGTCAAGCAAATAGTAGATATGGTACAAATGTGTCTCTTCGAATTTGAGAACAAACAGTAGTGACGCTAAGGTGACAAAATCGATATCGATAATTAATTTTAGTGATTAATTCTTTTTTTTTAATGAAAACTTATGAAATCTACATGAGACCGATTCAGACCGATTTTTAAATTTTTTAAATAATCGACTCCCCTGCTCCAGTTAATAAATTTTACATTATGAAAACTAGTTGTAAGGAATTGTAGGTTCCCACCAAATATGCGGAAAAAATAACATGAAAAATTTTAAAATTATAAAAATATTTCACCAAAATTTTATTTAATTTTTTTTTTTTTTGAGAATTTTAGGTATCTTATATCTTGGAAGGATGACCTGATGATCATTTAAGCTTCCCTACAGTATAATTAGAAGTTGTTGATTTTATATTATAAATTATAATTATTTATCTACAAGGGTGCCAAATTTCATACCGCCATCTATTTTGGTTTGGAAGAAATTAATTTTTCAAATATTATTTCCGTAATTCGGCAATTTCGTAACTTGGCGAAATTTCCATGGTACACTTCACGTAGCTGCACTCTATAGGGTCGTAAACAATATTAACTATCGGATGACGAATTCAAAATTAAAATACCGAGCCTAGTTCGTGGTTCATCGTGGAACGTATAAAATTCTTGGTACAGCTGATAGGCAGTAAAAAATGTTCCTCCGGAGAGAGCTTTGAGCCAAATAGAAGCCAAAAAGAAGTAAGTGCGCCTGGGCCACACTGGAGAAGTGAAACTTACCTTTTGTCTCATAACCAATATACATACACACCAGTGTTGGCAAAATGTTAGTCTGATTAATGATTAAAAATTAACGATTAAAATTTTAATCGCGATTGACGATTAAAATTAATTAATCGCAATCAACTGAACGATTAATGATTAAATTTTTTGAATAGTTGATCGCTAATTAATTTTAATCATTAATCGTTAATCTAATTAAAAATAAAATGTGATTAAGTTGTCTAGTTTGTCCGAATTTGAAACCAAACTACAGTTATAGTAATTATTTCGTGTTTTACGCTTATAAAAAGCACATATTAAAAAAAAATTATAATTTGTTTGAAGATTCTGTAAGCTTTTTTACAGAATTCGAATTAGATTATCGACTTGAGAGCACAGGCTAAATTGATTGGTGGTATAAGACAAAAATGATATGTTGCTTCGTTCGTTAGTCAGAGAGATCTGAACTTGTATTTTTCATTTCAGTACGCCAGAACCACATATTTTCTTAGTACTAAATTTGCATTATCGACAATTCAAATATAATGTAATGTGTACATCAAGAAGACTTAAGGGATTATGACCATATATGCATTTGTACATACATATTTACATGTGTATATAATAGTGGTTATTTAACATTCAATGTTTTCAATAAGTTCATATGCTTTTAATGGAATTCAGTAATGTAACGATATGAAAAAAAAGTATACATATAAAGAAAAAAATTATGAACTCTGAATATTTATGTTGCGCGCCAACATTGTTGTTATTAGTAATACATATACTGCCCTGTTGGAAATAACTGACTTGTCTCAGACATTAATCAATTAACAAAGTAGTTGGAAACAAACTATTTGTGCAGTTTATGAATTTTAAAGTACTTGGAACTTATGCAGCGTAGGATAATTAGCTTGGTTTTAGGACATCGTCTTGTTAATAAAGTTAGTTGCTTACAAGAAAAAAGGAGGAATTCAAACTACTTGTGGTTGGTAAAAAAGTACTTTTTAAATTGCTTTCAAAGTAATTGAATTTCCGACGGGGTGGGAACTTTACAACCCAGCGCACATGTGCAGAGAGATATTAAACCCTAGTTTGTAAAACGTCTGTTCGAATAGATCTTAGTGAAAATGCACAGGAAATTGCTTAGATTGATGAGGAAAACTGACTTATCCGATTAAATGGCCTTGTGTGCAGAAAATTCCAGCATAAATTAATTAATCACCAAACCTACTTAATCAAATTAAGGGTTAATGATTAAAAATTAATTTTTTTAATCGTGGTTACGATCAACTTTTAATCAGATTAAAATTAATCATGATTAACTGTAATCGGATTGAATTTAATCGAATTAACTAATTGATTAAAAAATCAATCAATTGGTGCCAACACTGATACACACATATATATGTACATCTGCTTTTGCTTAAGGTTATATTTCTTGTCATTTTCTATCCAGACCCCTACCTCTACCCTTGGTCGTTCTAATTACATTTATGTTATTCTGTTTTCCCTGATCTCCATTTTTATCTATATAGTTTACCGATAACAAAATTGATAGTTACATCCCATAAAATATCGATAACAAAACCGATAAAAATATCGATAAAAAAATCGATGAAAAATTCTATAAAAATTTCGATTGCAAAATCGATAATAATATTTGTAAGAAAAATCTATTATAAAATCGATAAAAATATCAATAAAAAAATCGATAAATCATCGATAACGAAATCGATAAATAATCGATAACAAAACCGATAAATAATCGATAAAGAAGTCGATAAAAAAATCGATAAATAATCGATAAACAAATCGATAAAAATATCGATAGAAAATTCGATAAAAATATCGATAACAAAACCAATAACAATATCGATAAAAACTTTAGATAAGAAAGTCGTTAAAAATATCGATTACAAAATCGATAACAAATTCGATCGATAAAAATATCGATTATTATATCGATAAATTCAAAACTTATCGATAGCAAAATCGACAACAATATAATATCTATCTATAACAAAACCGATAAAAATATTGATTATTTTAGCGATAAGTCCCGAGAATCCCGAAATTCTCTAAAATCTCAAAATAGTTCCCAGATTGAGTCTCCGTGTCTCTCTCTATATCCTTTCCTCTTTAATTACCTTTATTTTAATCTTTCTTCCCCTATCTTGATCTTTACTTTTATCGATATCCTCAAGTTTCACTTCAAAAAATGCATTCAACCGATATGTTTTAATATATGATATGATATACGTTTCAAGAGCCTTCATATGGGAATTTGGTTTCAGCGGTCAGATTCAATATTTCAAGGGTATCTTAAGATCGACAAGAGGAGCTGCTAAAGGCTTCGCTCAATCGCCTATAGCCGACAAACGAGTTTGGAAAATAAAATCATAGTCACCATAGACAATTTTTATTCGTTTTTCGATTCATAAAAGGAGATTAGTTTTTTCTAAAGAAAATACATTTTTCATATTGAAGATAAGCAGAAATTCCCCTTCCAATTTAATTATTTTATCCGTTATTATACATATCTGGAAATCTCATTACTATCTTCTTCACTTTCATTGCCCGTGCTCTTTATATACAGCCATGCAAGGGACACCTTGCGTTTCCAACCCATCTTCGCATTTGCCTTCCCATTCCTCCCCGTCTGTGTTGCTCTTCATGTCTGTGTTCGACTTCGTGTTTGAATTCGGCTTGATATTCTTCTTTGAATTGAAAAGTGGTGTTTGCTTTTAATTAGACCCACCTATACCCCCGAAACCTCGAGTAAATTGCGAACGTTTTGGCATTTTTTCGCAATGTACTCGTAGTTTTGGGGCTGTACGAGTCAAACGGACCTCAGATTCGGATTCAGTGGGTCGAAATACATGTCAGTAGGTGGGTCTGGTTATCAGAACACTCAACTTTTTTTGTGAGCCGTTGTGTTTAAAAATCTTCAAGCTTAAAAAATGTTCGTATAAAAATTGGTAATTAAATGCCACTCCGATAGTTAACTGACGGTATGTGCTAGTTATTCCTTAAATATTCATTCCTTCCTTTTTCTCGTTCATCCGTTAATTTTTTATTCGTTCAGCTACTTCAACACAATTACCCCCCAATAATTTTACATACATCTACATATGTTGTAAGGCGTTTACAACAACCATTGAATCATAAAATGTTCAAATTAAGTGAAATCATGCGTTCAGATGTAGGTATGTGTGTTTATATGAATGCACATATGAACTTTAGTACGTATAATATACGTCGTATATACATATATTCAAACATCAAACGAAAGCCAGGATATGCCAACTGACGTGACAGCACATGCAACAAGATTTTATGTGTTTCTGTAACTTTTAATGACAGCAATTTTGTGGTCGCCAGTGGAATTTTCAAGTAAGAGTACTATTAAGGAATGTGAAGAAAAATGTTCTTAACATCGCACGAGTCTTTCGTTTTTGTCGGGTATAGCTACAATTTTTTTTTTCGTAATTATCTATTGTTTTTTTTCTTCTTCTATTTATTTCCCTTTTATCTGCATCTTTGCTCTACACGCTCATGAAATGTTTCCCCTTGTATTTTATTCCTCTTTACAATAGTTGTACGTACATTGTCTGCCAGCCGTTTTACTAGTCCTCAGACACAAGCTTGCCGACCGACCATTTATTGCTAAGCTTCAAGATTTCCTTTCTTTTCTGTCACTTGCGGCAATTATACTTAATTACCGTGGTTTTTACGACATTTAACTAACTTTAATTGCTGTTAAATTGCAACAGCAAAACTCCATTTTAGAGCGACAAATTACAACCAAAAGTGGCAAAATGGAGTTAAGGAAACTTCAAAATGTCCCATATGTGGTTGAAGTTTTAAACTAATGAAATCACACTATTTGAGGATTAACGAAGTTGTTTGGGTCCCAAAGAAATTAAAGTTATCACTTCGTGAATTTGAGATACATTTGTGCACATATATGTACAGGGTGGGCCATATAAGAGCTACCATCAATTTTTCATATGTCCATAGTTTGCATAAATAGCAGTGTGCGCAGTCGCTCCATCTTGTTTGAACCACAAATTAGGATGCTGCTCTGCCGTTGGCCGCAAAAAGTTGACAATAATTTTTCTGTGAGAAGCCCCAGAAATCGTTTCTGGCCCTTCATCCTCATTCGCGAAGAAATAAGGGCCGATAACTTTCTCAGCCATAACACCAAACGCACCAAACAGTGCATCTGGATGGGTGTAACTGGTGCTGGTGTATTACCCTTCGATTTTCAAAGCCCTACAATCTACACTTTTGCTTGGAAATGCGCTTCATCCGACATCAAAACATTACCTAAAAAATCAACTCGTGTGGCTAATTGTGTAAAACGAATAGCGTATTGTAGTTGTTGTTGGGGGTTTCCAAAAGATTAACTATAACATGCAGAAAGAAAATAACAATAATATTTAAAAATAAAGAATTTAATATTGGTAGGTCTTATTTGGCCTACCCTGTATGTACGAGTATGCTATTTCATATACTTTTGTATATTTGTCTTTATTTTATAACCGTTGGTTCCATTTTCAAAAGTGCTTGACCTGAAGATGTGCAACAAGGTTTTATTTTTTCGAAAAGACTTGCCACCTTTCACAAAATAAAATAAAATGTTGCCAACTGTATAAGAAATCAAATTAAACTTTAACTAAGGCAATTAGGTAACTGAAATGTGTATAACCGTATTGGTGTCAGACGAAATAAGTTTAAAAAGATTTGGGTTTGAAAATTCGTTGAAAAGGGTGCCAACTGTTTTAAAAGTCGAGCTTAGCTAACTTATACACAAATTTCTTAAACATTTAGGTGTGGGTGTCAAACGAAATAGTGTTAGAAATTTTTGCTTGAAAATTTAGAATATTTTTGAGTTGTTTGAAGAGGGTTGCCACGTTTTTGAACAGTTAAATTCAAATTATTTAATATGCAAACATATTTATTAAAAGATGGATATCAATTGAAATCAGTTTGAAAAGTCTTTATTTCTGAGCTATATCTAGGTGGGTTGCCACGTATTTAAAAAATCTAATCCTGCTTGAATTGCGTAAATTAGGTAACTTAAATATATATCACAATATAGGTGTCAAACAAAAGAGGATTAAAAAGGTTTTAGTTTGAAAATATTTTGAAGAGGGCTGCCACCTGTTTGAAAAGTCGAATTAAATTAAATTATATGAAATATTAAAATATTCGTATAAAACGTAAGAGTGGTAAGAAATCTTTAAATTAAACATATAGAATATTTTCGAGGGATTTGAAAAGGGTTTCCACCGGTTTAAGAAGTTAAATTCATCTTCTTTAACAAGTAAATAACATTATTAAGAAACGTGTATCAATCGAAATGGATTTAGAAAGGCCTTATTTCAAATCTATATACATATATAGTTGGGTTACCACGTATTTGAAAAATAAATTTGAATTTAATCTTTAACGCTTCAGAAGCGCACGAGAGGCGTACATTTTACCCTAATAATGAATATACATCAGTGTTCGTATGGAAAAGTAGCTTATGTCGAAAGGCTGGCTTTAGTATAATGCAGCATTTCCTTTATTCTTTAAACGATAGAGAATTTTTCAGTTGAGACTTAATAAGAATATTAGCTTGCTAGTATTGCAATTATTTCTTGCACGTTTATTTGCCAAACGTTGTTTAACGGCTCAAGGCCAGCGAGTCATTCGCCGATTCGTATGCTGCGAATGCCGATTTATACTAAAGCCGGCCTTTCGACATAAGCTACTTTTCTATACGAACACAGACATATACAAATAATATAGTAATTTTATAAGTTGGAATAGTTTTAAAAATAAAATGCTTTCTTATTATAATTTACTTTTAAACGTAAATCACTAGACCCCTCGTAAAAATTTACGACCAAAATAAGTTCATCGGGCGTGCGTCTCTGCGACGTTATCTTTCCAGGATTAAGTCAGTTAATTGAAATATATATCCCGACATAAGAGATTTAAGAAGATTCTTGTTTGAAAATACCTTTTAAATGGGTCGAATATAATTAACTGATACATAAGATACATATGAACATTGGAGCGGGGTAAAATTTTATGGGCGATTTTTTCGACTATGCACGCATAGCATTTACGTGTAAGTCTAAACGCAACAGTGAATATTTTCACATTTTCTTCGAAACATATTTGCACAATTTGGCATACTTCAAATTGATTCTACACCCGTGGTTTCTTCGACAAATTTGCTTCGAATTAGAAGTAGACTACTCCTATGCTATACGCGCATATTAAAAAAATTTGACCCGCCCCTCAGTGGTTGGAGAAGCCACGTTCTACGCGAGAAAGGCATATTTGAAAAGTGTGATAAATTAACCGGAATAAAGCTATTCTTGTTTAAAAATATCCAGTGAAGTCAAAACGGATCAGTATTTAAAATAATATCTTCTAAGCAAGCTTTCTTAACAATTTGATTAAGGAAACTTGCAATTTGTATTTCACTAGACCAAATTTAGCAGATGTTTCAAATAACGTAGAATGTATATAAACATTAGGAATTAATGTAATTTATACTATATATTTAGCAACATATAATTTATAAGATGTATTTTAACAAACCTAAAGTCAATTTTCAAAAGTCCAAAATAGCGAATCCAAAAAAAAAAAAAAAATAAAAACTTGCTGAATTTTAATAAAATTTGGTATTTAGAGGTTCTTAAATTCGCTCATTACAAATTTTATACTAGTTTTTGAAAATTCAAAATCCAATATAGCGTCTGCGATTAAAATAAATTATTGAGTTTTAAAACCTGAATAACTTTATTTAAAAATAAGAAAACTGAAGTTTTGGAAATTATGAATTTCGTAAAAAGTAAAAATATTCCCCACTTACTATAAGTATAATTACTGTTATTATTTCATAATTTGTTCGTAAATTCTTTTTAAATACGTTCACTCGAATACAATAAATCGGTAATTTTGCTAAACAAATATATTGTGTTACTCAACTGAAAACTACAGTTCATTTGACAACTGAAAAAGTTTGAATGTGATAAAGAATTAGAGATCAGTGATCCTTAAACCTAGTACGTTTAATTTTTGGGAAACTTGCCTTATTTCTGGAGAGACAGTTGTCAACTCTCAAGGTTTTAATTCGACGTAAAATTCGTAACTAGCGTGTCTTAAACCTTTATCAGTAGCGTTTTAAGAAATATTTTCTTATTTTCAGGAAAATTCACAGTCCATTTGACAGCGGTCAACTCTCAAAGTTTTAATTTGATATGAAATTCGTGATCAACATGTCTCAAAACCTAATCAGGGGAATTTTTAAAAATATTGTCTAATTTTTAGAAAAACAAGCAGTCCAAAGACAGAAAAGTTCGCCAGTCCATTTAAGACCAGTCAATAGTCAAAGTTTTAATTTGATATAAAATTCGTGACTAACGTACCTAAAAACCTAATAAGTTGTACTTTCAAAAAGATTTTCTTATTTTTAGAGATTGCCAATATATTTCACAGCTTTCAACTGTCAAACTAAAAAGTGTATCGGATTTAGCATAACAAATATACTAAAATCCTGCATTTTTATAAGAATCGTAACTGCCTTTCCAATTTTTCGCGTAAAACATGACTCCTCCGACCACTATGCATATAAAGAGATATATGTAGATATTTGTCTTTTTAGAAATCTACCTTAGCCGAGCTGCTTTCAAGCGGCTAATGTTTCTACAGTTCTCTATCTCTTCCATCGGGAGTAAGCTTAATTACACAAGTGAATTATGTAAGTGTTTTAACCTAGCACTAGAGTGCCAGTTACTGTCGAAATTCGACAGTTTTTCTAGTTTTAGAAACCTTGGAGAGGTTTTCTAACTTAACACGTAGCAAAACTTAAACGGTACATATTAACTAACCGGAAAATCTTCTGCTAAAACGTAACTATTTTTTTTTATCTGAGAAGGTCTTTGGAGGACTTCGGCAGGACTTGGAATTGACCCGATACATTCAAGTTAATCGATAAATTTCAATGATTTTATACATATCGATAGTTCGATGAATTTCAAGAACACTAAAATTCGATAACTCAACCAATTTCGATAACAATGAAATTCGATGGCTCGATAAATTTAGATAACTCAAAAACTCCACATTTTTCTAGAACTATATAAAAATTTTGATAACTCGTTACACTCTGTTAAGACGATTAAATTCGATAAGCAGTGATAAATCGATAAGCTTATATAACCTTGAAATTTCGATAAATCGATATATTTTGAAAATTCCAAAAATAGATAGATAGATAGATCAATAATTATCGATAATTTTGTAAGTTGAAAGAACTCCATGCATTACGACACCTCGATAAATTTCGTTAAGTCTATAAATAGTGATAATTCTATAAATATCGATAACTTGATAAATTTCTTTAACTTGACAAATTTCGTTTATCCCACACGTTTTTAAAGCTCGATAACTATCCGTAAATTTGGACAACAGTTGCTGTGTCTATAAATTTCGACAACTCAATAAACATTGATCAGTTTGAATAATCCGATATGTTGCGATAACTTAATAAGCATGGATAAATTTCGATAATTATAAACTTCGATGACTCGATAAATTTCAGTAACCTTTTGGCTGATTTTATTTCGATTCCTATCGGAAAATTTCAACTCTGTTAACCTAATTCTTATGTATTTCTCATTGTCTCCATTTTCGCCTTTATCTCCATTTTCGTCTTTATCTTCACTTTTGCCTTCATCGTTATCACTTGTTTCTTCATCTTCATATTTATCTTTATTTCAAAGTTTAATTTCAAATACGAAGTAAAATAAAATGCGAAGCAGCTGAAATTGAACACGTTTGCAAAAACAACCATACACAAATATGGAAAAAATTTTAAGCGACGATTTTCAACCAGTTTCGAAACTATAAAAACTCTCCTCATCTACAGAAAATTACGTTTCCAACGGTGTTTTTGGTTTTGAAATCGGTAAATTTACCTTGGTCTTCATCTTTGTTTTTATACCCGAGCGCACTTGTGCACAAGGGTATTATAACTTTGTTCACATAACGGTTGTTTGTAACAGGCAAAACGAATCGAGATAGATATAGACAAATGTATACATAAATGATCAGGATGAAAAGAGAAATCGATTAAGCGGTGACTGTCTGTCCGTCCGTCCGTCCGTCCGTCCGTCAGTCCGTCCGTCTGTGCACACGATAACTCGAGTACAAATTAAGATATCTTAACGAAACTTGGTATGTGTACTTCTTTCGGGCGTAGGACGGATGGTATTGAAAATGGGCAAAATCAGACACTAACCACGCCTACGGTAATTTTCAGAAATACGAAAACTGCGATATTTTAGTAACTACTGAAGATTATTAACTCAAAATTGATATTTACAATAATTTTTAGACGAAAAATAAGAATGTTATAAATTTTTGAAAAATGGGCGTAACGGTAATTTGGAGAAATACGAAATCTTCGATAAATCAGTAAATATTAAAGCCAATTTATTCAAAATTGATGCTTGCAACAATTCCTTACCAGGAAATACGTCTATAATAAAATTTTGAAAAATGGGCGTGGCACCGCCCACTTATGATCACATATATGTATCTCGGTAACCGTTCTACCAATTTGTACCAAACTCGGTATTTTTATTGTGCTTCCTACATAAAAGCAAAACGATGAAAATTATTGAAACCGGACTAAAATTGTGGCTTTTCATATAACGGTAAATTTTAGAAATGCTTGAAACGTCAATATTTTGAAATTTATGGACGCTAATTTACTCAAACTTGATACACCCCGGCTTACCATGTAGCGGTAGCTTTCGGAAAGGTGAAAATCATATATTTAATATTTGCGCCGGGTATTTAATGTTCGGCTCCGCCCGAACTTAGACTTTCTTACTTGTTATCTTTCACATCTTTGCTTATATCCTTTTCTTTTTCTCTTCACGTAGATGAGATGAGGTGCGATGACGTGATAAGATGTGTCGTGATTTTATGTAATGTGATAAGATGTCATGTCATGTGTTGTCATATCCTCTCATGTCATGTCATATGATTTCATACCATACGATGTCATATCATGTGATGCCACGTCATGTAATGCCATGTCATCTCATACGATGTCATAGTCATGTGATGTCATGCCAAATAATGTGATGTCATATCATATAATTCATGTCACCTGATATCGTGTGATGTGATATCATATTATGTGATGTAATATCATGTGACGTCTCTTCATATCATGTGATAAAATGTGATGTGATATCATGTAATGTGATCACATTCCATGTTCCGATTAGTATATCGATAACTGTGTCGATAAAAATACCGATAACAATATCCATAAACATATAGAAAAATACAATGATGGTGACATCGATTAAATCATCGATAAATATAACAATCATCAGTATCGATTATTGTAAATATCGTTAACAATATAAATGACTAAATCGATAACAAAATATATTATCTAATCGATTATTATACCGATAACAATATACATTACTGTATCGATAACAATATCGATTATTTAATCAATAACAGTATCGATAACAATATCGATTATTTTATCGATAGCAATATCGACTATTATTTCGATAAAAATATCGAGTTTTATTTCGATAACAATATCGATCTTCGTCCTCAGCCTTTTCTTCATATTTATCTTTATTTTTGCATATTCCTCTTCACCTTTACCTTAAAGTGTTTAAATTTACTTTGATCTTCGTTTTTGACTCTACCTCTAGGAATCTTTGTTTTAGTTTTTATTCTCAAACCGCTAAACCGCTGAGAACCATTTCCATGTGCATTATTCCCCTTGAATTTGACAATTTACTCCCAACCAACCAACTGCCGCTAAAGAAGTTTCACTTCATAAATTCAAGAAATGTTCTTACCCTTTCAGTTACCCTAATTCTTATGTATTTGTCATTGTCTCCATTTTCGTCTTAATCTTCACTTTTGCCTTCTTCTTTTTGACTTCATCGTTGTCATTTATTTCTTCATCTTCATATTTATCTTTACTTCAAAGCTTAATTTCAAATGTGTAGTGAAACAACAGGCGAAACATGTCAAATTGAACATGTTGCAGCAACATCTATACACAATTCGGTTTTGGCCGTAATTTTCAACCAATTGTAAAAGCATAAAAACTAATCTACGGAAAAATGCCTTTCCAACGGTGTTCTTGGTTTTGAAATCGGTTCGGTAGAATCACCAAACGAACGGAGACAAAATTAATGTTAACGTATTAATATATAGATTAAACCATGGCCTATTATTGCACCTCGCCACTTTGTGTTTGACAGGAACAAAGTCGTCAAAGAGCCTGATTATGTGATCTTATTGAAACCTTGTCTGATCATCAACTGAATCAAACTCCATTCCACCGCAGCAGCAAGAGAATTATAATCAATGCTCTTAAAATCGCGAGAGATATGTAAACGAAATTGGGCTGCTGGACGTTTGGAAGTCATATGTATGTTGGAGCTTTTCATTAACTATTCTTAAAGCTCTCGAGAACCACATAAATCCTAATAAAAAGTACAAGGATATACTCGATTTTGGCTAAGTTTTTGTGCGCTTTCATATTTACTAGTGTAAGCACACGTCACCCGGCTCACCGTTGCCTTGAATGTATTTCAATACACATTAGCCACACATAAATTTCACATCACACACTTCGCTGGCAAACTTTTCAGTAATACATCGTCGAAAAAAGCAAAAACCAAAAACAAAATCAAGATTAATAAGAAACCTGAATATACGAGTATAAGCAAGAAACTGCCAAGGCGAAAAGCTTTCAAAACAAAGAAATTGGCGACATTAGTTCAAAAAACTTTAGAAACTAGCAACAACTCTACTTTGCTGAAACAACATTAACAACACCAACTTGTTTGATTATTCTCTTGGGTGCAATAAATTATACATGAAACCCTAATAAAATAACACTTGTGCTGGTGCTGCCGCAGTCTCCGGTGCTGGCTTTGTGGCATGCAGTTAGCTGTATATGTATACACTACTGTTGCTATTATTCGACACAAAGCAACAGCGCAGCAAGAAAAGGCACTCTGGAGACATTGTATGTAGCAAAAATGAAATAAGCAACTCGAAAGAAAGCAACTTCATGCCGCAGCAAAAATAAAGCCAAGCAAAGCAAAGGAGTACTAACTTAAGACATGGCGAAAAAAAGTAAACGACAACTACTGCAACAATGCCAAAGCTATTGTTTGTGGCATGCAACGCCACAAAATCCACTTGCAATGTTGGCTACACACACTTAAAGCCCAACAATCAAAGAAGCTCGGTCTGGCCGACAGAAAAAAAATTAAAACAAAGAGGCAAAAATTAGGAAAATACTAAGAAGTTGTGAGCACAGAGTCAAGACATGAAGCGTCAACTCTACGTTGCAGCTACTAAGCTGTCTAAAGTGGCTATAAATGGCATGCAGCAGGGCAGCCACAGAAAGGAAGTACAAAGGCTTAGCGGCAACAGTAGTTACAGTGTCGCAAGGCATCAAAGCAACAAAGCAAGTGGCTGCATAAAGTTAAAGCCGGCACCATAGAATATTTACTTTTTTGACGCGATTGAGTGCCTCAAACCCTACTAGCCGCACACTTAAGCCCGCATGCAATAGCAGCTGGCGCGCTGCTGGTGGTACTTGCCACTGAAAGCTCGAAAAACTTCACTTCCACTTATGTAAATATGTATGTATGCACACCAATGCGCTTCTTTCACTACATTAAATATGTGCTGTTGTCTGTGAATGCATTCTATATAAGCTAACACTTCGCTACCACAACTATTTAAGCATGTCACAATGATAAAAATTGCGTATTTGATGGCGTAAGTTTTTTTGGTGCGCAAAAATAATAGCATACCCTTGGGAGTATTAATGCGTAAAGTTGAAGTATTCGCTTGGCTGTTGCATCCTTGCTTGCCATCGCTTGCGCTATGTTCTTTTGTTTTGTGCATTCCTCCTTGCACTTTTTCATTGCTTAAAAATTAAAAAATGCCGCAGCAGCAAATATTGTCAGTGCGCAAAAAAGTGGATAATTTCATGCAACAATTACTTGATGTAAGAAATTTTCCTTTGTAATTTTAGTTTTACTCATACTACTACATATTATGTAACTGTGAAAGTTTGCTTGACTTTTAATAGCAAATTTTTCAAGTACGCATAATACATAGTAGCTGCAGATGTTTTAAAAAGTTATGTCGCTCATACGTAGTGTGGCACTTTCAATGGCTGAACATTTTATGGCAAGTAAAACGAAACTTATTACATAAAAGAAAAACTTAAAAAATTATTTTATTTTATTATTAAATTAACATAAACACACATTAAATAATTTTCATTTTATTAGGTTTCCTAAGTCAAAATTTAGAAAATATAAAAGAGTAGTCCCTACGCGCGGCAGAAGTGAAACTTAATCAATAAAATTCTAGAAAGGAAGAAAGTTGGCAATAGAAAATATTTCTATTTTATATACATACATACATATTACATATTTGGATAATTTCCAAACGAAGTGCAATTTTTTATTGTCCCCCCCCCTTTTAATTCTTTTATGGTGATAAAAACGAAAAATCCAAATAATAAGCCACCAACAAATCTGTTTTTTTATTATTGCAAGCCGTTTTGTTTTCTTTTGCGAACGGTATTTCTTTGATACATTTTACCTAAACCAAATAAAAATATTTGTCCCTGTTCAGGTTATTCGACAATCAAAAAAGTTTAAACAAAGAAACAACGAAAAAAGGCGTAACTGTTTGCGAACGATCATCTTAACTTCTATTTTTTTATTCAATTTTTGCCTGAAAAATTTTATCAGCATAAGCGTGACCTTCTATTATAATATTGTCCCTCCGAATTTTCAAGAATCGGTTAGTATTATTTTTTTCTAACAGTTTCTAAACTTATTTAATCCTTTAGCTTACTTTTAAAACAGTTACATTTTGGAAAATATTTTACAAAAATGCAAAAATAATAATTTTTGAAGAGCCTGAAAGCTGTTTAGTATTCTGCACAAATTTTCCCGTCAGTAAAGGATTTCAGAGGATAAATTGAATCTTAAAACAAGTAAGAGCAGCGCTGTCTTCGGCTATGCCGAAGGCTTCATACCTTTCATGAACATCTGAAAATTTTTCTTTCACAGCTTACATAGATAGAGGAGATATATGCATATATAAAATATCATATTTAAACAATCAGAGGTATGGAAGATATACCTTATATAGCATCAATCTATGTGATTTTCACTGCTGTGTGATCTGTATGTAAACCGAATTTCTCAGTAGACTTTGTATTATTATTTATAAAATAGCTTACGAAATTTATCGACTTTAGCTTTCCAAATAAATGAGTTTTACAGTAAAGCCCTATATCTGAACAATCAGTTTTATGGAGGCAATAAATATGTTATAGTGACCCGATCTGTGTTAATTTTACTGTAAACGTTTTGTTGATAATGAGTGAAAATAGTGCGGAATTTCATGTTTCTAGCTGCATATATGGAGAAAATATAACAAAGAATATCATATCTGAACAATCATTTGTATGAAGACTATAGGTTATAGCGACCCGATCTTCGCCATTTTCACTGTAACTATCTTTATGATAATGGGTGGGAATATTGCGAAGTTTCATGTTCCCAGCTGCATAAATGGAGAAGTTATAACGAAAAATCTCATATCTGAACAATCAGTTGTATTGGAGCTATATCTTATAGTGGTCCGATTCTTCCGGTTCCGACAAATGATTAATACATTATAAAAATACACCCACCTACCAAATTTCATCCGGATATCTCGAAAACTGAGAGACTAGATTGCATACAAACAGACGGACAGACAGACAGACACACACAGACAGACGGACAGACGGCTAAATCGACTCAGCTCGACGTCCTGATCATTTAAGTATACATTTTGATGGGTCTTTCTCTTCTTATTCTGGTACTTACAAACATCGGACCAAAGTTATAATACCATTTCATGCTCATGAAAGGTATAAATATATAAAAAATATCTGGAAATTACCCATGTACATTTTTATTTTACAGGACAAGAATATCAAAAAGAGGTAGAACTTTTTAAAAAGTGGCAAGTAACTCAGTACTAACACTTTAAAATTCTTCTTGAAGGTGTACTCTATGTATGTATTTTTATGTATTTCTTTTTTTATAATAAACTACTTAGTTTAATTATGATGGGCAAAATTGTATTAACCAAGTATTAAGTACTAAGTACAAAAGTATTTATGCAGGGACTGAACATAACAGTTATTGATGAAAACTGTCATGGAAAAATTCACCATGAAGGAAATTTTCTACAACTAAGTGATACATACCAATCGATTTCTTTTTTTACCGAAACTCAAATTTGTATATGCAATTTTACGCAAATTAAAAAAAAATAAAAATTATTTTTGATTTTTTATTATAAATCCAAAATACAATTATTTTTGAACCTTATATTACATATATGTCTTAGGTAATAGTTATTTATAAAAATCATCAATAAAAATCAGTCAGTGACTTTTACTTTTAAAAGTTATCGATATAAACCAGTTACCGACTTTTATTTTTTAAATCATTTATATAAAAGTCGCTAACATTTTTTACATTTTACCCAAATAAACTAAACAGAAATTAGGTGAACCCACCAGATTTTGTTAAACATGTTAGAGGCCCAATAGCCGACTCAATTAAATATAACTATGTAACATCGATATTAATCGATATCCATTCAGTTCTCATAATACTCAAATAAATAGCGCAAGCTCATACAAATTGTTCGAGTTTGAGCAAAAGTCTATTTTTTTCATTTTTGCTCAGTTAACTGCGCCAAAGGTAAAAATTATTAAATACACAGCACAACCAAACTACATACATACAGTTAAATTTCTGCACTTAATTGAGTTGTCTAAAAAAAACGTTTCGTTATCGGTTTTCAATTACTAATAAACAGAAAGCTTAACTTTTTTCTTAGTAATAATCAAACAATGAAACTAAACGCATTGACCTTCACTAAAAAACTAGGAAAATTTAAGTGTGGACCAGGACACCTGGACAATTTGTGTAAAACCAAGACAACTCCTAGAAAACTAGGACGTCTGGCCAACCTAAAGTATCAGAAAGATTACATTGTTAAACATAACGAACTTGTTTTATTCTAGGTATCAGGTCACTCAGGCGTATCGAGACAAGTGACCAGGGGGGACTCACACCAGGTGTTCCTTGGTTTAGAAAACAATAGCACAGCTGCTACGGCTTTTGGCGGCCGTATGTTGAGAGACATAATGTTATATAGTCATAAAATAGGCGTTTTTTATAAAAAAACAAAGTGGTTTTAAAACTAAAAATTAAAAAATAATATTTGAAATTTATAAACTAATCTTCGTCAACGTATAGTAATTACGCATTACCATCAGCTTCACCAAACTTTAATACTTATTTCTCGCGTAAAGCTATTTAATAAACTATCTTTCAGGATGCCGTAACTTTTGCCAGCGCCAGCTGTCTACGACCCTACAAAATTCTGTGGTTTTCAATAGCAGCAAAATTCTATCCATTAAGCACCGACGTCAAGTTCGTTAGTAGACAATTCATTTAAACCTTCGCTATTTTATACTCATTACTTGCTAAAAACAATTTGACAAAGAGTCTGCCGCCCAACCAGTGTTAAGACTAATTGTTTCAAACATATGGCTGTCACATGATTAATTCAATTGCAAATACAGTTAAGACGCACACTTTTGCAAGCACACATACATACATATAAAGGTGTAGCACCACCTTGGGCTTGGAACTTGGACTAGCAATTGATAAATTATTTTTGATTCTCGTCCTTTAGCGCTTGCATTCGTATAAATGTGTGCGAGTATAGTTGTAAGTGGTTGAAACTTTACTGTTTTACGGCGGTGTAAATTACACGCACAAGATCGAGCATTCGTCAGGTAAGTATGTAAACATTAAAGAGCTGCTTAAATAGTTTAACTATTGCCTAGTATAGTAGTAATTACTACAATAATTGTAATTATTATTTGTGATTATGCCGAAATTTTTTTAGTTCATTTCTGTATTTTCTAAGAATCTATTGACGGTTCCCAGGATCAGGATTTTTTTTCAAGATTTCCATGGTATGTGTATTGGAAAATTTCGGGTTTTTCGGACTTTCGAGATATAACACAGTGTTCTGAAATTTTGGTGACCTCTTGGACTATCTCAGTTGTTCCGCACTTTAAGGAATTTTTCAACGCTTCAGAATTTTAGATATTTTAGGAATTTTTCACATTTTGTTTTTTTTTTCATTTTTCGTTGCACCACCCATCAACTATTACATGGCCAAGAAAATCCTAACAACTGCATGCATCTGGCACTCAAATTATTCAATCGTCTCTGGTTTTAGAGATACATATTTGAGAATTATCGTATCAAAAAACAACCCCTACTTATGGTTCGATTTGGTTCATATTTAGAAACCTTGTTTTACAAATATTTTTTACTATTAACTTATTAAGGTAATTGACATTTTCTAAGATTTTTCGGATTTGTGAGACATTTTTTTTTTTGTTTTCGTGTAGCATCATTCAGGATCTGTATTTGTAAAAGTTTTTAAACTTATCTATTTAATTGATTTTACTTTTAAAACATTCCATTTTTATTGTCATAGCAATATTGCAAGACATTTTTTTACTATTAAACTGAGATAGATAATAATTTTACTAATATGTATGTTTGTTTTCAAGTATTTCGTATGTATTAATAATATTTTAAATTCTATTTAGTTTTATTTCATTTTTTGTTTAATTTTATAACATGTGGCAACTCCTAGCAAAAATTTGTGAGTAAGAAATTTTTCCTAACATCTTTTTTATAACAATATTGTAAGATTCTTTATCCGCTATTTCATTAAATTACTTTATATTAAACCAAGTGGCAACCCTATTGCATTATATATATTTTTGTAACTA
Organism: Rhagoletis pomonella; assembly: GCF_013731165.1. Classification (NCBI taxonomy): domain Eukaryota; kingdom Metazoa; phylum Arthropoda; class Insecta; order Diptera; family Tephritidae; genus Rhagoletis; species Rhagoletis pomonella. The sequence continues at coordinate 22,805,813 of NW_023458560.1, forward strand.
TTAGAAAATTTCTAGAATTTCTTTAGACTGTACAGAAGGTAAGATTTTTGTCTTTTTTTTAATTTTATAACAGGTGGCAACTATACTTAAACATGTTAGGGCAAAATTTTCACAAGCTTGTAACCATGTTGGATGCTTTTCTAAACTAACTGTCTTATTCATTAAATTGTATGTTTATATAATGAAATGGTGTTTGGTTTAACTTTTTGATTATTAAAACTATTTTGTGGTTTATTTACCTTATCTATTTAAGCCATTTTATTTTTGGGACAGGTGGCAACTCTTATAAAATTTTTGTTTTAATCAAATTTTCGCTAACATCTTTTACTTTTGGTCATTTGGTGAAAGGTTCTTAACTCAATGTATAGCTAATTAATTGGAATTTTGACAGAGGTGGCAACTCTACTAGAATATATGTATCTTATATGTAAGTTAACTTATCCAATTATTTCGTTACAATTTTAAGACGGAAGTAAAAATATTGAAAAATTAGTTTTAACCTGCAGAATTTGTTTTCGTTTCGCTTGATATTTTATTGAAGCAATGTATTGCAATATTTTGTTTGCCACTTTGAAGAAGTCTTTACAAATATGCTTTCGGCAGTAAGTTCAGTGAAGTATAGTAAATGGTTTGCACATTCTTCAAAACCATTTATGCAGCCCTCTAGTGCATAGGTTTGTATGTACATACATATATATACTTGTGCTGCGAAGGAATGACAGGAAAAGACACTAGTTATGCAACTAGTCATTCAAAGAAAAATGTGTGAAAAAGAAGATATTGGAAATTATTGTTTAAGTTTCGCACCACTAGCCGCAAGCTCTGTGCTGGCAACAGCAGGAAATGTAGCAGGACGTTGGCAAATGGCATTTTAATTACACTCTAAAGCAAAGTTTCGCATACAAGAGGAATTAAACATCGCTTCTTATTTTTCTCACTTTCTTCTTCTGGTACTTTGATCCCACTGCGGATCGTACTCACGTTGCCTTTAATTAAAGAAAAACATGTACACTTAATTTAATAAAGTCGCACACTTCAACAACTCGAGTCAAGTGTTGTCACTCATACGCCGTGTCGCCTTAACCGAATGCAAATTGAGAGCAACAAATACACATACATACTTACACGAATACACCGTAAATGAAATTTAGGGCTGTAACAATTGCTTGCAAATGAAATGAAAACTTTTTTCGAATTCGTAAGAACAGCATTTGGAAGCAAAGAATGAAACTTAATTTACAATATTTATTTAAGCAAAAAGTAATGAAAAAGTGCACACTCAACAAAAACAACTTAACGCAAGAAGCCACATGCGTTGAGAAGCGCTTTGACGATACCCATAAGAAACCAGCTGTTGAGGCACAACGTCTTCAAAATTACCCAACGGAATGAAATGTGCACTTGTGCCGCCAACGAGGCGAAAGTTGAATGCGAGTTGAGCGGTCATGGGCGAAAGAAAGCGGTATGTGTGTATGTATATCGATGCTTCAAGTTTTCCTTCACTCACAGCAAACGCTTCTACTCAGTTGATTGGGCTTGGTGCAAAAACTTTTCAATAAACAAAATTAAAAGCTTTCTGCTACCTCAGCCAAGAGAAGCAACCAAGATAAAAAAAGAAAATCATGCTGCCGAATTTTCGAAGGCGAATTCGAGCGAAGCACACAGAAAAAAGTTACAATTTTGGGACGTAACGGTCGCAGGCTGTGCAGCGCATCAATTGACCGTAAAATTTATGTGCGCCGCGCCGTTAAAGTTTTCTCGCCGCAACAACGCCAGCCAGCCAGAAGCGTGCAATGCAAATAATAAAATAAAAGGCAGTGGCAGCAAGAGAAACACAGTCCATTCGAAGAAGTCGGCTGTAATGAGCAGCAGCAGCTCGCTAAATAAGTGGCAAGTGGCAAGTGGCAAGTGGTAAGTTGCTAGTGCTGAGCGTAGTGTGAAGCGTGGGGCACTTAAATAACCCAAAACACTTGAGGCAGCAAAACAATCACCTCGGTGCCAAATCTACGAGTTCGTTGAAATAATGAAATGAAAGTATTGAAAAGAGCTGCCCACATACTCGTACTCACTTTTCTCTTGAACGCCTATTCATTTTTGGCAGAAAAGCTAAAAGTTTGACTCGCCTAAGGTTGCCACTTGCTCAATGCAATCAGTGGACGAGTGTACACAACAAGCAATATGTAGAAAAGTTTTAGGATGACTATATGTATATGTGTACAGAAGGTCCCTCTAGGACGTGAAGGAGTAGGCTAGAAGCAAGTTCGAAATACATAAATGCAGGCAAGGTATCTTGCATATCTTAGGCTTATATTCTGGTAAGATTTGGTTTCAAACATTGATTTCAAAAAACCAGAAACTAGTATGGTCGGAATATTAAGACTAAAGAACCAAGTACCGTCTTATAATTTTTTTCCCTAATCAAAGAGTTTTTAGTGAGTTTACAATAAACAAAATCCATGTAAGACCAAATTTCAAACTTTGTACAAAATTTCATCTAAATTTCTTTTTAATAAGATTTCTTAGAAATATTCTAGGTATGCAATTTTGTTTAAATTTTAGTATAGTAAAGTGCAAGTCTTAAGTAGCCAGGACTTACTGTTGCTCACTTTCTCCATACCAAAAATTTTCGAATATACTTCATATGGAAAAAAATGCGTAAACAAAAAATTCCCCCAAAAAAAAACAAAAAAACTGCATACCTAGAAATCTTTATTAATTTTGAATAAAAAGTTTGAGTTTTTTATGAATTTTGCACAAATTCGCCTACCGCTTATCTCTCTTTACGAAGACACTTCTTGTGTTTTGCTCATTTGCAAACACTTGCTATTTGTGCGCCCGATCAAGTTGTTATCGTAGGTTGGGTTAGGTGGGTGTGGTAGTCAGTACAAATAACAAACTCACTTAGAACTTGAAGGTCCATTATGGTATCACTGCAGAACACGGGAACCTCAGAGCACCGCTTAGAAGCTCTTATAAAGCGTAGGATTTGCTTATTCCTACGCAAGAAAATTCCGTAAGAGAGATAAAACCAAAACTGGACAACTGCAGAACAAGTGCTCTGCACTTCTGCAATATTTGTGAGAGAATATTCCTAGTCTCGAAGAGTGCCTACCAAATAGCCAAGGACTGGTTACACAAGCCGTGACCATCGAGAGGCTGAGCAGCTCTTGCCTCTTTTTCTTATCAATTTGTGGTCAAAGTAGCCTGGTTGTTCTACAAGTGCCCTCCTCTAACCATGACCTGTTGGACTCTTGGGTCATGCTTTTTCTAAGTTCTAATTTGCATAGGGGGAGATTGGGACCTTTCCTGGGTGTCTCCTCGGTCCTGCTATGAGGCTGACCTTGAATACGGCGGTAATATCTTTTAGAGCGGTGAGGTATTGTTCATTGATATAATAGCAACCTGGCTATCTGAGAAGATATTAATCGTAGCCTTCGCCTCCTTTATAGCTAAAACTGCGGCCTGATAAACACTGCAGTGGTCCGGAATTCGGACGGATAATTCCAGTCTTAGTTCCTTTGAGAAAACTCCGTAGCCAACCCTGTTGTCTAGCTTGGATCCATCCGTGTAAAAATTCAATTCCCCCTTATCCATGGTCTTGATCTTTGCCATTCTCTTAATGACGGGATGCGCGTCTTAAAGAGCCTAACGAAGTTTGGTTTAGGGGTGGAGTAGTCAACTTGGGGTGAAGTATGGAAGCGCGGCCGAACCGCTGTACCTTCCATAGCTCCATACTTATTAGTGTTAGCGGTGAACCGGCGGCCTCGTATTTTCCCACCAGGTTTATTGCGGAAAAATTGGTTACCACCTCTAGCGCTTTATTTGTGCTGGTCCTTAAGGCACCTTAAATGCATAGAAACTCTGTTCTTAACAATTAACATCTCGGGCTTGAAGCCATATACCAGCCCAGGGAAGGACTGATTGGGGCGATTCAGATAATTCGCAGCATCATCGACAAGATGCATGTCCTAGCTGAGGTCGGAGATGACTAACTTCAAATTTATTTGTTTTCCAGCAGGGATAACGGTAATTTATATAGTATATGTATGTACATAAATATATGTACATATATAAATAAACACAGTGATAAGTTGCACGCTCGGGCTAAAAAACCAAAGCCTTGCGGTTAAGAAATATACTCTACTCGAGTGGTTAAATCAGAAGAAGCGCCGCAATTTAAACGAACCAGTCGGCGCAAATCAACAATGAACCGCGGCAGCTGCTGTGGTGGCTACGGCATTGAAATCAAATTAAGCAGAACAGCCAAAGTTTGGAAGACCAAGCAAACGGTCACGGCCAAAAACGTGTAGAGGAGAGGTAAGTGAATGCTACACAAAATAAACCGCCGATTGAATTGGTAATTTAAATATGATAAGAAAGGATGTTAAACTTTTTCACAAAACAAAATATAACAAATTAGCATTTTTTTCGAAAACTTGTTAGCCATTCTTCGCGTTATTGATGGTACATTGAACTGAATTTTTCCACTATTATTAAGAATGTGGATTTTCACACAAAATTTAAAAGCCGAAAAATAATAAAAATCGCTTTACTTGCAGCGTGAAGTAAGTTTTAAATATTGACAAGTTTTTTTACAACTTCGCATATTTTTTCTGTCACAGTTGCTATTGCCACTTACAAGTGGCAAGGTAATGCAAGCAAAACTTTGCACAACTTTTTAGTTTTTTTTTTTTTTATTTTTGCGTCACTATATTTTTCCAATATTATTTTATAGTACAATTTTTTCATGATTTCCTTTTTTTGTTTTATTTTTTTTTCGCATTTGTCACGTACTACAGTGCACAAGTGGCAACGTCGCGTGAAACGAGCTGCAAATATGAAAACTTTTGCTGACAAAAGCGCACGCAAACATACATACATATGTACTAGCATACGTATGTACATTCCACTTGCAAGATTTCGAGAATATTCGCGTATAAAGGTGTAGCTAACTACATATGTACATAACTATATACAAAGTTGTATACCCAGTTAGAAATCGACACCTGATCTTTTAACGATGTGAACTCACTTACTTAAATGGTATTGCTGCTGCTAACTATATCTGCAAAGAAGGTGATCTACTGTGTTACGTATGAGTCGTCGGACGCCACGCATCCTTCCTCTTAACGCGAAAACCTCCTTACTCTGCTCGCAGCACGAGCTAGCTAGCCCCTGGAATCAAACTATATAAAAACTCATACCTCTCATCCCTTTTATAGCGACAACATACCAACCATCCTCACATCTTCCCCCACCTCTACCTGTCAGATGCTTTATTTCATTAGGGGCTTTTGCTGCCGTTGGTGTTATATGGCCGGTGATCAACTCCTCTCCCTGGCATGGTCGACAGTGGCCAAAGTCGTTGTCCACCTAAAATTTCCAGCCGCTTATAATCTACATCCTCATATTATCCTGCCCATCATCCAATCTCCGTCCAACCGTACCTACGCTTCAATCTGGAATCAATCATCACTGTTTAATTTGATTAACAATTCACCATTAATTTATTCACAAAATTGCCTACTCACTACATTTTGCTCTTACAACTGGCCGTTACTTTGACAATTTTTGCCAATTCCGGCTAAGATAGTTGATAATCTTTTGTAAGATAATTGAAAGACAGTAGGCAAAATAGTCTTTCGAAAGACTGACTGAAGGTTCTGCTAACGAGGACGTCTTAGAAATATTCTGCATTAAGCTTTTTAAAAATTCTATGAAATTAAGAAATATGTACTTAAATTCTTGCTTTTAATACGATAATAACTAAAAACTAAATAAAAGATATTATTAATAATAAAACAAAATAAAAAAAAAATTCTAAAAATTAAATCAAATTAAAACATTTGTTTCTTTTTAAAACAATAAAATTTGTAAATAAAAGGAAAATTAAGTTAAAAAAAAATAGTAATCAAGGCAAGAAAAAAATTTAAAAGAAGTTCCTAAAAACTAAATGAAATTAAAAATAATAGTTACCTTTTTAAAATAATCAGATCTAAATATTTAATGAAAATTAAATTTAAAAAATTAATAAATTAAATTAAGAAAGAAAATATATATAAGGTGTTCCTGAAAATTTAATTAAAAAATATATACATATATATTTTCCCTTTTAAAATATTATACATCGAAAAATTAAAAGAAAATTACAATAAAAACTAAAAAAAAATTTTTTTTTTAAATAAGAAAAATTTTCTTTCGAAAAATTAAATGATTTTTTTTACAAAAATTTACTTTTAAAATAGTAAAATCTAAAAATTGAATTAAGTTATGTTTCCATTAGCAAAAAAAAACTAAATCTAAGAATTAAATTAAAAAAATAATAAATAAAAAGATTTAAACTAAAAACAATTTCGCTGCCCGAGCACTTTAACCTCGGGTGTTTTGTTTTAAAATAAGAAAAATTTTCTTTCGAAAAATTAAATGAATTTTGAAAAAAAAAAATTTATTTTTAAAATAATAAAATCTAAAAATTTAATGAAGTTATGTTTTCATTAGAAAAAAAAACTAAATCTAAGAATTAAATTAAAAAATTAATAAATAAAAAGATTTAAACTAAAAACAATTTCGCTGCATGAGCACTTTAACCTCGGGTGTCTTGTTTTTTGTAAGACTTTCGTGGCAGAATAAACAAAATCTTTCAAACTGTACTGCCTACTTTTGTTCTTTCAATTTTCTTACAAAAGACATTCAATTATAAATATTAGCCAGAATTGCTCACTTATGACGTTTTCTTTTCTACAGAAAAATGTTGCCTTTTCTGTGCCCTCTACGCACAATGAATGAGTAATGAATGAATGAAGGAGAGGGTAATGAATTTTTTGTAGAAAAGAAAAAGCTATTAGCCTCGGTCTTATTGGGCATATTCCATGGTACCATTTAATCTGTGCAACATACAAAAAGGTAAGATTACCTAGTTCGGAGACCGTAGGGGTGCTGGAAGTAGAAAAGAACTACTGGTAGCATCGAGGCCATCTTATGGATGCCGCAAATTTAATATTGGACCAAGGCCCTTCGCTCAACTCTTTTGCGCAATAGTGTCGCCTCAACCTCGACACGTGGCTGCGGCAGTTCCACTGGTACCGCCAAGGAATTGCTTGCTGCTTCGCTTTAGTTAAATTAGAGCCCCAAAATTTCTTCCCAAAATTGCTGGAAAAAATGAAAGAGATCGAAAGAAATTATTTAAACCTACTCGTGATGTTGTTGTCAACGCAAAGTCACGTATCAAATTTCAGCTGAGTGGGGTGCTTTCGGAGAGTGCATGGTCTCATTCGCGCCCATTAAATTTGTTTTAAATTAGAGTGACCGCAAGGACTCTTTCATGTTTGTTTTTGTTTCTGCAGCTTCCAGTAAGAGTGGTACTAGTCTACCAACGTCAACGTCAGTTATACACTCAATAATCCACTTCGGGCTTGTTTCAAAAGATGTCAAGGCCATAATCGCCTGCGTGACAGTCCGAGAAAAAAGCGAAGGAGCCAAAAAATGCTTTAAGGTAGATCAAATTAGTTAGAAAAAGGCCAACTTTATAAAAAAAAAATTTATGTTCTGCTATATTTTAAATCTAAATAGTGTGTTGCACACATTTTAATTGTATTTCTTACACATTGCGTTTTTCACATATTTTTTACTACACACTATATTTCAGAAGAAAAGTATCTCCTTCTCTTTTCGTAATGAATCTACAGAATTTTTGTACACATCCCATGCGCCTATCATTTTTAAGAGATCAGTAGTAATTTCAAAATCATAATAATATTTTTCCAATCTTATTAGAGAGGACCGGGAAATCATAGCGTTGCGGATGTTGCACTCGGACGTTTTTTTTAATTTTTTTTTTTTAATTTTATGGTATAAGGGAAAATTTAAAGCAGAACTTATGCAATCAAAATAGTGGAAATACGAATTTAAAATAATGACAAAATTTGTTTTCGAACGTCACCCAAAATGAAAGAGATTTTTAGATGATTATCAAAGTCAACAGATTTCTTCCAATGTTTATGTATCGAGAACACAATCTTCAAGAATACTTTGAAGTGAAAATAACGAATTTAACAAAATGTATTACAAAATCTAACCAAAGGTTGTATTAACTTCAAAATCATTGTATATGTGCGTCGCGGACGTTATTTTTTTGTCGTTGACCCTCTAATGGCCAAGCCCGCCTCTAAGCGGTCTTCACAAAAGTCGCACTGACGGCAAATGTAACCAATTTTTTATTAACCGAGATTTTTTTTATAATAGCTAATGGGTAAGGCAAAATATTTTATGTTGGGTGAATAAAGGGCAGTTGAGCTTTGGAGCAGAGATTTCTTGATGAGTGGCTAAAAGGAAAGAAATCAGAAGCCCAAAATTATCCGAAAACGCTTATTTTCGAAATCTATGTTCACTATTTTAAAAACGGGCATTAGAAGGTTAAAAAAGTTGGATTTTTCTAGAGTGATATTGTGCTAGTTTAGTAGTTTAGTAGTAAAAGTATTTATAATAAATTGGCGCTAACACAATATGTTAGTGATTGGCCGAGCTTCTCTTCCGATAAGTGGCGTCCGCCTTGTTGTGTCCACACAAAAGGGAGGGGCCTTATTTTATGAGAAGCTGCGGCAGAAACACTCAGACTCGGAGATTGCCATTGCCTACCGTGGGGCGACCGTTATTAAAAAAAAAATTTAGTTTTTTATTGGTGATGTTGTTCGAAAGCTGGGGTCAAACCCATACCACGCGGAATGGTATTTTGTTTAAGCACAACCAGCAACTAATTCTTAAGACGAACTTTCATTCAACAAATTTTTAAATTGTTTCACTTCTACCAGAACCCACTGTGGTTTTAAGAAGGGTCCTCTTGTATGGCAAAAATTTTCGCCACTGATTTTTCATCATTGTTACCTCATTTGAGGAATAATTAGATTTGTCATTCAACATACCTGGAATCCTCCAAATGTAAGGCTTTTTCTAAAATCAAACAAGTGACTTTTAAGCAAAAAACAAAACTGAGTTCAAGCCTTATACCAAAATTTAAGAGTACCGTTAATTTCCTCACGATCCAATGACCGTGTCTAAACCGAATTAGTATGGGACCACCTCTGAGGTGCCAACATTCCTTTAAAGAATTATACAAATCGTTTGACGTGGTCCAAAGTTATGCGGTAACATACATACAAAAAAAAATATTCCGAGGAATTGATAACCTCCTCCTTTTTTTGAAATCGGCTAAAAAGGCTAGACAAATCTTAGAAGTTATACTTGAAACTTCAAAGCCAGGATATAAAATGAAAGTCTACATAGATCTAACCTCATAAGGGCTAAACTGGCAACACTGGTACCATATAATCGGTATCCAGTCTTATCCTGAAATTGTGTCGTGTTACATAGTGGGAAAAGGATTTATGTAGAAGCATCCGTAGAACCAGTTCTCAGTACTCGTGTGTTCCAAACACGTGTAGTCCTCCGAACTCGGTTTAGTTGTACATGACTATACTGGTTCGGTAAGGTTGTCCATTAGACAGATTACAACGTTTCATTTCTTTAATCTTTCTTCTATACTTATTCCCTAACACAGCTTAGCACCCTGTACGACTACAAGTTACTTCGCTTGTTCCGATATTTTTAGAATTTGGTTATTCAACTTTGGTAATTCAAAGTTATGGACTTCATTCCTGATCGTAAAGAGCATTGGTTCTGTTTTTTTCTCGATCGATTCATGCTAGGCCTAGCTCCACTATAGATGGAGATAATTCATGTGCGTAGGCCACTACTTTCACTATCTCCTATTTTAACCGGCATACTACTGAGTGGTAAAAAGTATATAGAGTGTCCTAGACTACCAGTCCATCCCCTCATAAATGGAGGGAAATATTTTTTTTTACGCAAATATGACCTGCCAACTCGGGGATGCTGTATGTTTTGGTGGTATTAGGGACTTCCGGTTTCTAGTGGTTTCTACTGGAAGTAGGTTGAACTGACCGGAAGTACATTTTCTTAAATTAGACATACATATTTACTGCAGACTCGGATTCTGAGGATAAAAATACGTTACTTTTATTTGAAACGTTTTTCTTGGGAGTGCCTTTTCAATCTCCAAATAACCCTCGAACTTCAGCTCGTCTTGGACTTCTGCAGTGAGTGAATATTTTTTATTGAAAAAGGAAAAAATATGGCTCACCATGTCGGGGATGCTCTATCTTTTGCTCGTATTTTTTTTTCTTTCCCAATAAAATCATTTTCAGTCACTTCAGAAGTCCAAGGCAAGTTGAAGTTCGAAGGTCATTCGGAGGTTGAAAAGGCACTTCCGTGAAACAAGTTTCAAACAAATATAACATATTTTTATCCTCCGAATCCGAATCTGTAATAAAAATAGGTGTATTTTATTAAAAATATGGACTTTTGGTCCGGTTTCGACCGGAAGTAGGTAATACCACCAAAATATAAAGCGTTCCCGATTTGGTAGGTTAAATTTTTGTGTTTTTCATAATTTTCATAAAAAAAAAAAAAAAAAAAATACTTCATCGGGGAGCTATTTCCCAACTGGGACAAAACGTACATCCATATGTATGTTTATTCATATGTAGTTTATGTACTTATACCTTTGTACGTACGCTTACATCCGCTAACTAGCCAGCACAAAAAACCAGCTGTCAGCCATGCCGACGCAAAGTGCAATTTAATAATTTTTTATTGAAAGTTTTAGTACGCACACTCGCAAGTACGCGACAAAGAAAAAACAAGCAATGCCTCATCACCGCCCAGACCGTAGTACTGCTACAACTATTTCTGCAAACCGTGCCTGTTCCAACACCAATGGAAACTTTCTAAAATAAAAGAAATGCATATTTTTTTTAAATGAGGCTCACTTTTGACCTCTCATCGCTCACTGTTTGCCTAGCAACAAACCCCACTTGATTCTACATAGCAACGGCGGGCGCGCGTCGTGTTAACTTATGAGCTGCAACAGGGCAGCATTCAAACTGCAACGTCATTTAAACTTTTCCCATTTAGCAATAAAAAAAAAGTATGGGCAAAGTTGTTTTTGCATGTTTTCACATATTTTTTTATTAGAATGTTGGAACTGTTTAAATGGACGAATGGCAATGCAAGCTAATATGTACTTGTAGCGCCAGGCCAGTCACTTTTGTACGTATGCCATGCCAAGGAAATTATACCGTTGGCAATTGCACAGAAAGTTTTGAACGTCAAGTATTGCATTAAGTGAGATTTAATGGCTGCAAGAATTTTATAAATTAAACGTAATCATAATCGCTTCAAAATCTCTCCGAACTTTGTTAAGTGTAAAAGTGTCACAGAGTTCGAAATGTTTTTTATTGCTTAAATTATGATTTTGTTACATAAGTCATTGTATTGAAACAGAGTAGTAAAATATATAAAAGGTAATCTTCCTACAGGAAAGTACAGAACAAAACTTAATAATCAAGATGCCGAGCTCAGTTTATAAGGGTTAAAAGGTTATTATAATGGAAAGGATAGGGAAGAACACTACTGAATAACGAAATCACTCAGGCAATGTTGCCCATTTTACCTTAGGCTTAGAGCAAGTTTAAGAGGATAGGGAAAGCCAAGTGTGCAGAACTGGAGCTTTCCTATTCATTCCTGTATTTTAATTCACCACACTATGTATGTCTATATCGTTATTATATTGCGAATTATTTGAAGATTGAATCAGGCAACAAAACAGTTTGTACAATGGGGGACTGCGCCTGGGTTTCCCCGAAGAACCTAACAGTAACGCGGTTCGGTGATGATAGCTATTGTCGCAGTAAGACAACTGCAACGGATGCGATAATGAAGGAGTCAATAGTTCTGACATCAACAGAGCATAAGACGGAGGTAGTTCTAGTTAATGAAAGCACAATCCGCGAGACCATCGATCTGGATCACACTATAAAGTTGATGCGAGTAAGCGAGTAGACAAGACTGCGCTCTTATGAAAATTATGCAAAATCTTCGAGAGCCCAATCAAACCTGCGGCCTATTAATGGCCAGATTTCTCAAATCTGTGCGCTGTACTGCGCTCTTATGAAAATTATGCAAAATCTTTAAGAGCCCAATCAAACCTGCGGCCTATTGATGGCCAGATTTCTCAAATCTGAGTGTTTGAGTAATGAGTTTGCTTCAGATTCAATATAGTATCTGCAGACATTGCCTTCGTATTATCTGGATTACAACCAATAGAGCTTCTGGTGAAAAACCAGCCTTGCATACACCTTACAATTTAACGCCTCCAGCATGGAAAATATAAGCCATTAAACGTCAAATGTATGGGAGAGCAAATATTTTAACCCCACGACAAAGTTAGCTAGTTAGCTTCCATTTAATTCAAGTGCTGTTCCCCTGCCAAATTTGTAGAGATGAAATTACTAAAGACGTAGAATATTTCGTATTCCACGGTGTGCATTATCATGCACATAGAAACTATATGCATTTTCTTTATTTTTAGGGAAGATCCTACACCAGAAAATATATGTAGTAGAGCACATTATAGAAGTTGCCTTTATGCTGCAAGTTCTGAATTTGGTATCTCTGCGAAACTAACCGCAGAACTGAACCGCTTAGGCACAATACTTTACAAGAGCCTACATTTCTGTGTATGCCGGTGACCAGTGTGGCCAGCCTAGCCTTTTTGAGGCTAGATTTTGCATTAAGTTTAATGCCATAGCCTCAGAAATTTAGATCTGTCTTCGTGGCTTTTTTTCTGGCCTATAATTATGACAGTATTATTGTTTGAGGCGATTTCAATGTTAATTTACTTTGTAGGGACTCTTACAGCACCAGATTATTGGATGATGTGTCAACACCTACGAGGTATGGTAGTAATTGTTGTCCAAGTTTGCTTGACTATTTTATTGTATCTGATCCTTCTTGTGTTTTAAAATTTGTTCAAGTTTATTTCATATCATGATCTTATTTTTTGTTCTTTTGATTTAAAATTTAACTTCGACCGCAAAAAGTTGGTTAATAGCTACACCAATGTCAATAGTCTCTTAAACGATCTTTCCCGCATCGATTGGTCCGTGTTCTGGGGACTTTGTACGGTGAATGAGAAGCTTGCATTTCTGAATGAGAATATAGTATGTAGCTACGAACGTTTATAAAGAAATCTTCGTATCCCTGGTTCAACTCTGCTGTGCGAGCTGTGATCAGACAACGCAACACGGCATATTCGCGATGGAAAAAGAACGGCTCAGATTTTAATTGGTGTGCATTCAAGGCAGCTGGAAATGAAGCCACCATGGTCATTAGATGTGAAAAACGCAAGTTCTTTGTCAAGAACTTGAATCCATCACTGCCCAATAATGTTCTTTGGAAAAACTTAAAAAGTCTCCGAGTAAATATTAGTGACAGTACAAATTGCCTACTCGAGCCAGAAGCACTCAATGATTTCTTCATTAATCGTACTTCCTCCTGCTTACCTTTCCCACAGCCTTCATTCTCGTGCTCCCTTACACCAAATTGTGAAATATTTGAGTTTAGTGTTGTATCCGAGTTTGACGTAGCTAGATGTACTAACAAAATACGATCCAACGCAATTGGTGAAGACGTAATTCCATTAAGGTTTGTTAAAGTAATCTTGCCTCTCATCTTACCTACATTGACTCACATCATTAACCATTGTTTTACAAACGCATGCTTCCCTGATGCTAGGAAGATTGCAGCAGTGATTCCGGTAGCTAAAAATAAATCTGCTCCTTGTGATTTCCGTCTAATTGGTATATTACCTATCTTGTCTAAAGTACTTCAGTCCTTAATGTCCGAACAAATAGTATATTCTCATCTCAGCAAATTCAGGTTACTGTCTCCATTTCAGTCAGGGTTTAGAGCTAAGCACAGCTGCTCCACAGCTATGATTAAAATACTTGACGACATATGGATATCCTTTGATAAAAACAATTTGACACTATTATTCCTCCTAGACTTTTCCAAAGCTTTTGACTCGGTTAGCCATGACCTACTTTGTAAGAATTACTTTGGGTTTAGTGAACTTGCTGTCCAATTAATGACTAACTACTTGTCCGGCAGAGCTCAGAGAGTAAAAATTGGTTATGAAGTATCCGAACTTACGCCGCTAACAACGGTTGTACCCCAAGGCTCTATTATGGGTCCATTACTATTTAGGTGTATGGAGCGGAGGCATGAAGGCATGTACAATGAAAACATCTGATGAAGCGGCTCATGGATGAGGGCCGCCGCGAAGCTGCGCAAATTAATATTTAATATCAATAATGTCAATGGATTTTATTTGGCCTTTGAAAAGGTAAAATTGACTTTATTTACGTTGATCTTCTTACCTGTTACCGAGCTATATGAGCAAGGGACCATAACAGTTAACACTTTTATTTAAAATCGCTCTTTAAAAACGATTTTTTTACTTTTATTTAATTACTCCTTAAATAACCGTTATTTCTTTTATTTTATAAATCCAGAATAACAATTATTTTTAATTTTTATCTAAATAATCTGAATAATAAAAGTAACTGACTGATTTTTATTGATGACTTTTATAAATAAAAGTATTCAATAATTGTTATCCAAAACATATAATATAAAAATCAAAAATAATTTTGCATAAAAATTGCAAATAAAAGTTTATTTTCAAATTTGAGTCTCGGTGAAAAGAGAAATCGATTGGTGTCTATAATGTGACCAACCGTACTTCTTTCGGAAGTACAGTACTTCTTTTTTCGCTTTTGTACTTCGTACTTCGAAGTATAGTCAAATGTACTTCTTTGCGATATTTTGTATTTCAGGAGGGAGAATCTTTAACCAGTTAGCGACAATTTTATATAAATGTTTTTGCGTCAAAAATTGCGATAGCGGTTCGAAAGTTGTCGCTAGCTGGTTACAGAATCTCCCCGAGGTCCTATACTTCTCCGATCTTCACATGGCCTGGCCGATAAATTAGTTCAAACCCTTCAAGTCGCCGGGGATCGATGGCATCATACATGCCCAGCTGCAAAGGTCTTTGAAGGTATCGTGCAATTGGTTGGATCCTATTTATGCGAACTGCGTGGGGACCGGGTACATCCCCAAGGCTTGGAGGGTAGTCAGTTTGCTTTCATCCCGAAGGCCGGAAAAGGCTCACATGTTTCCCCTAGAGATTTAAGGCCTATCAGTCTCTTCGTTTTTGTTAAAAACGCTAGAGAGACTGATGGACCTGTACATATGAAACGCAATTCCTCGTCAGTGTTTTTCAAGAGCTCAATATGCTTATTATTGAAGAAAACGTCAGTTAATACCGCACTGTACACATTGGTAAAGTGGTCAGAGGAGGCCTTCACGCATGAAGATTACGCAGTAGGTGCCTTCTTCGATGTCGAGGGGGCCTTCAGCAATGTCACTCCAGAGGCAATAGTCAAGTATATTCATAATCTGGGGGTTGAAATCAACCTAATAAGCTTACTTCGTGACAGAACTGTCGCGGTGGAGTGGGCAAGCGTTTGCACTTAGTGCAGAGTCAAAGGGAGTAGTCCAAAAGGTGGTGTTCTATCTTCCCTGCTCTGTTGTATCTCTCTGCGGTTGCAGGCGACCATCTAGAGGAACTGGAAAAAGTGGGCTGTCGGGTAATCGCCTATGTAGATGATGTGCATCCTTTGGTTAAGGGAAGATTTCTATACACCGTTTTTGGACTGGCTCCAGGTTACCTCAACCAAGTAACTAGGTGGGCGATCAACGGCGGCTGTTGTAAAAGCCTAACATTAAGGAAAGGGTAGAAAATGTGTCGGTTGCCTTGTACTGCTGTAAGGGAGTTATCGGTAAAAGGTGGGGTCTCTCGTCCAAATTAATTCATTAGCTCTAGGAAACCAGATTTAAGCCTATATAGTTCCAAGGAACCCTTGTTGGAATTGTCGCAGCACAAACAGCTATTAGGCTAAAGGAAACTGGGTGCTTTTGTGAGATAAATAAGGAAAAGAAGAAGTTCCTCTGCTGCATCAAATGTTTTTATAGCGCACTTTAAAATACGTTACCTCTCAAGGGCTAGTGATAGGGGTTCTCAAAGGTCATTGTGCGGTTGGTATTCATGCGGTGAGACTAGGAATTTCGACTGATCCTTTTGCAACATCTGTCAAGAGGAAGATGAAGTGGAATCATCTCCACACTTTCTTTTAAACTGTCCAACCTTCGCGAGGCTAAGATGGAAGCATTTTGGCTCGCACTTCTGAACAAGCACTGAGCTCTCAGGGATGGAAATTAGCCGCATTCGAACTTTCGCGTTCAGTTCGCGGCGTTAACTTAACGCAACCAAACCTGTACTTCTTTGAGCTATGAAATAGTTGGTCAAATTAGGTATGTATCACTTAGTTGTAGAACATTTCCTTCATAGTGAATTTTTCCATGACAGTTTTCATCAATAACTGTTACGTTCGGTCCCTGGTATGAGCTTTACAACAATATAGACATAGTGGAGCGAAATAAAATTCAGCGGCTCCGCTGACTAGGCCATGTCATTTGAATGGACAGAAACGCTCCTGCTATGAGAATATTCAATACGGGTCGCGATACGGGTAACAGATGAAGAGGGAGGCCACCTCTGCGTTGGAGACCAGGTGGAGGCGGACTTGCCATGGCTTCAGTTGGCACAGAAGAGAAATGACTGCCGTGCTGTTTTGGATTCGGGCAAATCACTCAAATTTCAAATCAAGGGGGTTACAGCGCAAATAAAGAGGAAGAACACCTTATAGAAGCTACTACTGTGAAGCAGTTGAGAATATATGAGCAGCGTCTGTCCATTTATGGAGTTTCAACAGCAGCTAAGCAATTATCAACTATGTATATCTACGAAGAAGCAGTTCAAGAATTCAATCACCCAAAGACTGCAGTTAATTAGATAGGAGATGATCTGGCCCACTCTTACCATTGGAGCGACCACTAGTTCGATATGTAATTGGGGTTATTATTTACCACTTCTTAAGGCTAATAGAATGATTCTAGGCTTTAGAGCGTTATCTGTATCACTTCTAGATGAATCTATCACAGCGATTGTGCCTTTACCCAGAAATGCTTCTTTTAGATGGGGGGAAAAATCTTCTCAATAGAAATGCGAATAAAATGAGAAATATGGGAATTTATTAAAACTTCATGTTAGTGAATTGAAGTTTTTTTAAGTTTTCTTTGTACAAAATGCTCTATTGCTACCCAGAAGATACTAAAAGTTGGGAGCTCTGCAGGTAGGTATCCTAAAATTTTTACACAATGCACTCCTTACGTCACCTATCTGCAAACTCTTTATTAGAGCATTGATGATTTTTGTCGAACAACACAAAGTAGAATTCTTTAACTTACTAAGAGCCAGCCACCTTGTCCATTTTTTCATACAAAATGTACAGCATTTCGTTCATAAATTGGCGAGCTCTTCAGCGATTAACCATAAAGCTTTTCAGATAAAAACCAACATCTACGCCCGTATGAACTCAATTCAACTCTTACCTTCAACTATTGCTACGAACTATTTATTTCTTGATGCTTCTTCGCTACACATAATTCCCATTCACACTCAATCCCGCTGCGTCCCGTTTGACACTTTTCAAATTTCCTTTGTAATCACAAAGTCTTCGCTGGTTGTTTGTCTTTGGTCTCAAATGATTTGTGCCTTCAGATATGTATGTATGTGCGTATGTATGTAAGCATACAAAATGCTGCAGTAAGCTTAACAATTGTTGTCTACTCGTACAAGGACACAACTGGCACTGCGCAGGTAGATATTTAGGAGGGCGGCAGGTAGCAAAATGCGACAAGCAACCATTACAAATGCGCTGCAGCAGACTTTTCCCAGAATTGTCGAAGTTTTAGCTGCTGCTGCTACTACCGAAAGTGGGGAATTGAAAGTTGAGGAATTACCAAGTTGGCGCTTTTGTCTTTTGGCCTTTTGTTTAGGCAACCGGCTGCAGATTGCACAAGTTGTAAGTTATACGTTGCATATCTTCGCTAAACCTCGAAGTTTCAACGTGTCTCACATTCGTATTGCAATCGCAGAGGATATAAAATGCATAAACGGAAAATAGGAGTGCATGAACATACTTTCATACAATTACATATGTATATACATACATTAGGGTGGTCCTTAAATGTAGGAAGTAAATTTTTACATCAGATTTTCTAGGCCTCAACCCCTACGTCGATGCTTATCTAGTCGAAGATATCACATATAAGTTTGGGTCCCGATTGGAGACGTTTGGGGCGTGTCGCACAGGGGGGCAAAGTTCAGATTACGCTATGAAGACGTCTTAACCGACTCCAATCGGAACTAAAATTCATATGTAATATCCTCGACTTTAGTAGTATCGAGTTTGGGCATTAAATGAAGAAGAATATTTTTATTTTTTTGAGTCCTTAGAGCCATCAGGTCTTTGACCCCCTTTAGACACGCCTTAAACGACTCCAATCGGGACCAAAATTTATATGTGACAGTGGTATTACCGATTAAGGGGGTGAGACCCAAAAAAATCCTTCATTTGATTTTTAAGGACCACCCTAATATATGTGCATACACATGTTTGTTTCACCTACCTATTTGTTTCTTTGCTGTTCTAGAAAAATTGTAAGCAATCTGCCTTGCGCTTTAGTTTTCGTTGTCACTTAATGGAAAAAGTTTTATGAAATCCCGTAAAAATCCTCAAAAATTCTTCAAAATTTCTCCGAACAAATCTCCCAGCAATGTTGTATGCACTTTGGCACACGAAAAAAGGAGTAAACCTGATAGATTACTTGCTTTGCACAAACATATTAATTTTATGCCACATACGATGAAAGTATTCGCGTATACATATGTAATCTTTTTACATACATATGTACAAGATCTTACAGCCATGCTACGCACATGTGCTTTCGCAGTTCCCCTTGAAGCCACGTAGCATGCCACCAAACTTGGCCCAAATCCAATAAGCAGCGGTGCGGCGCGCGCGCGTATCATGCAACAACATCTACTGTTGCAACGTCATGCGAAGAGAAGCGTAACAAATTTTGGCATGCAAGAGAAATAGAAACAAAAACAATAGCAATAGCATCTGCCATGACAGCAACGTTTTTACGCACGCAACCGCATGAACCGACAGAAAATCCCTCAGGTGCTTGGGAAAATTTTAAGTGTTTTTCGCTACTCTGCGTGGCATGCAACAAGAACGCAAATGCAGCGAAAAATCATGAATATATGCGAATTAGTTTGTGCAATAAAGAAAGTTATATGACCTTCTGCAAGTGGTCGACAAAAATAAAATAAAAAATGTAAAGTTATTTTTTTCTTTTTAATGAGGGAATTAAGCTAATAAAATATCTGCTTAAGCCATTATGTTGTCTCGGTGACCCTGCACCTCTAAAAATAATTGATTTGATTGAGAAAACAATTAGATTTATAGATCAGAGATTGCCGATTCATTTACTTTAAGAAACTTCTTAAAAGCGAATGTGCTCTACGTTCTGCAAAATACGCGCATTTGCCAAAAAAAATATGTATTTTTCTTTTCCTCATTCTTATTACGAAATATTAACGGTAACATATACTCTTTAAGATTAGAATAAAATTTGTGCTCTAAAGAATGGCAAGTCTCCATTATTTCATGAAGTAAATCTTACAGGTCTGTATCGGAATTCTTCAATGACTCAACCATCACTGTGAGAGATCGACAATTTAATAAGAATTTCGTTACCATTGTCCTTGCAAATTTATAGGTATATTACAAGAAATCGTACGATCAATGATTCTGCATTAGAGGTATACATCTCCATTAGTACGGTAGCCAAGCAAGGGTTTATTACGTTTACTCAAACTGAGAATTGCCGGAGAAATGGCTGTACATAATACTATTTGCATAGTAGCGAGACCTGGCGAGCTTTCTGATGCTGGGTTAGGTTGGAGAAAATTTAAGAAAGGGGCTGCCGGGTGATTTCTTAAACACACGAAGAGGCCCTTATGGTTAGGGGCAGACTTGTGCATACACAGACTCAAGGCTACCTGAGTGGTAACTCAGTGAGCGGCTAACAACGGATTCGGCAACAACCCTAACAAGACGGAAATGGTCATATTCACTAGAAATTATATGATCGATTACTGATCTGGCTCATCCCTCTGTTGGAGGCGTTCGCATCGCGTTTTGACAGGATCAATTAGATAGGCCAGATCCTGCAGATGTTGTGGAGCTGGTGTGGAAGGCATGAGTTGCCTTATATTGTTCCAGGGGAGCTATTTGTAAGAGATGGGGTCACTAGGCAAAGTAATTTATTGGCTTTATGAAACCAAATATAAGCCCTTTATAACCTACAGAACCCTTGTCTTCACTGAAGAAAGCTGCACTAGCCAAGCAGCTAAAGCATGTACCATGGCTGCCTTTATATATACATAGGTGTTAGTGCGACAGTACGAACAACTCCAACTTTGGCGACTAACACCTAACGTCTGTCATATTGGGGGCAGGACTACTGCAGCAGACTAAGGGACACCGTGTGGCTTGAAAATTTGGTCATTGGGAACTTTAGATATTATCGATTTAATCCCTAATCGCACATTACTGCGCTTTTGGAATGACATCTTGTAACTTGTTCTCTGCCTACATACATTCCCGCAAAGGATGTTTGGGTGGGGCGGGGTTACCGGAGGAGGGGAGCAGTAAAGTTTTCCACAGGCTTCAATACTTGAAAGATAGGTGAAGAATTCCACTTCCGAAATCTTCATTATCAATAACTTGAGGCTTCTGGACTGCTGCGGTATTTTGCAGGCACAAGTAGCTGATATTGAGGAAGTATTGGACTTACTGCTGAAGAGTGTGATGCCGGTTAAGGAGGTAAGCATATAGCCGGACAACCAGACGTTCAACTCGAAAAGGAAAGTTATTCTTAAGACGTTATTAACTTATAGGGCGCTCTAACCTGCTGTGGTTCACTCTTGAAGGAATGGATCTCATGTGAGCGAAGGACGTCCTTATGCTTGCAAATCCACAGCTTTCGCTGCGGGTTCCGAGAAGTTATGATCTGATTAGTATTCCCAAAGTAAGACTAGGAATCTTATCTGATCCCTCCTATCGAGGCTGCCGAAAGGATGGTGATGTGGAGTCACGTCGGCATTTTTTATTGGACTGAAAACCCTTCGCGAAGTTTCGTCGCTAAGTAATAACCACCATACAAAATTTAAGTAATCTCCAAAATATCCAAATGCATCCACTATCTGCGTCCGAAATTTCACCTAACCTATAGTACATTAGGAAGGCATTTATGAAGACTTCATATTTCTACTAGAGATATATTTGCTACTGTGAATGTCGTCTATGAGTGCCAGCGTAAGAAATTTCCCTCGCAGCGCAATAAGTGTACAGTTTCATTTTAACTTCTGTTCCTATCCTATCCCCATTGAGAAGGTAAACTTCAACTTATCCAAAGTGATTGAGTTGTGTTGTCTGCAGATCTGAACATCGCTCTAGAATGTGATGTAGTGACTCATCTTTTTATTGTAGAAATAACTTTTGCATTCAAAGCCACTTGGCTATCGACGACGATAGTGACTTTTCCACCATTTCTGTAGAAGACTAGCTGCCTTCACTGCAGCATAAATCCAGCCGTTAGGAAGACTAGAAGACTTACGCTATACTCAGCCTCACACCTGTTAACATTGTGGGAAAAGTTGCCGCAGTTTTCTCCGCCATTAGACTAAAAAGCTATGGCTTCTCATTCAAAGCTTCGACTTTGCTGAACAAAATTTGATCGGATCATTCCGAGGCTAGCCCGAAAGGAAAGGAGGGATCTAAGATGAATAACAGAGTTGTAGGTGATGTTTTCTGTTCAGGCTTCCGGAGCCGATTGGCTACGCACCAGGTTTTTGCCTATTAGAATGGTAAATTTCTATGCTGATAGCCTATCGGAAATAAGAGCACTTGTATCGCTCATAGTGCGATTGAGATTGGTCGGGAAATGTCTGACTCTTTCTCAATCGCCTCGGAATATTTCAAAATAAAGCTGACTTGGTTACCAGAACACAGTGGCATCACTGGAAATTGCAGGACTTCATAACTGGCTAGGCAAGGTATCGAGGCCAACATCTCGGTTTCAGTTTCTTTATCAACTTGCGGTGTGCTCCTGAAGAGATGATAGTCGTCTCAGCGAGCTCTGGGCAAAAACCCTGGCATGCAAAGCAGCAGGGTCCTGCTGGTCGGTTGTTATGCGCAGCCGGTCAAGGTAGCTTCTGCAGCTACAGGTCGGTGTTACTGACCGTACATTGTCATTTAGAAACTCACTGTATGCGACTTAACATCTTACCAAACCTCTACTGCCTACAGCTGCTTGGAAAACGAGGTGGAATCATCTCAGCACATCCTTCTCAGTTGCCCGATACGGGCGCGTATTTCGCCAACACTGCCGAGGAATTCTCCGGAGTCGACATTATCTGACTGTAGATTTGTTTTGATCACACAGCGCTTCTCTTAGCCTATCACAGATTAGCTGTAGTAACCGTTCGGAGAATTTTTCACTGTAATAACATTATGTCTAAGTAAGCCCCTCTCGGGGCTGCCACCTTAACCTAACCTTACCTAACATAGCCTTTCATAGATTTCAATTTTGCCTATTTTATCACGAAGATAGTACCATTCCTTGAGAGACCTACTGGTTTATATTGGATCGTATATGCAATATGAGCACTCTATGCTAGTTTCTTAGTCCAAGCTGAGTATGAAAGTTGCTCATACGCCACCGCCTCTGATGTCCAGTAGGTATTTATATAAAGAAAGGAAGAGGAAGGCCTCCAATGGAGAAGGACTTGGCTTGACTTGGCATTTCCAATTGGCGTCGGTTGACCCTGAAGAGAAATGACTGGCGTGCCGTTTTGGACTCGGCCAAAATCGTCTAGGCGGTTACAGCGCCAATAAAGAAGAAGAAGAAGATTTATGTAAAGTCCGCTGATGACCACGGACCTTTCTTATAACCACGATGTCCATGAAATAAAAAAGCTTTGAATGCAGAATCTTTACTGCATAAAAAATATCACTCAATAACTTTTCACTTAGAGTAAATTAATATAACGAGACATTCTGCAAAACCAAGTCTAAGTTGCATCACCAATGCACTTAGGAACGATGACATTACTGAACGCAATAGCCTAAAAGCTCTGTATTTTCCAAACCAAAATAGAAAGTGAAATCACTCAGGCCGCATTTTTCGTTATACTCCTAAACATCTGCATATGTGCATAACTCAACTTTGCTTTAGATGATACACAGATACGATAACTTGATAGGTATGTAGTACATTTTGCATTTGGCATGCTGCATGCTTCTCCTGAAGTCGGTACGTGTCATACGTTTAAACGCTACACTGACTTTGCTTCGGGCAAACAATCGAAAAATGCGTGCAATCCTATCAACAACATGTGGCATTGTCATCGTAGTTGTTGCTGCTGTCAGTGTTCCAGTTTGCAGCATAAACTTGTACAAAATAAATTGCATGCAACAGCGTTGCAACTCATGCGTGCATCAATTTGCCATGACAGCGTGGAGCAAACGCACACGCTGCTGTGTAACACCCACATAGTGAGTCGCGAAGGTTTTCATGCATTTGCTTTTTGTTGCGTGGTGCCAAGTTTGCTTTACTAGGATTTGCATTCAAGGATATGGCGTAGGTGGTTGAGTTTATTTGATAAATACATAGCATTGTTTAAATTTATTCAAAAATCCATTTGCAAGAGAGGAAAAACTTGGCATGAAAACATGTTAAGGTTAAAGCAATCAAGAAAAAATTGGGATGGGCAAGGTTAATTCGTTTAACTAATGAGTGGACACATTTTAGCTCATCCCAATAAATCGCTATGTTTGAAAGTAACTTGGGGTCATGAAAAGAGCGAAAGTATTTCTGTAGTCTCTCCATGGATGATAATTTTTTTCTTCTTCCGCGCTCTTACACGATATGTATTTGTATATGTAAATGCTACTTCTTTGTATCTACTAGTATGTACTATATATTAGAACGCACCAGAAAAGTAGCATTTACATATGCAAATACATATCGTGTAAGAGCGCTATAAGTAAAACTTATATCTTTTGTGTTTAGCAACCATTTTCAGCATATGGGTTTTAGTCTCCATATGTGGATGTTCAACCTATCATAATATCCAGACCATAGCTGCGTCAGAGTAGTGGCAACTGCGTTGACACGCCAGACAAGGGGGCGTGACAGCTCCCATATTCACAGTGGAGGGCTGTGCCCGGTTTAAAAAGTCAAACTCAAGGGAACTATTTATGTATTTGAAATGTTTATTAAAATATCAGCGTCAGACGAAGGATGGTTTAAAAAAAATTTCTAGTTTGAAAATATTTTGAAAAGCATTGCCACCAGTTTGTAGAGTCGAATTTAAATTAATTATTCGCAATCTATATGAAAAATTTTAATATGGGTACCAAAAAAAAAATTTTAAGGAACTTTTAGTTGGATCATTTAGAATATCATTGAGGCGTATTACAAAGATTGGCACCTGTTGGAAAATTAAAATCAATTCATTTAAATGAATTACTACAATATGGGTACCATTCAAAATTGTTTTGATTTTTTTAACTACATACATGCATGAGTGCTGCCACCTGTTAAAAAAATAATAACTTTACATGAATTTGGTTTCAGACGAAAGAGGTTTAATACGGTTGTAGTGTGAAAATATTTTGGTGAGGTTGCCCACCTTTTTGCAAAGTCAAATTTAATTAAATTGTACTCAAGTTAAAGTGTCAAACGCCAGCGTTTTTCGAAAACTTTGGTTTTGAGGTGTGTGAAGAGGGTTGCCTGTTTAAAAATTAGATTTAATAAGTTAAATGAATTATTACAATATGGGTAACAGTAGAAATGGTCTTTAAAAGGCTTTATTTCTTAGCTAAAGGCAGCAGATTGCCACCTATTTGAAAAATCAAGTTCAAATTAAATTAAGAGATTAAGGTAATTTAAAAACATATCACAATGTGGGTGTCAGACGAAAGAAGGTAAAAAGGTTGTCACCTGCTTAAAAAGTTAAATTCAAATTATTTGCTAATTCCAATGAATCATAAAAATATGGACATCAATTTTATTGATTTTGAAAAGGCTTCATTTCTAAGCCTCATACCTCCTGTTTAAAAACTCAAATTGGGTTTGAATTCAGGGTACAAGAAGGTTTTAGTTTGAAAAAATTTTGAAGAAGGTTTAAAAAAATCTGAAATACTTCTATTGTTTAGCTGAGTTTAAGTATATTGAGTTTTACTGAAATAAATTACACCTAATGTAACGTGCAGAAATTTCATACACTCAGGGTAGCGGGTGAGGAAATCCTAGTAGAATTATATATTCAAATTTTTTAAGTAATTAAAAGTTGAGATACTACAGCAGCAAATCGGAAAGGTCAGGTATGTGTGTGTAACAAACACTGTCGAAAGCATTCAAAAAGTCCGACACTACTAAATAATAAGTTTGTTCCACAAGCTCCTTGTAGCAAAACCCGTGCAAAGTTCAAACTGTGAACATGGTTTCCACTTGCCACAATTTTTGTCTACCAAAATCTCTTAAGAAAAGTTACCAAAGTTACCAAAATCTTTTTTCACTGAAGAAATATATACAGATTAAAACTGCTTCTTTTCACAGCAAATGTGTATGTGCTTTTAGTGTTAATATTTATTTAATTAATAAGCCAAAAACATAAAAAAAATAATTACTTTAGTAGTATACCAATAGCTTTCAACTAATTTGTAAAATCAAGCTAGACATATGTACATACGTTGATATATGTAAGCACAAACATA
The DNA here is from genome assembly GCF_013731165.1 of Rhagoletis pomonella. Lineage (NCBI taxonomy): Eukaryota > Metazoa > Arthropoda > Insecta > Diptera > Tephritidae > Rhagoletis > Rhagoletis pomonella. Next base: position 22,831,549 of record NW_023458560.1, read on the forward strand.
TTTACATACATATATCATCGTTATCAATGCAAGGGCTCTGTTTGGCACTTTAATAATTTCGAAATTTTGTATGAGTTGCACTTTTATGCTCAAATTCAAAGTAATCTTTAAAATAGCGATATGCACTGGCATCGCAGCTATGATAGAATATTCCATAAAAATTATTGGCAATATTCATAAAAAATAAAAAAGATTTAAAGAGCCCTATAAAATGACATATTCATACAATTTTTCGATTTATAAAGCAGTTAAAGTGTTCTTTATTTTTTATGAATTTCGGTGTAAAAAATTAACTTGTGGTTCTGGGAAAAATTTTTTTTAGTTTCACTTTTATTTCAACATATTTTGATTAAAAGAAAAATACTGATAAAAATAACATTTTTCATAAAAACCGGGTTGAAATCTTGAAATTCCTGCCCGTATTTTGTTTGTAAGTCAAATATGAGTGGCATTGTGCTACTATGATAGTACAGTAGTCGAAAAAATTATAGCCGCACCAAATTTTTTAAAATATTATTTTTGTTATTACTTATTTCGGTTAGTTTTTATAGTTCGTTCTTTACCAACATCCGTATAAATACAAGTTTAAAGGCAATGTCACACGATTGGGTATTTGCCAAAATTTTGTGTAAATCGTGTCTGAATTGTTTGAGCACCCAAAATATTTTTCACTGTCCCAATCACGAAAATTAATTTATTGAAATTTTTCAATAGAACATCGCTGTATTGTACCAATCTTTTGACTACAAAAAAAAATTGTCCCTTTTTTTTTACAAATTTACATATCTGTACAAATGTACCAATCGAGTGACACTGCCTTAAAAATTTATGCAATTAAAAAAAAATCTAAAAATTTTCGTTAAAATTTCGAGTTTTTTAATTAAATTCTGAGTATGCAGTTTTGTAGCCCATTGAATTCTAGTAGAATAAAGTACACGTTTCAAATGGCTAAAAATGTACGAAAGTTTGTTGAATTTTTTTTTAATATTGCACAAATGAGTAGTCCACTTCCAAACAGCGTTATGTGTTTCATGAAGATTGGTCTGTTTCTTTTTTACGACGCCTTCCACTAGGCACCGAAACTACCACGTTTTCTTGCAGTTTTCTAAGTTCATCAGAATATGGAGACTTTAAAGAGTGTATAAATAATTATTATAGCGACTTTTGCAATAGTAGTTAACATTTGATGCTATTTTTTCAGAAAATAGGGGTCTGTATTGCACTGTATTGTTAGGGGTCATAAAACTATTTAAATACTGGTACCTTACTCACCAAAAACTAAAAGTCTAAAAAAATTTACATAGATTTCCACGGGTTTTGTTAAAGAATGAACACCTACCTACACACCTATTTTTATAATTCTTTTTTTAAAGGTGTTACCACCTGTGAGTCCCATTCTAATTTGGCTTAAATCCGATCATTGGATTTTGAAGAAATCAACTATAATCTTACATTTTTATATCAGAATTGAAGTCGGTTTTGTTTTGCATAAAAATTACTTGTCTAGAATTGCAATTTAATTAACGGTTCTAGGACAATACACTGTAGAAAAGTGAAAAAAATTGTATCAGTAAGGCAAAATAATAACGCTAGAAAAAATCCGTTAACAAGAAAAATTTAGATGTTTTCAGCCAACAAAAAAGTATTCCTGAGTTTCTTAAAAAAGTGAACGGTGTCGATTCAAATTTTTTACTGTACAACTGTCGCAAAAAATGGCCCGTGTTTATAGTCAAAATAACTTGCAATAGGATATCTGTCAAAATGCTGCTTTTAACTTTACAGTCTATTTTATATTGACTGTTATAGTCATGCTAATATTTCCAGTATTAAAATGTGCGATGGTAGAACTCAATTTTTACCGCCAAAAACATGATATTTTTTTTAGACTGTAGACAGTAGTGCTGCCATTGTAACTCAAATATTTTCAGTATTCGAATATGAGATAACTCTAGTTTAGTCGAAGTAAATCGATAGTTGTTTTAAAGTATTGCTGCCACTGAAGCTCGAAGGCTTTTTATAATTACGCGCATGCACAATATAATTAATTTCTTTCTAGTAATACAAACAGAAGTTTGGTTGCAAAAGTTACCAAAATCAAATAAAAGTTATTTGGTAAAAAGTTACCAATTGGGGCAACCATGACTGTGAACGTATATCAAAGAAACTGTAAAACTTACTTGTGGAACGCGTATGTGTAATTCGAACTGACTTCGAGTAGCTTGTGGAACAATCCTAATATTGTCATAGACAGGAAATTTTAAAGAGTGTATGACATTTAATAATAAAGGGGGATGTAGACTTTATGTTATGGCTTTATGTTAGTGTTCATCTAGTCTTAAATACAGGAGAAGGGGATTTATCAGCCGAAGCATACACTCTTTGTGGGCTAGTTTTCTCGCGTTTAATAACTAGTCCATCTATTTAGAATGAGAAAAGTAATAGACAAATTGGTGGTTTTGAGGAGACAGTAGCCTATCTGCAACCAAGCCTAATGATTCGGGGAATCAGCAGGTAAACTCCATATGTACCAATGTCTTATGTAACTTTTGTCTTTGTGCCTCGCGAGGCCCATTAGCCATGGCCGGCTGTCCTTACGATTTTCGTCCAACTAGTTCTTCCGTGAGTATGTGTCATTGTAAAAGTGGTCGCTTAAGAGGGTAAAAGGTTGGGATGCCTTAAAAAATTTACATTTTTGTATGGCACAATTTAACTTTCTCTTTAAATTTATTTAATGGTTGAATGGCAGGAATTAATATTGTGGTAAAAAATGTTAATTTATGTTGCGCTGAATTTACGACTCTTCAGCTGCACAGTAATGGCACAGAAAAATTTTCTTCTGCCAACAACTGGAAAATTTGGTGCATGCGGGCGATATCTGGCCGAACGATTTTTCATCCAAGCAACGCCAATTGTGAGAGTGTGTAAAAGCCTGTGTTTATACCAAACAGCGATCAGATATTTAATTCAAACAAACAAATTAAACAACAATTTGAAGGAACAAGCAACAGTGGTGTCACTTGGTTGGCATAATTAAATAATATTGATCTGAAAACCAACGACATTTAATTGAAATTAAAAAGGTATTCTTTTAAAACATAAACTTTAAAATTAAAAGAAAACTAAATTAAACAAGTAAGAAAGTCTAAGTTCGGGCGGAACCGAACATTAAATACCCGGCGCAAGTATTAAATATATGTTTTCCACCTTTCCGAAAACTACCGCTACATGGTAAGCCGGGGTGGTTTTACCCCTATTTTAAACATCTTCGATAGAACGTTCAGTTAAATATAATGAGATAAACTTATATAGTCATATGTGGGCGATATCGGGACGCCCATTTTCCAAAATTCCAAACAATGTTACTTCTTTTCAAGGGATTGTTTTAGTATAAATTTTGAGTAAATTAGCGTCCTCAAATTTCGAAGTATTGAAGTTTCAAGCATTTCTGAAATTTACCGTTATATGAAAAGCGGCTGTAATTTTAGTCCGATTTCAATAATTTTCGACGCTATGCTTTTGTGTGAATAGCACAATAACAATACCGAGTTTGGTACAAATTGGTACAACGGTTACCGAGATACATATATCTGATCATGGGGTGTCACGCCCATTTTCCAAAATTTTATCAAATGTATTTCTTGGTACAGAATTGTTGCAAGCATCAATTTTGAATAAATTAGCTTCAATATTTACCGATTTATCGAAGATTTCGTATTTCTCTAAATTACCGTTATATGGGATGTGGGCGTGGTTATTGTCCGATTTAAAAATTTTTCCGTTTGGTATGTTGTACCAAAGCGAACAACTGTTCCAAGTTTGAGAGAAATTGGTGGAGCGGTTACCAAGATATACACATGTTATCATTCGCCCATTTTTCAAAAATTTATAATATTCTTATTTTGCGTTTAAAAATAATTGTAAATATAAATTTTCAAAGAGTAATCTCCAGTAGTTACTAAAATATCGCAGTTTTCGTATTTCTGAAAATTACCGCCATATGGGAGGTAGGCGTGGTTATTGTCCGATTTTTCCCATTTTCTATACGATCCGTCTTACGCCCGAAGTGCACGTACCGAGTTTCGTTGAGATATCTCAATTTTTACTCGAGTTATCGTGTGCACAGACGGACGGACAGACAGTCACCGCTTAATCGATTTCTCTTTTCATTCTGATCATTTATGTATACATTTGTCTATATCTATTTCGATTCGTTTTGCCTGTTACAAACACCCGTTATGTGAACAACGTTATAATACCCTTGTGCACAAGTGCGCTCGGGTATAAAAAGGAACTTGATAATGGCAAATAATAGCAAATGTAATTTTATTTCTAAAGATATTTGAAAATGTTCAGCAGAAGTTAAAAAACTTACCAACAAGTTACCAACTCAAATTTGTGAAGGTAAAAGCTACCCGTTTTGGTAGAATTCTACCAAAACGGCAGCACTGAATAGAACAATAATAAAGCGGTTTAGGTTTTCACTAAATATCGACGCTGAATAAATTTACACCTGTTTAAGTTTGAATAGAGGCAGAAAGTCACAACAAATGCTCGTAACAAGTTTGAATATCACCAACCCGAAACAACTAACTTGTGACCTTTACTTTAACAACTTCTAATGTCCCTCTGGACTTGTGAAGTTAGAGCGAGTGTGAACGTAATGCGACATTCAAAATTCGTTTAGAAAATACTTTGAAGGTAGCACACGTCTACCAGAGCTGTGTAAGTGTGAAATCATTTTCAATTTTAAATCAACAATTTTTTTCTATCCAGTTTTCATTACTTATTCTTCGCTTACGATTGAGGTTTAAAATTTTTGAATTTTCCATTCTCTCAAAGCAGTTATGAATTCACACATCAACATATTCATAGCAAGATTGAAGAAACCAATGCCCAATCAAAAAAAGGTTTAACACTGAATGAGTATTGAAAAGGCTGCAATCTTTTATGTGTGTGCATTCTTTAACTCAGTACCAATCATTAGTTCAAAGACACCCTGGTAAATAACTTTTTGATAAAAAGGAAGATTTTTGACAATTGCTCAATTGTAAAAATTCAAACCGGCGTTACCCAATTTAAGTTTTTTGGTAGAGGGGATTTTATATCATATGTTTGGGATTATATATAAAACAGTTGTATTAAAATTTACGTTTTAAATATAATTCATGTTTTATCTTGAAAATGTTTAAAATTTACATTAAATTAGATAACTACTTCGCATAAGGTTAACATTTAGGTTGATAAAATTTTAGTGAAAATATTTTAAAAATCTTAGTGTCTTTAATAAAAAAATAGGTCATCATAAAAATTGTATCGCCGTTCGGCGTCGGCGTAAGTTTGTAGGTCCCTCCCATTTGTGTGACAGCAAAGGCGCACGCTACAAATCGGAGGAGAAGCTCGGCCAAAACGTAGCAAAAGTGTCAAGGCCAAAATATGATTATTATAAATAAATTTAGTTTCAAACAGGTCGCAACCCTCTTCAAACACCCCAAAAGTATTCCCAATATTATTTAGTTGTGAACCCGCATGAGTGCGAAATTACCATTTTTTACCAGAATTTCCAGATTTTACCGGAAATCATACTTGGTTTTCTGGCAACTGAGAGGACAAATAAGAGAGTAAGTAAGGTCATCTCTTTGTCAGAAGCTACCTGGTGGTAAATTCTGGTAAATGTGTCAAAAGATCCGATGTAGTGTGTTTGACAACCAAATTGTAAACAAAAGAGAAGTGCACTCTGCTAATGCATGTTGAAAAGTAAATAATTCCTTGCTTGAGTGGATGCTAATGAGTTTTGGTTAAATTACAAAACGCTTAAAAAGGTATTAGCCGTCATTTTACGTTTAAAAACTTTAAAACTTTAACACATTACCACCCTATACTCTATATATGATTGACCATTGAACTAAATCGTTGTTTATTTGGGTAAGATTAAAATATATTTTACTATTCAATATTGGAGTTGGTGTGAAACAAAAATTAATAATTTATTGTTATGTACGCAAATGAGAACTACAATTCTGAGCTTATTGAGCATCTCTTAGTCAAAAACAAAGGCAATTTTGCTTGATCAAGTTTCGAATCTAAGAAGAAAATGTGCTTAACAAACAAAAGGTTAATAATAAAATTTGAAGGATTTAAGATATTGCGTATGGTAGCATGAAACGTCACAATCTTCTTAATTGTCAGGCAGTTGATATCGCTACGAAAAAGTGACAATGGAAACACATAGCTGAAGATTTCATACTTACAGTGGGATAAACTTCAAACCTCTAATATAAATTAGTTAAATTTAGTTATTATTTTTTTTAACAATTTTAAGTTTTCGTTTGGAATAGTTTTCATGAACTTATCTATTAGGAGATCTCTTTGGAAAATTACCGTACATCCGATATCTATTGAAATTTTGACATCCTCACTTTTTGGAAAAAGAAGTTCAAGATACAAGTTTATGTGCAAAAAATAAATTAAACAATAAAAGTCTCCTTATTTTTATGGAACTTATAATAGAAAAATTTGTATTTCATTACCCAGACTTTATGAATAGCCTACTCTATAAGTAATAGTAGAAATTCCGAATTAGTAAGTTCAGTCAAGACGTCATTCAAAAGTTTTGAAGAAAATCACTTTTCTCTTTTGTGAAAATTTGGGACTATCTTATGCGAGTATTGTCGACAAAATGTTAGTCTATGAATGACTAAAAATTAACGAATAAATGGTTAATCGCGATTAATGATTAAAATTAATTAAGCGATCGCTGTGGTGTAGTGGTTAGAAGTGCGCACTACCATTCCGCAGGGTGAGCGTCCGAGCCCAGTTCCGGCCAACAAAAAAAAGAAAATGTTTTTTGTAATAGTGGTCGGCCCCCGGCAGGAGTCGGCGTAAAACTGTAGGTCCCTCCCCTTTGTGCGACAACATCAAGGCGCATGCCACAATCGGAGGAGTAGCTCGGCCAAACACTAATATATGTCGATGGTCCTCTGCAATTCAAAATTTCAGGTTTAGAAAAATACATAATTTGAAAGCTTACAGTATGACTGCATATAATCCGGAATAATTACGTTCCAAGACATATTATTGCTAAATTACGAAACAAAAAATCTTTAATTGGCTCTACTGAGATATATGAAATTTTTAGTTGTGTCGATATGTAAGCTCGTTTCTATTATTATTAGTAATCATCAATACAATTTCAAATTACATAAACCCAGTCACAGCCCTTTTTTGTATTCGACGCTTCCAGAAATCACATAATACATAAAATAAATAAAAGCTGTTTTGATTAATATTACATAAACTGGAAACTGTTAAAAATAAGTGCGCTTGTGTACAGAGATTTTAGAACCTATTTAGTTCCTAAAATGTCTGTTTGCAACACATAACAATAAAAATGCACATCAAATTGCTAAGAATGATGAAGGAAATCGATTCAGACATGCCTGTTTAACTGGCCGTGCGTGCTCTAAACAAACACATGTTAATTAAGGAGCTATTCAAGTATTATGTAACCACCAGGGGAAAGCGGGGGTCTTGGTTTGGCAACGGGCAACATTTCTTCAAATAAGTAAAACATTAATTACACACGCACAAATTTTGCCTGCAATTTCCATCACAATTGAACACTGCACTTCACTCTCGTTTCGAATTTTTGAAAGCGTTTTTTAAGCTATTTAGTGGTTTAACACTTCTTGTGGGCACTTGATATTGTAAAAAAAATATGCGCAATTCGATCACTAACTACATTTTTTTGTAAAGAACGCCCGTTTGCTTTAAATTTGTAAAAATACAATTATTTTTTTATTTTGTTTACATCTGTCATTTGTTACAAATGAAGAAAAGTCCAAGAGTTGCCAAGTATAAATATCTCTATATCTATTTATTAAAATAATAATTTACAATAATAATTTATTTAATTAATACTTTATTAAAATACAAATTTGAAGTGCAAATACATTTGTAAAACTGTTTATCACGAAATGTTATTAATTGTTTGCAAGCATACTATAGTTTTCATGCATTTTGGGAATAAATAATCTAATATGTGTACATATATATCGTCGTTTAAAGTACAAAACCGCGTATCGTCATTCTGCAAAACCGTGTGATTGACATTGGCTGCCAAAAATTGGATTTGCTCACAAAAGCTCTTGGCTCAATTCTTATCCATTCGTCCTGAAATATACTAGCCAGAAATACGTTTGCTTTATAAAAAAGATAACCATTTTGAAATATGGGTGACTTTACTCTCTAGAAAATAATTTATGCAATTACGCGGTTTTGCATTTTCTTGATACGCGGTTTTGTACTTTAAACGACGATATGTATAGCATGTACTTACGGCGGCCGCCGTAGCAGAGTGATTACATGTGCGTACTTCCACTCCATAGGACCATGGTTAAATACCTGGTCAGATCATAACACAAAATAGCAGTCGTCCTTCGGCACGCAATGGCATACCTTCGAGTATATTTCTGCCTTGAAAACTCTTCTTATAAAATCAGAACTCATGCCTCAAGTTTGAGCAGAAGTTCGGCCAAACACTTAGAAAAATATTTTAGCACCAAATATTTATTTGTTTACTTATTTTAAGGGAGATGGCAATCTTCTGGTTTCACATTTTGGGTACAAAAATTTCAACCCTGATACAACAAATAGTATTAGTACTGAATGATAATGACAGATTGCATTCCCATAAACGTCCAATCATACATGATTGAGTTTTTTTTTTGCATTCACATTCTCTATGTGAATGGGTATCAACCATTCCATAACACACTACATATTTTGTGTTTGGAATTTGTAACCAATCTCAAGAGTGGTTGTTAAATTTTTTAAATCAAACAATCACATTTTTTAAACGAAAAAAATGAGAATGCACACTCAATTGATTCAATCATTACACAGCTCTGACGTCTACCAAACTTAACCCAGCCGCACTTGCTGTGGAAGTTTTCTAAAATTCATAAGTTACTACACTTGCATAGGTATGTACACACTTATGTGTGTAATCTACATGCAAATATGCTATGGGAAAAACGCTCGAAATTGTCGCGACCGTGACGGCAACTTAAAGTACCCAAGAGTCGTAGAAACTTCAAACAAAAACCTTTATTGAAATTCAATTTCTTGTTTACACAAGCACAAAGGCTCATACTTGTACGAGTATTTAGCAATACGTGCTTGTAAATATTGTAGTGTGTGCCTATTAGTTCTTCAGCACAATGGGACCGCTAAACAAATACACACATCATCAATGAACCAACGCATACTGAGGAGGGTGAAGGAAATTGTGAGGGGAAACTTACAAAAGTTTAAGTTGTATGCGAGCAAACGACAAAGTTCACGAAAATAGTAGTAGCGTCAAAGGTTTTAGTAACTACTTCAATATCAGAAACAATGCGGCCAAATCTACCGATGGCAGTGTAGCGAAAGTTCTCAAGCAACTTATGTATGTATAATCGTTGGCTTTTATAGTGCATATGCCACAGGGATAATTCTAAACAGCAAAAGTCACTAGCGTACGAACTGTACTACTTGAATTCGATCGTTCGCTTATAGCAGACTTTTATATCATTAGCCATTAGTCAAGACTGCTATAATAAAATTTGTTTCGAAAGGGCATTGAAGGGTCGTTTATCCTCGAACCAAAGCACCTTCCAAAAATGAGGGTCGCGATTTCTGAATATGCACCTGCATTGTCCGGACCCGATATACAACTGTACGAGTCAAGGTGGTGGGAGTATAGACAATTCGGGCACGCGCTGATCATTAACGAAATGTAAACAAAAAGGATGGCATTTTTACCCTAGGTAGTCAATCTTAACTTCAACAGTAACATACAAGCGTAATTACCATCCAGAGGAGAATGCAGGCTTTAGCCCTCTCGAGAATACTTCTGGGAACGAAATATGGTAGTTACTAAAAAGACTTATTTACAAAAGGAAGAAAAAGCAGGCAGGAAGACGTGAGTACGAACAGCTTGATTTGCAAGCAGGCAAGATTTTGACGCGAAGTTTTTGTCGGAAAATAAAGCAGACAGAGGTGGCTTTTGCAAAGAGTACAGTTGGTATATAGAGAGAACAATTCTTAACGTTTTTTAATGGCGACATCGATGGCATGTTTGATGAAGAAGGATCCAGAGCAATGTACATGTTCCTCCGCTCGACAAAAAAAATGTGAGAGCAGAGGTAATGAGGCTTAAAAACAACAACACCCCTCGATCCGACGACATACCGGCTGAGTTGTTCAAAGCCCGCGGCGAAGAACTGATAATGAACATGTACGAGCTGATAACCAGAACTTGGCCTGAAGAATACATACCCAAAGATCGGAAACTTAGTACTATGCATAAGCCTTCTCCGCATCGCGTTTGAAGTCTTATCGATGTTACTGAAAACCTGACGCCCTTCATGATAGTTGGATCTTATCAGTGTGGCTTATGACCTGAATGATAAACTATTGACAAGATTTTCATGATTGATGAGCCACTTTTGATAGTCCAATGAGAACCTGCCTTTACGACGCAATGTCTAAATTTAGGAACCTAAAAAAAAAATCTGGCAACAACGTAGTGTGACGTGGACCAAAACTTATAGCTGCGTCCGAATTGGGAATCATATTTCCGAGCTGTTCAAGACAAGAGAAGGTTTTAGGCAGGGTGAATCACTTTCGTGAGAATTTTTCAATCTGACAGCAGAAAGCGTAAAATGAGCTGTCAATCAATATGGAACGCAGCGGATGAAATCGACATCGTCTACCTCAATATCCGAGCCGTGAGTGCACGATTTTCCAGCTTACATAAGAAAGTAAAGGAGTTTGACCTAGCGGTGAACGAGAACAAGACAAAGTACCTTCTTATCTTGGATAACAGTTATTCAAGAATTTTATTTATAAAAGTCAGGTTATTTAAGAAGTTAATAAATAAAAGTCAATAAATAATTCTTAAAGAGCGATCTTTTTTAATAAAAGTTGTAACTGTTACGGTCCCTGCTTTAAACACAAATTTGGTTCTGAAAAAATGTGTTTGAGGGGCAGATAAATTTTAAAACCTACATGGGCAAATGGCACTTAATCGCTTACATTCTTTATAATGACTTTTGGTAAAATTTTAAAATCAAAACTTATCAAGACAAATTCTATGGAAAAATTAATTTTCTACTTTTTAGTCCATAGAAACGTAGTATGTATGATTTTTTGTATGATTTTTTTTTTAAGTTAGATGGTCTTCTCTTATTCGCTTATCAAGGTGATATTACAGTAGTAGTGCTGCGAGCGTTCTACACCCTCCTTCTGTTTGTAGAGAGTTAAACTCTGCCGGTTCCAATGCTTGAGTTTGCAGGAAAAGCGTTTAATAATTACGATGAACGAAAGCGAAGCGGCTTTCCTTTGTCTTGGTTTCTCGGAGAGTGTGTGGTCTTCATTAAAAGAAGGGGTCCTCATCCGTGGCTGAATTTGACCTTTCATTATCAGGTATTTTTACATGGCGTATCCCAAATCCAGCGCATAACCCTTTGCTGCGGTTTCCCACATCTTGCTCACTTCCAAACGGGTATTCGGTTGCTACCAAGAGGATACTTGGTGTAAACACTGGAAGTTGTGAGCTGCTTGAACCAGTTCCTCAAAAACTTTCCGCACTTGCTTGGGTTTCTGCACCCGGACTCATTCTCTTTCCTTTCTTTTACATCATCTCATTTCATGCTTCATTTTCATCACCAATCTAATCAACAGCAATTTAGTTAAGTATATACATACATTTTCGCAATTATATTTTTATTTAGAAATGATAATTTTTACATCTCCTTCATGTTAATTACTTTCTTTCATAAACACAATAATAACAGTTTTTATTAACCCTCAGAAAAAAAAATCTCATTTCTTTTAACTAAACAATACTCAACTTCTCAACATCCACAATGCAAATGTCGCTTTGTTTGACTTTTCAGTTCATTTTACGACTATTTGCGCAAATACAAACAAAAAGCGGTAAACAAAGGCGAACAAAACCCCAGAAAGAATTATGCGTAATGCAAAGAAAAGCGGAGTAACAAAGAAACTTAATTTGGCCTAAAACGTACATTGAATTGCGAATAACTAAGCAAGTCGTGGGCAGATGTACCAAAAGAAACTAAATTCAAATAACATTTTAAATTGTTGTTGGCATTTTACCAAAAGTTAAGACAAAGATTTTGCTTGAAAAAAAGAAAAAAATTATTTAATTGCATTTTTACGACAATAAATTCTTTGTCAACTACAGAGTACTTAAACAAATTTAAGTACTACAGCGGACGCCATAGGTTGCCAAGTTGGCACTGGTTGAGGCATTGGCAAGGACGAGTATTTATTTATGTGCATTATAGTGGTCCAAAAAAAATTTTTCTTAGATAGGGTTTGGAGCACCTTCCCAAATTTTCCCTTTTGCCGAAGAGGTATTCATTTAGAGGATGCTCATGTTGCTCATATTTTACTCTAGTGTATATACATATATTAATAAAAAAATAAATTGGTTAAGTAACCTTAGAACATTTCAAATCTGAATTACATAATAAAATATCAAAAGCTTCAGTTGTCAGGGGAACAGTGGCTTTTATAAAAATCACCAATATTTTTGCCAGTTTCACAGCGATCCAGTAGCGCATTTCAAGGTCATTGCTGTGGAAACTGAAAGTTGGTATAGATATTGCAAATATCAAAAGGTGAAAACTAAGGGCGTGGCCCGTTTTCTAAGATGAAATTTCCAATACAAAAATTGTACCACTCTAATGTGCATGCATATTGTACATATGTATGTAAGGCACTTCGTTACACTCAAAAAAATGTGTCCTAAAACTAAGGAAAATTTACTTGTT
>NW_023458560.1:22844490-22849591 GCF_013731165.1 Rhagoletis pomonella
TTGCATCACCAATGCACTTAGGAACGACGACATTACTGATCTCAATATCACTCAATAACTTTTCACTTAGAGTAAATTAATATAACGAGACATTCTGCAAAACCAAGCCTAAGTTGCATCACCAATGCACTTAGGAACGACGACATTACTGATCTCAATAGCCTAAAAGCTCTGCATTTTCCAAACCAAAATAGAAAGTGAAATCACTCAGGCCTAAACATCTGCATATGTGCATAAATCAACTTTGCTTTAGATGATACGATAACTTGATAGGTATGTAGTACATTTTGCATTTGGCATGCTGCATGCCTCTCCTGAAGTCGGTACGTGTCATACGTTTAAACGCTACACTGACTTTGCTTCGGGCAAACAATCGAAAAATGCGTGCAATCCTATCAACAAAGTGTGGCATTGTCATCCTAGTTGTTGCTGCTGTCAGTGTTCCAGTTCGCAGCATAAACTTGTACAAAATAAATTGCATGCAACAGCGTTGGAACTCATGCGTGCATCAAGTTGGCATGATGGCGTGGGGCAAACGCACACGCTGCTGTGAAATACCAACATAGGGAGAAGCGAAGGTTTTCATGCATTTGGTTTTTGTTGCGTGGTGCCAAGTTTGCTTTACCAGGATTTGCATTCAAGGATATGGCGTAGGTGGTTGAGTTTATTTGATAAATACATAGCATTGTTTAAATTTGTTCAAAAATCCATTTGCAAGAGAGGAAAAACTTGGCATGAAAACATGTTAAGGTTAAAGCAATCAAGAAAAACTTGGGTTGGGCAGGGTTAACGCGTTTAACTAATGAGTGGAAACATTTTAGCTCATCCCAATAAATCGCTATGTTTGAAAGTAACTTGGGGTCATGAAAAGAGCGAAAGTATTTCTGTAGTCTCTCCATGGATGATAATTTTTTTCTTCTTACTTCTTTGTATCTACTCGTATTGTACTACGAAATGGGAATGTTTATTAAAATATCAGCGTCAGACGAAAGATGGTTTAAAAAAAGGTTGTAGTTTGAAAATATTTTGAAAAGCATTGCCACCAGTTTGTAGAGTCGAGTTTAAATTAATTATTCGCAATCTATATGAAAAATTTGAATATGGGGACCAAAAAAAAATTGTTAAGAAACTTTTAGTTTGATCATTTAGAATATCATTGAGGCGTATTACAAGGATTGCCACCTGTTGGAAAATTAAAATCAATTAATTTAAATGAATTATTACAATATGGGTACCATTCAAAATTGTTTTGATTTTTTTAACTACATACATGCATGAGTGCTGCCACCTGTTACAAAAAATAATAATTTTACATGAATTTGGTTTCAGACGAAAGAGGTTTAATACGGTTGTAGTATGGAAATATTTTGGAGCGGGTTCTCACCTTTTTGCAAAGTCGAATTTAATTAAATTGTACTCAAGTTAAAGTGTCAAACGCCAGCGCTTTTCGAAAACTTTGGTTTTGAGGTGTGTGAGGAGAGCTGCCTGTTTAAAAATTAAATTCAATTAAAATCATTTAATAAGTTTAATGAATTATTACAATATGGGTAACAATAGAAATGGTCTTTAAAATGCTTTATTTCTTAGCTAACGGCAGCAGGGTTGCCACATGTTTGGATAATCAAGTTTAAATTAAATTAAGAGAATTAGGTAATTTAAAAACATATAAATGTATCACAATGTGGGTGTTAGACGAAATTATTTAAAAAGGTTGCCACCTGCTTAAAAAGTTAAATTCAAATTATTTGTTAATTCCAATAAGTCATTAAAATATGGGCATCAATTTTATTGATTTTGAAAAGGCTTCATTTCTAAGCCTCATGCCTTCTGTTAAAAAACCCAAATTGGGATTGAATTCAGGGTACAAGGCATTTGAAAATGAGTCACAAGAAAGAGGTTTCAAAAGGTTTTCGTTTGAAAATATTTTGAAGAGGGTTTAAAAAATATGAAAAACTTCTATTTTGGCTGAGTATATTGAGTTTTATAGAAATAAATTACACCTAATGTAACGTGCAGAAATTTCATACACTCAGCGAAGCGGGTGAGGAAATTCTAGTAGAATTATAAATTCAAATTTTTTAAGTAACTAAAAGTTGAGATACCACAGCAGCAAATCAGAAAGGTAAGGTAACAAACACTGTCGAAAGCATTCAGAAAGTCCAATAATACTAGTGCGGTCATAGGCAGGAGATTTGAAAAAGTGTATGACATTTAATAATAAAGGGGATATAGACTTAATATTATGGCTTTATGTTAGTGTTCATCTAGGACCAGGTTTTCAATACAGGAGAAGGGGCTATCAGCCGATGCATACACTTTTTGTGGGCTAGTTTTCTCGCATTTAATAACTAGTCCATCTATTTAGAATGAGAAAAGTAAGTAATAGACAAATTGAGGGTTTCGGGGAGATAGTAGCCTATTTCCAACCAAGTCTAATGATTCGGGGCATCCATAGGTACCAATGGCATTTGTAACTTTTGTCTTTGTTCCTTGCGAGGCCCATTAGCATGGTCCTTACGATTTTCGTCCAGCTAGTTCTTCCGTGAATATGTATTGTAAAGGTGGTCGCTTAAGCGGGTAAAAGGTTGGGATGCCTTAAAAAATTTACATTTTTGTATGGCACAATTTAACTTTCTCTTTAAATTTATTTAATGGTTGAATGACAGGAATTAATATTGTGGTAAAAAATGTTAATTTATGTTGCGCTGAATTGACGACTGACTCTTCAGCTGCACAGTCATGGCACAGAAAAATTTTCTTCTGCCAACAACTGGAAAATTTGATGCATGCGGGCGGTATCTGGCCGAACGATTTTTCATCCAAGCAACGCCAATTGTGAGAGTGTGTAAAAGCCTGTGTTTATACCAAACAGCGATCAGATATTTAATTCAAACAAACAAATGAAAGAACAATTTGAAGGAACAAGCAACAGTGGTGCCACTTGGTTGGCATATTTAAATAATATTGATCTGAAAACCAACGAAATTTAATTGAAATTAAAAAGGTGTTCTTTTAAAACACAAACTTTAAAATTAAAAGAAAACTAAATTAAACAAGTAAGAAAGTCTAAGTTCGGACGGAGCCGAACATTAAATAACCGGCGCAAGTATTAAATATATGTTTTTTTACCTTTCCGAAACCTTCCGCTAGATGGTAAGCCCCTATTTTAAACATCTTCGATAGAACGTTCAGTTAAATATAATGAGATAAACTTATATAGTCATATGTGGGCGATATCGGGACGCCCATTTTCCAAAATTCCAAACCATGTTACTTCTTTTCAAGGGATTGTTTTAGTATCAATTTTGAGTAAATTAGCGTCCTCAAATTTCGAAGTATTGAAGTTTCAAGCATTTCTGAAATTTACCGTTATATGAAAAGCGGCTGTAATTTTAGTTCGATTTCAATAATTTTCAACGTTATGCTTTTGTGTGAATAGCACAATAACAATACCGAGTTTGGTAAAAATGGGTACAACGGTTACCGAGATACATATATGTGATCATGGGGTGTCACGCACATTTTCCAAAATTTTATCAAATGTATTTCTTGGTACAGAATTGTTGCAAGCATCAATTTTGAATAAATTAGCTTCAGAATTCGCTAATTTATCGAAGACTTTTTTTCTCTAAATAACCGTTATATGGGATGTGGGCGTGGTTATTGTCCGATTTAAAAATTTTGCCGTTTGGTATGTTGTACCAAGGCCAACAACTGTTCCAAGTTTGGGAGAAACTGGTGGAGCGATTACCAAGATATACACATGTTATCATACGCCCTTTTTTCAAAAATTTATAATATTCTTATTTTTCGTTTAAAAATAATTGTAAATATAAATTTTCAATGAGTAATCTTCAGTAGTTACTAAAATATCGCAGTTTTCGTATTTCTGAAAATTACCGCTATATGGGAGGTAGGCGTGGTTATTGTCCGATTTTGCCCATTTTCTATACCATCCGTCTTACGCCCGAAAGAAGTGCACGTACCAAGTTTCGTCAATATATCTCAATTTTCACTCGAATTATCGTGTGCACAGACGGACGGACAGACGGACAGACAGTCACTGCTTATTTCTCTTTTCATTCTGATCATTTATGTATACATTTGTCTATATCTATCTCGATTCGTTTTGCCTGTTACAAACAACCGTTATGTGAACAACGTTATAATACCCTTGTGCACAAGCGCGCTCGGGTATAAAAAGGGAACCTGATAATGGCAAATAATAGCAAATATAATTTCATTTCCAAAGATATTTTAAAATGTTCAGCAGAAGTTAAAAAACTTACCAAAAAGTTACCAACTCAAATTTGTGAAGGTAAAAGTGACGGCAGCACTGAATAGAACAATAATAAAGCGGTTTAAGTTTTCATTAAATATCGACGCTGAATAAATTTACACCTGTTTAAGGTTGCATTGAGGCAGAAAGTCACAACAAATGCTCGTAACAAGTTTGAATATCACCAACCCGAAACAACTAACTTGTGACCTTTACTTTAACAACTTCTAATGTCCCTCTGGACTTGTAAAGTTAGAGCGAGTGTGAACGTAATGCGACATTCAAAATTCGTTTAGAAAATACTTTGAAGGTAACACACGTCTACCAAACTTAACCCAGCCGCACTTGCTGTTGAAGTTACCTAAAATTCATGAGTTACACTTGCATACGTACACACTTACATATGTAGGTATGTAATCTACATGCAAATATGCTATGGGAAAATCGCTCGAAATTGTCGCGACCGTGACGGCAACTTAAAGTACCCAAGAGCGTTTGTCGAAGAAACTTCAAACAAAAACCTTTATTGAAATTCAATTTCTTGTATACACAAGCACACAGGTACATACTTGTACGAGTATTTAGCAATACGTGCTTGAAATGTTGTAGTATGTGCCGATTAGTTCTTCTGCACAATGGGACCGCTAAACAAATACACACCTCAGCAATGAACCAACAACGCATACTGCGGAGGGTGAAGGAAATTGTGAGGGGAAACTTGCAAAAGTTTAAGTTGTATGCGAGCAAACGACAAAGTTCACGAAAATAGTAGTACTTAGGGCCGTTTTCTAATGTAAGCAGTAAAGTTGCCTTTACTAACAG
>NW_023458560.1:22849691-22854932 GCF_013731165.1 Rhagoletis pomonella
TTTATCGATTCGAGAAATTAATGCGCTGATGAGAAAACGAAAACTCGTATATCGAGACGACAAAGTGGCCGGTAATTTAAAGCTTAGATGAGAAAACGGCCCTTAGAGTCAAAGGTTTCAGTAGCTACTTCAATTTCAGCAACAAAGCTGCTAAAGCTACCGATGGCAGTGTAGCGAAAGTTCTCAAGCAACTTATGTATGTATGTATAATCGTTGGCTTTTATAGTGCATATGCCACAGAGATAATTCTAAACAGCAAAAGTCACTAGCGTACGAACAGTACTACTTGAATTCGATCGTTCGCTTATAGCAGGCTATTATTTCATTAGCCATTTAGTCAAGACTGCTATAATAGCTTTTGTTTCGAAAGGGCATTGAAGGGTCGTTCATATTCGAACCAAAACACCTTCCAAAAATGAGGGCCGCGATTTCTGAATATGCGCCTGGAGTGTCCGGACCCGATATACAACTTTACGAGTCAGGGTGGTGGGAGAATAGACAATGATCATTAACGAAATGTAAACAAAAATGATGGCATTTTTACTCTAGGTAGTCAATCTTAACTTCAACAGTAACATACAAGCGCGATTACCATCCAGAGGAGAATGCAGGCTTTAGCCCTATCGAGAATACTTCCGGTAACGAAATATGGTAGTTAGTAAAAAGAAATATTTACAAAAGGAATAAAAAGCAGGCAGGAAGACGTGAGTACGAAGAGCTTGATTTGCCGGCAGGCAAGAATGCGACGCGAAATTTTTGTCAGAAAATAAAGCAGCAATCAAATGGTTCGAAGACAGAGGTGGTTTTTGCAAAAAGTACAGTTGGTATATAGGGAGAATAATTCTCAACCTTCTTGAATGGCGACATCGGTGGCAGGTTTGGTGAAGAAGGATGCAGACCAATGTACAGGGATGATGCGAATATTCCTCCGCTCGACAAAAAAAAGGTGAGGTCGATCCGATGACATACCGGCTGAGTTGTTCAAAGCCCGCGGCGAAGAACTGATAATGAACATGTACGAGCTGATAACCAGAACTTGGCCTGAAGAATACATACCCAAATATCGGAATCATAGTACTATGCATAAGCCTTCTCCGCATCGCGTTTGAAGTCTTATCGAAGTTACTGAAAAACTGCGGCCCTTCATGAGCCAAATAATTGGATCTTATCAGTGCGGCTTATGATCTGGATGATAAACTATTGACAAGATTTTCATGATTGATGATCCAATTTTTTTAGTTCGAAAAGAACATGCCTTTACGGCGCAGTGTCTAAATTTTGTTCTGTTCAAGACGAGACAAGGTTTTAGGCAGGGTGAATCACTTTCGTGCGAATTTTTTAATCTGATAGTAAGTAGAAAGCGTAAAACGAGCTGCCAATATGAATCGCAGCGGCTGTATTAACATCGTCAGCCTCAATACCAAAGCCGTGAACACAGCATTTGTCAGCTTAGATAAAGGAAGCAAAAGAGTTCGGCCTAGAGGTGAACGAGAACAAGAAAAAGTACCATTACCATATGTATACTTATGAAACGGAAATCACGGAAATAAAATTATCTCCACAAATCTAAGCGGGATACGATCTTCACCAATAGTAGGGACCATGAGTTCTGTCAAACTGGATAGCTGTATTTCATGCTTAACACGCTTATTGGACACTAATAGCCGGTTTCACCAGCAATTTATGTTTTTCGAGCTTAATTTTAACCGTCCAAGCTTTAACCAAAACCATATAAATCACAATTTCAAACTTTATACAAAACTTAGGAGAATTCAATAACTTTTCATCAAAATTTCCACTTTTTCATCTGAATCTTTAGAAAATTTTTGGGTTTCTGTTTTATAGCCCATACAATTTTAGTCCAATGAAGTGAAATTTTCAAGCGGCTAAAAAATCTAACTGATTTTTGCGAATTTTTTTCTCGGTGACGGATTTCCGCACTTTTTCCATATAAGCATGTACAATTTCTTATGAAATAAAATGCAGGAGACCGTTAGCAACAAAATTTCAAAAAATCAACGCCAGTCTTTTCAAATTGCACTTGTTATATAAAAAAAAAAAAACGCAATAGTAGTCGACGCGCCACACGTTTTTCACTTTAAGAGCCGTGTTCTCATGTAGGTTTTAAAATTTATCTGCCCTTTAAACCAGGGACCGAACATAACAGTTATTGATGAAAACTGTCATGGAAAAATTCACTATGAAGGAAATGATCTACAACAAAGTGATACATACCAATCGTTTTCTTTTTTTTTAACCGAGACTCAAATTTTAAAATAAATTTTTATTTGCAATTTTTATGCAAAATTAAAAAAAAAAAAAACAATTATTTTTGATTTTTGTATTATAAATCCAAAATAACAATTATTTTTGATTTTTATCTTTTATATCTTAGATAACAGGTATTGAAGACTTTTATTTATAAAAGTCATCAATAAAAATCAGTCAGTAACTTTTACTTTTAAAAGTCATCAATATAAATCAGTCAGTGACTTTTATTTTTTAAATCATTCGTATAAAAGTCATTAACATTTTTCGCAGTTAGGATGGTGTTGGGAAACAAAAGTTTACAACGACTTATACAAATGACTTTTATAAGTATGATTTAAAAAAAAAAAGGTCGGTGACTGATTTTTATTTATGACTATTAAAAATAAAAGCCTTCGGTAACTGCTATCTAAGGCATATAATTTAAAAATCAAACATAACTGTTATTTGCAGAATATTTAGATAAAAATCAAAAATAATTGTCATTTTGGATTTATAAAATAAAAGTCAGAAATAACGGTGATTTAAGAAGTAATTAAATAAAAATAAACAAAAAATTGTTAAAGAGCGATTTTTTTTAATAAAAGTTGTAACTTTTACGGTCCCTGCTTTAAACACAAATTTGGTTCTGAAAAAATGTGTTTGAAGAGCAGATAAATTTTAAAACCTATATGAGAAAACAGCACTAAATCTCATAAATTGTTTATAATTGGTAAAATTTTAAAATCAAAACTTATCAAGGCATGTATGATTTTTTTAAGTTAAATGGTCTTCTCTTATTGCTTGTCAAAGCGAAATCATAGCAGTAGTGAGGGAAATGTCTGCTTGCGTTTTACACCCTCCTACTGTTTGTAGAGAGTTATACTCTGCCGGCTCCAATGGTCGAGTTTGCAGGAAAAAGCGTTTAATAATTACGATGTACCAAGGTAAAGCGGCTTTCCTTTGTCTTGGTTTCTAGGAGAGAGTGTGGTCTTCATCAAAAGAAGGGGTCCTCATCCGAGGCTGAATTTAACCCTTCATTTGCTGGTGGTATTTTTACGTGGCGCATCCCAAATCCAGCGCCCAACCCATTGCTGGGGTTTCGCCCTTCCTACAATTAGCTCGCTTCAAAGCGGGTATTCGGTTGCTACCAAGAGGTGTAAACACTGGAAGTCGTGAGCTGCTTGAACCAGTTCCAAAAACACTTTCCACACTTGCGTGGACTTCTGCACCCGGACTCATTCTCCTTCCTTTCTTTTACATCATCTCATTTCATGCTTCAATTTCATCACCAATCTAATCAACAGCAATTTAGTTAAGTACATACATATATTTTCGCAATTATCTTTTTATTTAGAAATGATAATTTTTACATCTCCTTCATGTTAATTACTTTCTTTCATAAACACAATAATAACAGTTTTTATTAACCCTGAGCTAAAAAAAAATCTCATTTCTTTTAACTAAACAATACTCAACTTCTCAACATCCACAATGCAAATGTCGCTTTGTTTGACTTTTCAGTTCATTTTACGACTATTTGCGCAAATAGAAACAAAAAGCGGCAAATAAAAGCGAACAAAACCCCAGAAAGAATTATGCGTAATGCAAAGAAAATCGGAGTAACAAAGAAACTTAATTTGGCGTAAAACGTACATTGAATTGCGAATAACTAAGCAAGTCGTGGGCAGATGTACCAAGAAAAACTAAATTCAAATAAAATTTTAAACTGTTGTTGGCATTTTACCAAAAGTTAAGACAAAGATTTTGCTTGAAAAAAAGAAAAAAATTATTTAATTGCATTTTTAAGACAATAAATTCTTTGTCAACTACAGAGTACTTAAACAAATTTAAGTACTACAGCGGACGCCACAAGTTGCCAAGTTGGCACTGGTTGAGGCATTGGCAAGGACGAGTATTTATTTATGTGCATTAGAGTGGTCCAAAAAAAAATTTTCCTTAGATAGGGTTTGGGGCGCCTTCCAAAATTTTTCCTCTTGCCGAAGAGGTATTCATTTAGAGGATGCTCATTTTGCTCATATTTTACTCTAGTGTATATACATATATTAATAAAAATAAATAAATTGGTTAAGTAACCTTAGAACATTTCAAATCTGAATTACCTAATAAAATATCACAAGCTTCAGTTGTCAGGGGGACAGTGGCTTTTTAAAAAAATCACCAATATTTTTGCCAGTTTCACAGCGATCCAGTAGCGCATTTCAAGGTCATTGAGCACCCTGTATTATTTGCTATAGAAAACTGAAAGTTGGTATAGATATTGCAAATATCGAAAGGAAAAATCTAAAGGGGTGGCCCGTTTTCTAGGCGGAAATTTCCCATACAAAAATTGGACCACTCTAATGTGCATGCATATTGTACATATGTACGTAGGCGTTCGTTCGGGTGTGGGTGTGTGTGTTTGGCCATGTGTGCGCTTTTAGATGCTTTAAATAAATAAACGCATGCTTGGCTCAAATAAAACAACAAAACGGAGAAGCCATTACAATGCAAAAAAAAAAAGAAATATGCCATACACACAGCAGAAAGTAACAATATACATACATATGTATAGCAATACAGACTATAGCAAATCTTTTGGGAGTCCAAAAAGATAAAACTGTAGGCAAACAATAATAAAACAATGAGCAGCCATGGCATGCGCGATTTCAGTTGTACATATGAGTGGCTGCCGAGTATGGAGGCGCGTATGCAACACATCTCCATATATAAAAATTATATAAATATGCATGTAGAAAAGGACCTCAACGAAGGATGCCCAAAGGACTTGATACAACTGAGCCAAAAACGAAAGCGAGAAGAAACTTTTGAACACACATCCAAATGAGAGCAACGGAAATAAAATGCGCAACTTTTAAACACAAAAAAAAAACTAGCGAAAAAATGTTGGAAAAAGTGGAGCTGTCAAAAAACTGACTGAGGGCCGTTTTCTAATGTAAGCAGTAAAGTTGCCTTTACTAACAGGGCAGATAA
>NW_023458560.1:22855032-22856865 GCF_013731165.1 Rhagoletis pomonella
TCGTATGCGCCACCCGCTGATTGTGTAAATATTAAAAAAGATGCGATTTACAACTAAACAGGTTGCAACACTACTAAAAAAATAATACATAAATGTGCATCTGGAGGCCAAGCCCTTTTATTTAACGCCTCATTTCTTGTAATCTAACGAACAGCCCATATTTTTAAATTTTTCGCACAGGTTGCAACCCTCTTAGAAAAATAAAACTTACTGAAAATCGGAGTCTTTTCTTTTGGCACCTCATCTCTTTAAATTGAATGAACTGTGCAAATCTATTGTCATTAAAAAAATGCCCTCGCGTATTATACATACATAATTTTTAAATAGGTGGCAACCTCACTCAAACAGAAAATAAAAACTTATTGCACGTGCAGATCCCATATCCTTTCAGCCCTTTTATTTGACACCTCATTTCCTGTAATCCAACGAACAGTGCGGATTTAGTAATTTTTTAGATGGTTGGCCACCCTATAGGAATTTAAAGTACTAAAGATAATATTCCTATCGATACAGATTATACTTAAAAAATCTCGTCTTAATCCCTTCAGTAGTTTTTGAGATTAGCGTGGTCAAAATATCTCGACTTTCCTTTATACTCTGCATAGAAGATAGTAATTTTTGTATAGGTGGCAACCCTATTCCAAAAATTAAAGCTTTTGTATATGCGAAGGCCAGGCCCTTTCATTTGGTATCTCATTTTGTAATCCAACGAACGGCGGAAATCTTTAAACTTTTTAATAGATGGCAACCTTACTCAGAAAAATAATACATTATTGCACATGTAGAGGCTAAATCTTTTCGTTTCACAGTGACGGTGCAGAACTGATGAATACGCTTATTTTGACTAAATATAGTAAATTATTAACAGGTGGCAACCCTATTAAAAAACATTAGTGCTTTTCTAGAGGCCAATCCCTTTCATTTGACACCTCATTTTTTTGTAATCCAATGAAAAGGTCAGTCTTCTGTCGATACAGAGTTTATTAGAGAAAATCTCGTCAAAATCCGTTCAGTAGTTTTCGAGATTACCGCGTACAAAGAATCTCGACTTACGTTTATACTATGTATAGATTTACATACATTTGTACATACATATTTACGTATGCCCACCTGTATAGTATTTTTGTTTTACTCCATGTTAAATTTTCATTTCATTAATATTATTTTGAATTTTTGCTAACATTTTTCAGAGAAGCGATCTTTCTCTAATTGATTGTTTTCTATATTGGAAATTGACTTTTAATATCAACATCAACTTAAAATCCCCCAATTTTTAGTATACTCCATTGCATAAAATTGTTTGTTTGCTCCAACATTCTAAGTCTTGTTTACTGTCCTTGTCATGTAATTGCGTTTTTCCTTTGCAAGCTGTCTTTGTTTTTGTTGCTCTTGTTGTAATGCCGTAAAATAAATGCTCAGTCATGTTTAGCAATTAAATTTCAATTAAATATTCATTGCTGTCGTTGTTATCTCAATTAGAATAAGGCAAGGAATACATACTTGTTGGACAGTCAAGATTTGCCAACCTAAGAATGGTTGTTGCTCTTGTTTATATGTATGTATTTATGTATACCTATCAATTACAATCAGCTATGCACATGCCTTCATAAGTTCATATAAATATATGTACTCGTACGTATGTGTTAAATAAGATGGCAAACACAGTATTGTAGGCAAGGCAAACAATTTATTTTGTGGAAATGGATGTGCCTAAATACCCCGTAGGAAAAACCTATGCTTCTGAAAGGTTTCAGTTTAAATTAATATAAAAATATAACGACATAACTATAAATATTCTTTTAGTTTTAATTTACATGCATACATAATTTTTTT
>NW_023458560.1:22856965-22858636 GCF_013731165.1 Rhagoletis pomonella
CTGCACAAAAAAATTATGTATGCATGTAAATTAAAACTAAAAGAATAGTTACTACAGTTATGTAGTTATATTTTCATATTAATTTAAACTGAAACCTTTCAGAAGCATAGGGTTTTCCTACCGGGTATTTAGGCACATCCATTTAGACAAAATAAATTTTTTGCCTTGCCTACAATACTGTATTTGCCATCTAATTTAACACATACGCACGAGTACATATATTTATATGAACTTATGAAGGCATGTGCATTGCTGATTGTAATTGATAGGTATACATAAATACATACATATAAACAAGAGCAACAACCATTCTTAGGTTGGCAAATCTTGACTGTCCAACAAGTATTCCTTGCCTTATTCTAATTGAGATAACAACGACAGCAATGAATATTTAATTGAAATTTAATTGCTAAACATGACTGAGCATTTATTTTACGGCATTACAACAAGAGCAACAAAAACAAAGACAGCTTGCAAACGAAAAACGCAATTACATGACAAGAGCAGTAAACAGCCTTAGAATGTTGGAATGGAGTATACTAAAAATTGGGGGATTTTAAGTTGATGTTGATATTAAAAGTCAATTTCCAATATAGAAAACAATCAATTAGAGAAAGATCGCTTCTCTGAAAAATGTTAGCAAAAATTCAAAATAATATTAATGAAATGAAAATTTAACATGGAGTAAAACAAAAATACTACACAGGTGGGCATACGTAAATATGTATGTACAAATGTATGTAAATCTATACATAGTATAAACGTAATTCGAGATTCTTTGTCCGCGGTAATCTCGAAAACTACTGAACGGATTTTGACGAGATTTTCTCTAATAAACTCTGTATCGACCTTTTCATTGGATTACAAAAACGAAAAGATTTAGCCTCTACATGTGCAATAATGTATTATTTTTCTGAGTAAGGTTGCCACCTATTAAAAAGTTGAAAGATTTTCGCCGTTCGTTGGATTACAAAATGAGATACCAAATGAAAGGGCCTGGCCTTCGCATATACAAAAGCTTTAATTTTTGGAATAGGGTTGCCACCTATACAAAAATTACTATCTTCTATGCAGAGTATAAAGGAAAGTCGAGATATTTTGACCACGCTAATCTCAAAAACTACTGAACGGATTAAGACGAGATTTTTTAAGTATAATCTGTATCGATAGGAATATTATCTTTAGTACTTTAAATTCCTATAGGGTGGCCAACCGTCTAAAAAATTACTAAATCCGCACTGTTCGTTGGATTACAGGAAATTAGGTGTCAAATAAAAGGGCTGAAAGGATATGGGATCTGCACGTGCAATAAGTTTTTATTTTCTGTTTGAGTGAGGTTGCCACCTATTTAAAAATTATGTATGTATAATACGCGAGGGCATTTTTTTAATGGCAATAGATTTGCACAGTTCATTCAATTTAAAGAGATGAGGTGTCAAAAGAAAAGGCTCCGATTTTCAGTAAGGTTTATTTTTCTAAGAGGGTTGCAACCTGTGCGAAAAATTTAAAAATATGGGCTGTTCGTTAGATTACAAGAAATGAGGCGTTAAATAAAAGGGCTTGGCCTCCAGATGCACATTTATGTATTATTTTTTTAGTAGTGTTGCAAGCTGTTTAGTTGTCCATCGCATCTTTTTTAATATTTACACAATCAGCGGGTGGCGCATACGA
>NW_023458560.1:22858736-22860617 GCF_013731165.1 Rhagoletis pomonella
CCAGTGCAATTCTCTTATGTTCCTGTAGGTGGTTTATGTTGCCTCTACGAAAAGGAGAGAGTAGTTGTAAAACTCAATACGTAAATAGTATTTAGAGTGTCCTGAAAAAACCTCCCATAATATTTATCATCGGAAAAATAGGTTTCCAAATATTACTCTCGTTAGTAAAAAATGAGAAAAACAGTCTATGTTCATGCGGATCCGAACATTAAATAGCCGGCGCAAGTATTAAATATAGTTTTTTCACTTTACGGAAACTACGGCTACATGGTAAACAGGGGCGGTTTTACCCCTATTTCAAACATCTTCAATAGAAAGTTCAGTTACACATAAAGAGATAAACTTATATAGTTATATGTGGGCGGTATCACGCCCATTTTTCAAAATGCCATAATAATGTTACTTCTCTTCAAGGCATGTTGTTAGTATTCATTTTGAGTGAATTAGCGTCCTTTAATTGCGAGATATCGAAGTTTAAAGCATTTCTGAATTTTATAATAATCGTATTTTTTGCAAACCTCAATTTTGGATCAATTAGCTTCAGTAACTACTGTTTTATCGAAGATTTCTTATTTCTATAGCCGACGAGGTAGAGCCGGATTTACTACGTGAATCAGCTTCTTTCTTTTTCGCAGCAAATTCATACATTTAAACCGAAATTTTGGAATCTAATAAAAACAAAGAATTTATCAACTTACATTCGTCAAATTTAGTTTTAATGTATTGACTGCCTAAATTATATAGTCCACCATTATATGCCCAGCTCTTTCATTTGATACCCATATTCAGGGGATTGAAAAAATACAAGAATACACATAATTATATTGTATTCAGAACTTAAGACATGTACCAAGTTTCCAATCAATAAGTTAACAGAAATGGGGCGAAATTTCGTTTAATACTAGATTTGACTCAAACAAGGGTCAAAAATAGAGCTCTAGATACCCGGGTAACGAGCAATGCGAGTAGCTCGATACTCGCTCGAAACTCGTTCATTGCTCAACTCATGATAAAAATATAGTAAGGTAGAACCGTTCTCTCAATTTGTCGGCCATGATTTTTTTTTGAAGTTTGCCAACATTTTAAAATCATATAAAAGTGAAAATAAAAAATTGAAATTGTTCGAAATTGTTGTTGCTTGAGATTGAAAATGAAAATGTGTGTGTGAGTTTGTGAGTAAATTTAAAAATTAAATTGTTTGGAAACGTCAAGAATTTCAAAAGTGACTCTCAGCGGTTCTACCTTACTATATTTTTATCATGGCTCAACTGCTCAAATGTTTGTTCAAAATTTTTGAGTTTTTGAACAATTTCATAAACAAAAGAAAATTTGTAAATTGTATTTGTCAGCAGCTGCTTTCTAATTCATGTTAAATAAATTATATTATTAAATACTAATGTAACAATCTTTGCATTATATATCAATAATTTGAAAAATTTAAAAAGTTGCTACCAAAAATGTCAATATAATAAAAAAAAGCATTGCTCAAATTACTCGAAAAAACTTGAATTGCTCGAGCTCGTGCTCGAAAATTTTCGAGTAATGAGCATTGAACAAGTGCGCGAGTACTCGCTGCTCATATACCCGGGCTGTTTGAAAATGTGCGAACAAAATCGAGAGCTCTAGTCAAAAACAAATGTAGGACGACATTTTTTAAAATAATTTAGATGAACTTGAGACTAATAGCCCAATTCTGTATTGGTGACAAAAATTTTTTACTGACAGATTTAAACTTTCTCATATATTTTTCCGCAATAAAACCTGTAACAACAGTTATACAGAAGACAGCCGTAAATAAGGAAAAACTTAATACATTGTAAATAAAAATTTATACACTCAGGGACAAAATGACAGGTGGTCCCATATTCTAGAGCTCTTCCT
>NW_023458560.1:22860717-22866516 GCF_013731165.1 Rhagoletis pomonella
ATAGTTTGTTTAAAAAATAAGAATATAAGGCAAATAGCAAAATCGGCAAAAAAACGGCTAATTTATTTACAAAACGGCTAACAAATCGGCTGCCGGCAAAATCGGAAAATATCCGGCTGTTTGCTATCACAACCGGCTAAATCTAGCCGGAAAACGGCTAAAATGGTAATACTGATTGTACGAGTAGTGAGCACTTGCACATTTACACCGCAAGTTTCAACTGTCTCGCTCTGCATCCGTTTTGCACTAGTTTAGAGATAGCTCTGATATACATATGTAGTTCGGAACTAGCGCTTTGTCAGACAGT
Organism: Rhagoletis pomonella; assembly: GCF_013731165.1. Lineage (NCBI taxonomy): Eukaryota > Metazoa > Arthropoda > Insecta > Diptera > Tephritidae > Rhagoletis > Rhagoletis pomonella. The sequence continues at coordinate 22,861,025 of NW_023458560.1, forward strand.
CTCTAAATTTTACTGCAGGGATATAAACGAATGCAAGCATACATGCATACATACATAGGTCCACACTTCTATAGATAAGTGCATGATGAATGCTTTGCTGCCACTTCACTATCAGCAACAGCAGCGTCGGCAGTCATTTCGCTAATTAATTGCAACAATTTGGATCATTGCCTTCGCTGTTGCAGCTACATACAGCTGTGCTGCCTGTTGCAACAAGCGTGATGTGATCCCATACACACACACACACGGACACTCACATAAATGTCACACTGTCTGTGTATTTAGTATATGATGTTGTTGTTTCTTTTATTGTCTACATAATTTGTTCATTGTTGTTGGCTTTGTATTGTTTTATGAACCATAGTGGCTGCATTCACCATTCGTTTTGCTGTTGTTTTTGTCGATATTGTTGGACAATGGTCCATTGTATTATCGCATTGTGTTGCATTCAAGCTACCACCTAATGAACTCCCTCTCCCCTTCCCCCTCATGGATATGCGTACGCTTATTGAATTGGACTAGCGCGTGTAAATTTGCGAGAGGAAGATCAGAGTGGGTGGATGCGTGTCGCATTTTGGGCATTCTACACAAATTTATGCGCCATACGTATAAATTGAAAATTATTGTTGTCCACAAGATTAGCCTACGACAGGTTACCTACATATATTGAATGTTTTACTACCGCCGTACTAACTTGCTAGCTAGTATATACTAAGTAGCTGGCTAGCTGAGCCAGCCATAGGCGACGCACAGTGCGTATGAATAATTCAAATTAGCTAAAGCAGCAGGCTATAGTTCGCTAATGAACTGGAAGTACTCATAGATGTGAGAGCATCCGCCTGCTGGTGGCTATCACAATGCATTCATACTTATGTATGCATGTATAATTGTGCGCATGTGCATCAGCGCTTCATGATCTTCATGTGTTAGGGATAATATGTATGCAGCTTCGCTAATTGCATACAGTTTGTTGATAGCCGCATATAGTCGCACACATAAACTAACGTATGTACATATAAAAAGCACATAAATCGTGCATCCTCAATGGATTTAGCTGCAACAACATACACCACAGGCTAATTTTCAGAAATCATACAATTTTCCGCTTAAATGTACAGCATTTATTTTTTCCCATTTCTACTTTGTGCTACAGCTTTGCGCGCACATGCATATATGTATGTACATATGTATACAAATGTTGTTATTTTCAGACACAAAAGTGCATTTAGAAAACACACCATCAGCTGACACTATTCTCACAAACGCACATGCTTTTAGGTGCTCAAAGGTGGGCCAAAAGCATCAGCACATCGCACATTATAAAAACTTTTTCTGCTCGCCGCTGATCTAAAGTAAGGAAATGGGAGGTGTCCTAAGCACTTAGCCGACTTCGATGCCTATTTAATAGAATGCCGAGAAAGAAATGCGGAAATCCAAAAAATATTATAAATGTGAAAGTTTATGAGTGGGTGTGTGTGTGTGAATATGTTTGTTGCTCTTTTGTGGTAAAACGGCTGTTCGCAATGGGCAAAAATTTGACACGCGAACAGCGTGTAACTTTGATTAAGTTATAGGATATTTTTAATAATATCTTTGAAATTCAATAGTTAATAAGTTTAATGGCATATTACGATATTAGTTATTATTTATTTTATTTTATATATATTAGTCGAAATTTAAGAAAACTTTGTTTTGAAAATGGGTGGTCATCTATTTGAAATAATAATTACAATATGGATGTCAATCGAAAGAAATTTAAGAACACTTTAATTTAACAAGTAATTTTTAGCAAAAAAAAACCGACTTAAAAAAAATATATATATATCTATATATTTCATGATCCAATGATCGGATCCAAACCAAATTAGTATGGGACCACCTCTGAGACACTACCTTTCCGTTGCAGAATTATTGAAATCGGTTAACGTGGTGCAAAGTTATGCGGTAACATACATCAAAAAAAAAAATAAATAAAAAATATTCCGACGAACTGATAACCTCCTCCTTTTTTGGAAGTCGGTTAATAAGTGTTTCTTAAAGATCAGTTGGGCACGACTTAGACTTGACTTGAAAACTGTATACATATCTTGCAAATGAGCAGCGCGTGTATGTAATTACCCAAAAAAACAACTTCCTTCAGAAACTTGGAGAGCTACATGTATAGTTTTCATTTCTAAGTTAAGTTTCTAAGTGTGAAGAGAGCCGTGAGAGAATCATGCTGCCATATCATTTTTTTACTTATTTTAATAAAGTTCCTCCAAATATGCCACACAAAAATGATCTGTTGTATAAATGCAATTCATAGGGCAATCGCAAAACACACTTTCAAATAAAGTCATAAAATAAAATAAAAACAATAACAATTTGATACGTGTATATATACACATGTACATTAGGGTGGCCCTTATTTCGAAAAGAGCTCGTGAAGCAATAGGTATGCATAGTAACTTTTCCAGAAAAAAATTTGCAACGAGAGTGTAAAAGCAAAACAGAGCGTAAAATTGAGAAGAGAAAACCAGCAGAAAAAGTTAATGAACACAAGACTAATAAAAATGTCCGAGTGAACAGTTATTGCACCGTTTGGACATTTCTTGTTGAGTTCAATTTTGGCACACATTCTTGTACATACTTTCGAACAGAACGTGTGCATTTTAAAGAGAAAAAATTACGCTGGAGGTGAACTGCTCACCGGGAACAATAAAATGGATAGAAACCAGTAAATATAAACATTAAATTAATGTACTTAATGTTCAATACCAATAGGAGGTACTCGCCCAGCTCTTTCTGGAAGAACCTTTCGGCGAGGTAAGCTTTTCCCCGTCCCGACCTTTGTAAGTATTATTGTACATTAAGTACAAACTTTAATATGGGTTATTGAAAATGGATTATTTTTTATTCAGGGCTTTGAAACGGTTAATTTTCCCGGACGCAGCGGTATTGAACCTACAGCAAAAGTAAGTGGATTTTCTTTATATGGACACGTGCATATGTGTGTACATTAGGGCGGTCCAAAAAAATGTAAAGTCGGAATTGTAATGCTCTCACCTCCTAGGATTGTTCTATATCGAAAAAGTATACCCCTATTTTTTATTTTGAAAATCAAAAAATATTTAGAGGTCGCTCAAAGCGCTCAAAGTTGTCCATATATTTTTATATGGGAGAAATAAAATTTTCGTAGGAATGGTATAGAATTCTTGAAAATCAATATTTTTCGATCGGAGAACTCTGGTTCTCTTCAGGAGACTTTCAGTAATAATACCCAATTGTTTATTTAACCATTTTTAACACCATTGATTTTTTCATAAATCGTCTAACTGCCTATTATGTGATGGCTAAATTCGTATTAGAATTTAAAAAAGGATTTACTAAAAATAACTTACTCTTGAAAAGGAATTGTTTCTCTGTTTCGTCCAGTTTTGGAGCTATGAAGTTTATTATATGGAAGTTAGTTAGTTAAGTTATTTTCTTGAGGACGGCATGTTGTTGTTCCGACGATTTTTGACAAGCAATGTGTGTGATAAAATTGAAAGCCAAAATTGATTGTGTGTCGTCAGCGTAGGTAAATTTGTCTTTTCAACAAGTGGAAAACAAGTTAATAATATTTTTAAATTAAAGTGTTCTTAAATTTCTTTCGATTGACATCTATTTTGTAATAACTTTTTCAAATAGATGGCAACCCATTTTAAAAATATTTCAAAGATATTATTAAAATTTTTCAGAAAATATCCTATAACTTAATGAAAGTTACACGCTGTTCGCGTGTCAAATTTTAGCCCATTGCGAACAGCCATTTTACCACAAAAGAGCAACAAACATATTCAAACAACTCACCCAGTCATAAACTTTCACATTTATAATATTTGTTGGATTTCCGCATTTCTTTCTCGGCATCCTATTAAATAGGCATCAAAGTCGGCTAAGTGCTTAGCACACCACCTCCCATTTCCTTACTTTATAATGTGCGATGTGTGTGATGTGTGTTTTCTAAATGCACTTTTGTGTCTGAAAATAACAACATTTGTATACATCTGTACATATATGCATGTGCGGGCAAAGCTGTAGCACAAAGTAGAAATGGGCAAAATAAATGCTGCACATTTCAGCGGAAAATTGTATGATTTCTGAAAATTAGCTTGTGGTGTATGTTGTTGCAGCTAAATCCATTGAGGATGCACGATTTATGTGCTTTTTATATGTACATACGTTAGTTTATGTGTGCGACTATATGCGGCTATCAACAAACTGTATGCAATTAGCGAAGCTGCATACATATTATCCCTAACACATGAAGATCATAAAGCGCTGATGCACATGCGCACAATTATACATACTACATAAGTATGAATGCATTGTGATAGCCACCAGCAGGCGGATGCTTTCACATCTATGAGTACTTCCAGTTCATTAGCGAACTATAGCCTGCTGCTTTAGCTAATTTGAATTATTCATACGCACTGTGCGTCGCCCATGGCTGGCTCAGCTAGCCAGCTACTTAGTATATACTAGCTAGCAAGTTAGTACGGCGCGTAGTAAAACATTCAATATATGTACATAGGTAACCTGTCGTTGGCTAATCTTGTGGACAACAATAATTTTCAATTTATACGTATGGCGCATAAATTTGTGTAGAATGCCCAAAATGCGACACGCATCCACCCACTCTGGTCTTCCTCTCGCAAATTTACACGCGCTGGTCCAATTCAATAAGCGTTCGCATATCCATGAGGGGGAAGGGGAGAGGGAGTTCATTAGGAGGTAGCTTGAATGCAACACAATGCGATAATACAATGGACCATTGTCCAACAATGTCGACCAAAACAACAGCAAAACGAATGGTGAATGCAGCCACTATGGTTCATAAAACAATACAAAGCCAACAACAATGAACAAATTATGTAGACAATAAAAGAAACAACAACTTCATATACTAAATACACAGACAGCGTGTCATTTATGTATGGGATCACATCACGCTTGTTGCAACAGGCAGCACAGCTGTATGAAGCTGCAACAGCGAAGGCAATGATCCAAATTGTTGCAATTAATTAGCGAAATGACTGCCGACGCTGCTGGTGCTGATAGTGAAGTGGCAGCAAAGCATTCATCATGCACTTATCTATAGAAGTGTGGACCTATGTATGCATGTATGCTTGCATTCGTTCATATCCCTGCAGTAAAATGTAGAGACTGTCTGACAAAGCGCTAGTTCCCAACTACATATGTATATCAGAGCTATCTCTAAACTAGTGCAAAACGGATGCAGAGCGAGACAGTTGAAACTTGCGGTGTAAATGTGCAAGTGCTCACTACTCGTACAATCAGTATTACCATTTTAGCCGTTTTCCGGCTAGATTTAGCCGGTTGTGATAGCAAACAGCCGGATATTTTCCGATTTTGCCGGCAGCCGATTTGTTAGCCGTTTTGTAAATAAATTAGCCGTTTTTAGCCGATTTTGCTATTTGCCTTATATTCTTATTTTTTAAACAAACTAT
>NW_023458560.1:22866616-22868233 GCF_013731165.1 Rhagoletis pomonella
CGTAATTTATTCCAATTACAATATGAAATTCCTTGTAATGGAATTAAAGAAAAAAACAATTCCATTTGAAATTACTTCAAGGAATTGAAAAAGTAATCGATTCCTTTGCTGTGAACTAAAGGAATTGAATCCTAATTACAATTACTGAGGAATGTAATTGTAATTGTAATGTAATTGCATTTACCCAGCTCTGATAACGGTGTTTTTTATTTTACAAAGTTTCTGTTATTTTGGAGTATTCTCTACAGAATGGCAACAAAAAATAATGTAAAACTGCCTTTACGAAATTGGACTTTCGCACAGCCAAATGTATCATTTGACCTAATGTGCAATGGTACGTTCAGGTTAAGTATACGCCCTGTTGGCCTCGTTTGACTGCGTGTGTAGTGATGAAATGGAATTGTTAGTTGGCCTTTGAGGATTGTCATACTGCTCAGCATAGTGCTTGCACCGCAACCTCAAAAGAGCTAGCAACTGCAATTTTTCTCTCATCGGTTGCAGCGAAAATGAGTTTTGATAGCGAACATTGAAGATTTTGCTGGCAGTGGATTTGCTGCATGCACTTGCACACCGAATCAATTGTAAAGCATACTTGGATTTATTTCCTAAGGCCATTTGAGCTTTGAAAATATTTAGCAAACAATGATATGCAGCTTGTTTAAACTTTTGACACGAAATTGCTGTTGAAGTGTCGACTGCTGAAAGTTTAATTCAAAAAAGTGGTGAGAGTAAAACAAAGGCTATGATGCTATTTCAATTGAATGCATCTGATATTAGAAAAAAATCAAACTTTATGTGCATAGAGGGCAGATGGATAAGTTAGTGACTTTTTGATTTTCTGGCGTAGTAACCTCGAATGTAACACTGCCATGGGCGTAGCCAGGAATTTTTTTAGGTCTTTTTTCGAGGACAATTTCTCAAAAATCAATGAAAAAACGAGGACTTTTTTTTGAAAAAAAAGTAGGACATATTTATTGACTAGAATATTGAGAGATACTTTAAAAGTATCACATTTTGGTTTCTCAAAATAGAGAAACATCGTCCTGAGGACTTCATCTACTATTTCGGTTTTTCTTTCCTTTACCATTTTCCGATGCACACTGAGCATGCATAGTCCTGAAAAAAATAAAAACATCGTTATCATATGAAATGAATTAATTTTCTAAAACTTTACCATTTAGTCGATTTTCGCCCATGGTTGATCTTAACCAGGTTTTAACACGCCGCAAAGTGCTGAACGACCTTTCTACGGTGCAAGTCGTGCAAGGTAGTGTCAATAATATTTCCAATGCATGTGATACAGCAGGAAAAAAGGTGTCCGCTTCCGTGATTACGTCGCACACTTCCAAATTTTTCATCGCTACTCCACTAAGCTGTTTGTCTTTCCAAGTGTTATACCATAATTCAATTTCTGCACTTAGATCCAATTCATAAAATTCTGAAAATGGCTTGATGTCTTCTTTCAAATCGCCAATACTTTTTTTCAACATAATGTATGGATGCAATGTGAGTAGTGAAAATGCAGGCAAATTGGATGACGCGAATCGATTTGCAAGCGATGATATCAACGAATCCAAATACGGAATTAGCAACGATATTTTCCAATAATCATTTGGA
>NW_023458560.1:22868243-22884103 GCF_013731165.1 Rhagoletis pomonella
TGCATTTGAGCAGGTCAAGACTTTTAGATTGAAGACCATTCACGACAGGCTCAAGAATATCCGAATATTTGGCAATTATTGAAGTGCATATGATAAATACAGGTTTCGTTGCTGCAGAGTGTAGCTGAAATGCAGCTGATCGCGTTTTTGCATTGCCTTCGGTGGATAAAGTCAGTAATGCGTTCACGATCTCAACGAAATTTTCTTTAAAAACAGCAATGCTCTTATGTTTTTGAGACCAACGAGTTTCACAAAGGGCCGGTATGTTCGGAGCACACTTTCGCCGTAGCACTGATTCTCGGAAAAATCTTATTATGTCTTTGATGGTGCCAATAGTATTTCGTACTTCCGGGACCGTGTTCAAATCATTAACAACAAGGTTCAATCTGTGGCTTGCGTAGTGGAAAAACAATGCTTTTTTGTATTTTTTTCGGATATGTGCTTGAACGCCTCCTTCTTTTCCGGCCATAGCACTGCAGCCATCGTACCCTTGCCCAACGCATTTGTTCGGTTCAAGTTCACAGCTCACGACTGCGCGATCAATTTCATCTGCAATTGTTGGAGCGTCCATCGCATTTAGTTCAGAGAAACCCATGAATTCTTCTCGTATTTTTGCTTGGATTTTGTCGTAAAATCGAATACCCAATGACAGTTGCTCTTTTCCTGATATATCTGCTGTTTCATCAGCCAAAATGCTGTATGCTGATGCCTTGTTAGCGTCAGCAATTATCATATCTTTCACTACCTCGCCACATAATGCAATTATCTCGTTTTGAATTTCTGGTGAGGTGTATTTCGCATTTTTTGGTCCTTCTTCAAAGTGTTTTTTAAGAGATTCATCTCCGGCCTCAATTCTCAAGCGAATGAGATCCATGAATATTCCTGAAAATATTATAGAATTTTATCAAAATACGAAAATATGATAAATTTCAATCTGAAATATGTTACCGGAATCTTCATCTTTTCCTCTTAATGGTGAATCGGTTGTTCTACAAAAAATTATGTTTGATATGATCGAACGGATTATTTTCTTGTTTTCTTCAATTAACTTCTGATGTCCTGTTACCATCTGTAGGTCCACTGGCTTGGCAGTTGTAAATTCAATAGCAGCTTTCATTAAAGTTTGATGCCATTTGCTTCTTGCGTGATTTCTGCTCAATTCGTGCATATCTTTGTATTTGGTGAATGACTTAACAACGAATGCGCCTAAAAAGCCTTGCACTGTAGTTTTATGAAATAAAACGCAATGTAAGCAAAGAGCGTCCTGTTCTTTCTTTGAATAAACAAGCCAAGGTTTATAAACTTGTAACCAATTGTGGAGAAAGTTTCGTTTTGAATCATCGGAGTCTACTGCAAAATCGTAGTCTTGTGGTGGTACCCAACATCTTTTTAATAACAGAGATCTTTGCTCTGATGATAATGGCTTGTTCATAAATAGACCCAAGTCGAATTCGGAAATGACTTCAGTTGTGTCAATGGTTGAATCATCCATTGGAATTGAATCTTCTTCGTGGGTTTCGGTTGTTTCGCTAGTTGTTTCGTGCATTTCAGTGAAATCGGTATTCTCATCGTAATTTTCTGTTTCCATTGCATCAGTAGGTTCATTTATCTGCATTGCACTCGCACTTAGATTCGACACTTCAGCTTCACTTTGACTTGACGTGACAGCATCACTTTGGCTTGACGTGCCAGCTTCACTTTGGCTCGACAGTGGAGGAGCAACCGGTTCTATACAAATATACGCACATTTTAAAAGTATAAATCGCAAAAAACTTTGAACTAATTCATCAACAGGGGGCTGATCCCTCGGATCCGGGTGTGCAGGAGTTGAAGTCGGTGATTTGAAAAAGGCGTAAAATTTAGAAAGACGATAAATACGTCATCATTCAAAGAGCCTTGTAACGGAACTAACAATAATCACTGCCCACAATTACTTTCGAAACCTTATCATGTAAGCAAACCAAAAAATCAACAACCTCAAAATAAAAAGAAAATAATGGATCTAAAACATTCCCAAATATTTATCGTAAATTGAATTCAAATTCTTGGTATCATCCTGTTTATTAATCGTATTATTGGTCCTCTTATTAAAAATCATTTCAGAAGCACTTCTCTTAAAATATCTATGTTCTTTATCTTAAACTTTAACATTACGCCAATCAAAATCATGTCCTTTGTCAAGAAATATATATTGGACTATTGTGATTTGGTTTGTCATTGGTTTCAGCTCTTGCATGCTTGGCTCCGAGGGATCAGTTTTTTGTTGATGAATTTGAAATTTATGGAACGGAGCAATTAAGAGATTTATTACTATACTTTGATCTAATTTTGGAAAAACAAAATATAATAAACAGAAACTTACTAAAAAATGATTGCACTCCTCCTGCACGTAGTTTATGGTTTTTGCCATTAGCATGTTCTGTAATAGCTCCGTCTCCTTTGTTGTCGTTTCTGAAAGTAGTTTTGCAATATGTGCAATACGCCGAATGCTCACTTGCCTTTTTATTCCATGGATATTTTTTTGTCCACAATTTACCCCATGAGGTTTTCTTTTTTTCTTTATCCATTACAAAAAAACTAAAAATTGATGTTCACAAAGCGAAGAAAAAATTGATATCACAAGACAACGATAAAATCAATTAGTATTCACACTTCCACTTTTATTACCACTTGTTGTATGCAAACACGACTTTGGGTAGATATACAAAATACTTGTGAGCGCTTTTGATTTAGAAAAAAATTACGGTATTGCTTGTGCACAATAATTTTTTTTTAACCCAAACATCGCAAAGTTTTCGTTGCGATGGCTGGTCTTTTGTGTAGATATTGCGATACCCAAATACAAATCCGACGTAACGTCTTTTCTTGTTCTGCTTTGGTTGCTGCTGTTGCTATGGGTGATGTGGGTGTCATTGTCTGTTGTTGTTGTTGTTGAATGACGAAGGGTGTTGAAGTTAGCTATTGTTGTTGTTGGGGTGATGTGGGGACGTAACTCGCGTTTTTCCGCTTTTTTCCCAAATTCTCCTCGTTTTTTGCGAGAATACTCTTGAAAAGTCCTCGTTGTTTCAGCATTTTCTCCAAATGTCCTCGAGGACAAAGATTAATTTTTTCTTAAAAAACGCAGAATTTTTCGAGGACATTTGGCTTAGGTTGGGGCATTTGCCCCTACCTGCCCCTACCTGGCTACGCCCATGAACACTGCTCCTCTTAACTATCATTTGCTAATACGCTATTAAAAAATTTTGACCAAGCTACATCATTTAGTTTGTGTTTGGCCACCTCGTAAATTTTGACGAAATGAAAAAAGTATAACCGAAATCATGGAAAGGCTTGGGAAATACCATGTGGACTCTACCCTATAAATATTAATGGTTAGCAAAAGATTTACCGAATTTCACAACTGAAGCCAAACGTCCAGGTCGCTCAAAAATTGGCTCGATAAAATCCATAGGAGGATTTTACGATCTGAGAATGAAGGCACGTGAGGTGGCTAAGACTGTGTGCATCTCAGCTGAAAAAATATATAATATTTTCCATGAAAATCTGGACACGGAAAACCTTTTCTCGCAATGGATGCAGGGATTGTTTACCATCGAAACCGGATAACCACTTCGGAGAAGTCTTACTCAACCGCGATTCGGACAAGTTTTTGCGTAGTTGCGTAACCAAGGAGGAAACATAAATACATACATCAGCAGGAATATGGCGATTGTTATAAGGTGGGTTTTTTCAGAGGCTGAGATAAGCTCATCCGTTCCAGAGTCAGAATAGTTTAGTTAAATGCACACAGCTCCGTCGAGCAGCGGTAAAAATTAAGTCAGTCTCGACTTAATTTACTTTAATATTTTGGCCAACCTGTTATATGAGAAACTGTGGTAGCGGTTAATCAAAACATAACTTACCGTAACAAACTTAAGATTTTAGATTTTTTCAAGTCACGGCCTTTAGCGGGGAGAGATTTCGGCTGTCCTTTTTGTATTTCTTTAAAAAAATAAATGAACGAAACATATTTTTGGATGCTGTTTATCTGTGGGAGAGCAGGAGACCAGGTTCAGGACCCTGCAGGGAAAGCTACTAGTTGTGAACTAGAATTCTACCGGTTTGCGTTTCAGCCGAACTAGTTCACGTTCTATCCTTTTTCAATGTTAGCGACTGGTATTTTTAACATTGCGATGTCCTACGAGATGTCAATTGTCAGGCTATGCATCAGCATCTACTAGTATAAATGCTAGTAGCATCATACCAGTTGATGAAATAGTCTGCCAATTCATGCCCCGTGAAAAGCATAAGTGTGCCTTTTTGCTCGCGACGCTCCAGCAGTCACAATGACCGACGGAGCAATGCACTCGCGTGGTAAGCCTGAGGTCCCAGGTTCAAATCCTGGCGCAGGGAAATTTTTTTATTTTCTATTTTTTATTTTATTTATATTTTCTATAAATTTTGTTTTTTGTTTAGCTGTTTATTGTAATTTTTAAATTTAATAAAAAAATATTTTTGTTTAATTTCTTTGTTTTTATAGCACAAGCATTTCTTCCTAAATGTTTTTTTTTTGCAATGCAAATAGATTTTCAAATTTCTTATTTATTTATGAATTGAATAAAGTATTTTTACTTACATTTATTTAACTTTAAAAATCTTAACCACCTCCAAGCGGCCTCGAACGTGCGATTTCAGAACCAGAACCAGTAGTCCTCACTTGACGCCACAGCCGACATTTGTAAGAAAAGCAATTAATTGCGTTTTATATTTGGCTTTGGCAATTCAAAGGCAGATGTCGCTGATCGCCTAAGTTCTTCGAAGTTGTCGAACTGGTAGGCACATACTAGTTAATGAACTAGTATTTTTTCTGACTGGTTTGGCTTTTCACTGCAGGGGAGTAGAAGAGGTAGGGATTACCTTTCTTATGAATGTTTATGTATAGAGCTTAGTGAACCCAAGTGGTTTATAGATACACATCAAGTCAACCACGTACTTCATATGCCTGATATGACAGAGAGAGGGAGAGAGCGAGACATGCGAGCAGGCCGATGAAGTGGTAGCGCAAGATGTGAAAATTTTACCATTTATTAATTGGGTGAATCCATTGGAGGAGTAGGCTGCTTTACAATGAGCTGAGATTTATTCAGGGTACGGGTAAACGTGCTTACCCAACGGCTACCATAAAAAAGAGCTCTTAGATGCTTTTGGATAATACTGTTGACGGAGATTAGATGAGACGAGATGATGAGTTGAATTGGGTTGAGGTGAGGGGTGGAGAAGTGAAGTGAAGTACAGCGCGGTGAGATTAGATGAGCTGAAATGATGTGAGGTGAGATGTTGTGATAAGAGATTATGTGAAGTTTCGTCGGACTAAGCGATGTAATGTGATAGGATGTCATGTCACGTTATGTCTTTTAATGTCATGTGATGGGATTTGATGTGATGTCATGCGATATCATGTTATGTCATGTGATATCATACAATGTGATATCATGTCATGTGGTTAAATTAGGTGTGGTGAGTCAAGGTGTAATGAGCTCATGATTCGATAATAAAAGATTTGCTCAGAAAACAGTTTTCACGCTCCCTCTTGACAAAATCGGCGCCTTAGCTAGGCACTGTGTGTGGGTGCGTATGTGTGTTCAACCTTTTATAAGGGAGTGAGCAAACTTTTAATTATTGAACCATGTGATGAGCTAACGTATTGGGAATATAGATGTATGAGCTCAAGTGTGGTGAGCTAAGTTTATGTTAGTTCAGGTGCGGTGAGTTAAGAAGAGTAAAACCAGGTATGGTTAGTATATGATATGATATGGTGAGCTCCCTCTATCTGTGTCTCTATCAAAATCCTTCTTTTTAATTAATTTATCTTAATATTTTTTTCTTTATTTTTATCTTTACTTTTATCGTTATCATCCTTCTCATATTTTTACTTGCATTTATCTTAATTTTTTACCTTTGTGTTTATTCTTTTCTTCATCAACCCCTTTATCTTTACATAAGTAAAATACTTAAATTTACCTCGATTTTCATTTTTACTTTTATCTGCACACATCTTTGTGTGTGTCGTTGTTTTAATTTACATTTTTACTCCTAATCGCCGTTAAATAAGTTTCACTTAAAAAATACAGCTGCTCTCAAGGTGGCAGAAGAGAGGCCTAGCAAGACTGACCTTGGGGCATCGCTGTTCTCATTGACACACACTATGTACATAAGTAGGCGACGATGCCGAATGTGGCGGTTGAAGCCGTGGGAAGGAAGGTGGAGGGACAGGTCAAGGTAAGTTTTTATAAAAATATAATCGCCGTTAGGATCCGCGTAAAACTGTAGGCCCCTTCCCTTTGTGCGAAAACATCAAGGCACACGCCAAAAATCGGAGTAGAAGCTTTGCCAGACATGCATAAAAAGTAAGCTTAAGCTCCGACTCCAGTGTCAGTACAAATTTTTGAGCTTGAACTCACTTCATTAGTGCAAAAATTTAGTCTGAGCTTAAGCTATCATTTTATGCATGAGGTCCATTATGTAAGCGCCAATCTGTTATTTATATTATTAATATAAATAGGGGTTCTGATCATAATTTTGATGTCCAAACCTGTTCTAAAAATAATCGCCTCAGAACGCGCCACATGTGCTGCTAAACATGTAAAATTTCTGCCTCAAGAACGGAGTATTCCTAGAAATTTGGAAAAGGCAGCAGCTCATCATAATCAGCAAAGGAAAGGGAGACCTTGACTCACCATCAGCGTATAAACACCACTCTGTATGCTGGACACAGCTGGAAAACTCTTTGAAACGCTGCTCAAACCTAGAGTAGAAGCAGTACGGATTCAGGCCGGGTAGATCAACAATGCGAGCTATAAAACACGTAATAACAACAGTAGAAGCCGCATAATAACACAAAAAGCAAGTCCTGCTTGCAACCTTAGACGTTCGAAACGGACCCCGGCATATTACCACCATTTTAGGCGCAGACAAGGCTCCATTCTTGGGCCAGACCCATGGAACGTCAGCTTAGACGGAATATTAAACCTTGAGATGCCTGATTACACATATTGCCGCAGTGATCCCCGCACGAGGCACCGAAGATGTTCGCCGCAAATTAAATCAGATTGTGATAAGAACACTGGCATGGCTCGAATCACATGGCCTCAACCTTACAGAAAATCGTGCAAATACTCTTAACTAAGAAGCATATTCCCTTAGGCCGAGGCCACGCAATGAGCGACAAAGCGACGAGCGGCTGAGCGGCTTAAAATTAAACATATGGAATGCTATTAAAGAGGCCACGCAGTGAGCGGCATTTCTGAGCGGATCAGCGGCATTTTTGTATGGCGCCGCTCATCCGCTCGCCGCTTTGTCGCTCATTGCGTGGCCTCGACCTTAGAAGTGAGCATGAAACTGAGCAGCATTACATAAAAGACGCAAAGAGTAATAAAGCACTTAGGCGTAAGGCTAGACCCCAGGTTAACGTAAGATAGGGGGCAAAACGAAAGTCGCAGAAGATGGACGGCCAACCTTAATAAAAGACTTAAAACTATGGACCCAAAGACAACATGGCGAAGTAAACTATTACGTCACACAATGCTGTCTGGGCTGTCTGGGAAACCGACCGCAATAATCTACAAGACCTGGTAGGGCCTATTAACCCAGATAACGTCATCCAAGTCATACTACATAGCGAAACTCATTGGAAGAACATATGTAGTTAAATATGCAGAATACGTACTTAGAGGCAAGAAGTGGGACCTGAACGCAAGTGCACCGATGGAACTTTAGTTAATGAGAAATATGGAACGCCACCACGAAGCAATGCGATTATTTGTCTCAGTGCGGAAATCCTGCAGTACGCAATTCAACAAGGCAAGAAGGCTAAGTCGCGAATCTTTGCGTATTTACAAAAAATATTTGCTGAATTCAAAGAGGTTTTGTTGGATGGACTTCTGTAGTGGCGTTGAGGGTACTTCCGAGACCGCGAGGTTAAGGAAAATTTTATCGAGATCCTTGAACCTGAGTGGGTTTCTGCAGAGGCCAGACGATTTCGAGACCACTAGGGGAAGCAAACAGTAGAACAGCTCCTGGGCACACATTTCTCAGGAAATTTGCCGACGGGGGTTCTCTAAACTCTTCTTCGGGTTTGGATAAGGAACAGACTATTCCCTATATACAAATTTATCTGAGCGTAGCTAGCAAGGTGAGGTGGAGAGTTGTGTCAGAATGTTACGAACTGAACGGCGAACAAAAGGACTGGTAGGCAAATTTGATGACACAGTATTGCCAGGTAGTATGTTTTATTGCTATCTGTGTGATGTGTGCGCTGTAGCAGGTGCGTGACGTCATCAATACTCAGCTTTAACCCCCGAATGGCTCTGATTATATTCAGTTTATAAAAAAAGCTTTAAACGAGCTCGAAGCAGTTTTAAAAGTCAATGGGCCGTATGAATATAAACTAAGAAATTGCTTTTGCTTAAAAATTCACACCTTTTACTTCAAATTTTTTTTTTTGATAAATCGAGTAAAAGGTTTGAAATTTGAAGAAAAAGCAATTGCTTATTTTAATTCATACTTAAGCAATTTAATTCATAATAAGCAGTCTTCAGCAAACTTGAGCGCTGGTCTTTAGAAAAATAACTGCATTTGTGCTGAAAGAATTATAAGTCCACGAGATTTCTATTTAAATTAAATTGCATTTTTTGTATAGAAATCTAAGCGGCCATTTGCTGCATTCAATTGCATGAGCAAATCGATAATCGAATATTGCACAAAAAATAAAGTAAAACAAAATAAAATAAAATACAACTAAATAAACTTTTTCAAATAATAATGTTATATAAATGGTAGAGCCTTGCACACTGCACATATTGTGTATTGCGCCAAAAAATAGGCATTGGCAAGTATTTAAACCACATAAAATACATTCTGCCTTTTGTGGCTTGTATGTAACGCTAACAACAGGCGACATATTGTGGTGGCATTTCTTGTTTTTGCTGCAGCTGCTAGCTGTTGTTGGTGGCGATGTTGGTGGGGGTTGTGGCGGTGGCGATGATGATGGTGTTGCTGCAGCTGTTGTTGTGGCTAAGCATGTTAAAATATGCCGCAACATTTTGTGGCATGGAAAAACACAAAGCATATGTGTGTGTATGTGTACATGCGTATATGCAAGTGTTCGTGAAGTGAAAAGATATGAAAATGTGCAAAAATATAGCAGTTCGCACGCACACTCACAGTCACATCCGACGAATGCATGTGAACATACATTCCTTGCATGCAGCAGCACTTACTGCATTGATACGCAGCGGTAAATGTGGTTTTTGGCAAAACTATTTGCACCGCAATAGAGCCAAGAAAACGCTGTACGTTGTGAAATGGAATGGAATTTGTGCCCTTTTGTCTTTGGCTTTTCGATTTTTGCAACGCTTTTGCATTTTTGTGCATTTGTTGGCTTCAAAATGGCTTGATGTGGGCTATGGCAATAAAAATGCCAAACAGCAGCTGGAGAAATAATGGAAAATGATAATAAGATTTCTTTAATGCAATACAAATACATACATACTTCTATGTAAGTAGGTTTGTACCTTAAGGCGCGCGTTATTGCAGTAACAGATATTTGCCTTCAAAGTTAGAAAAAAAGAAAATATTTCAAACTGAAGACAAGTCGCTTTGATACGAGTTTTTATAGAAAATAGAATAATTCCACTATTTCGTTTCATCAATTTTTCATTTCTAAAGTATCAAGCATTGTAAAATGGTTTTCTGAAACCAATTTTTTTACAAAAATCTTCTCCTACCAAGGAAATAGGAATCGGTAAACAGACGGCTATATATTTAGGTGAAATCATAAACAAATAAGGATGTGAGCAAGCAAATCAGTGCGAGTACAAATCAATAAAATTTATGGTATTCGAGTTTTGTTTCATATCTCAGTTCAAGATAAATTTACCTTTTGTGATGCCACTTAGGAGTTTAGAAACGGAAACTAAACAAGTAATTTTTAGCGAAAAAACCGACTTCAACTCTCATATAAAAATATATATATATATATATCTCATGATCCACAGACACTACCTTTCCGAAAAGAGACTCGCTGCGTTTTCATAATCTGTCCTTTGCCGATCGTTATATACGTAGAAGATAACATTAAGTTTGAGCAAAGGCAGGACAGACCAAACTACTGTGGATACTACGCAAGTCTGAGATGAAACGTGTTCTTCCTGCTACCCGTATAGCTTACCGTATTTTTTGGTTTAATAATGAATCTTACAGCCGTATTCCAGCAAAATCACGAAACTCAGGGCATCACTATTGTGATTTCTATTGTGACGTTAGTTCGATGCACATTTTATTATTATTTTATTATTTTGTTATAAAACCATTCAATCACTATTATCGAAATCGGTTGACGTGGTCCAAAGTTATGCGGTAACATACATAAAAAAAAAAATAAAAAAAAAATATATTCCGACGAACTGATAACCTCCTCCAAATTTTGAAGTCGGTTAAAAATAACAGGCCAATTTTTGCTAAGATAGTAAAAGGCCTTTCGTTAGATAAATGAGAAGATAGTTCGAAAGACTTTAGTTATTTTAGTAAAAATTAACAAAAGTATTGTTTTTTATTTTCATTAAATTTTTAGAAGCGTATTTTATTATATATATATTTTTTTTAATTGAGATGTTTCTTTTTTTATTGAAATTTATTTCTCTAATTTCATTGAATTTTTAGGAACTTCCTTTTTTACTTCTTCTTTTTAATTTAGGACCTATTTTGTATTAAAAAGAAAAATATTTTTTTAAAACATTTATTTATTTTTTTTTTTTTAATTTCTGATTTTGTTGTTTTGTTGTAGTGTTCGGGCGAAGCACGTAGTAAATATCGTTTTTTCACCTTTCCAGAAACTACCGTTACATGGCAAGCAAAAATGGTTTTACCCCTATTTCAAACCTCTCCAGTAGATAAACGTGTGTACTCATGAATTTGCAATGGCACGCCCAATTCCCAAAATTCTATAATAGGTTAGGTAAGGTTAGGAAGGCGCGTAAGAATGACTCGTGCTTCCACTCGGATGCAGATTTGCCCATTGTGAATGCCCTCTGTGAGTGCCAGGAGGAGGCAAATGCTTCTAACCGAGGTTAATCCATAATGTCAGTATAAAGTCTGTCAAACCATTTACTATCCCGGATGAAGCCATGTAAGCTCGATAATTTTACCTTCGCTATCTGCCCCAAGCTATTGAAAAAGCGTGATCCCAAATGCTTGAGACGCTTTGTCTGGAGAGTGGGGCATTGACACAAGAAGTGGTGAATTGATTCCTCTTCATCCTCATCCCGACAACTCCTGCAGAGGGAGTTTGCTGGTAGACGCCATCGATGGAGCATTGGTGCTATAGCACAGGGTCCTGTGAGACACCGGTAGGAACTTCTCTAACTGCAGATCTGTTTAGTGTCAACAGTTTCTCAGTACGACTCTTACTGAGTCTCGGCCACAGCCGTCCCGATTGATCCAAAGGTTATTGGTTACTGCTGTGGTGTATTATTCGATCCCCTTAGCAGAAAAAGGAGTTGCAGTAGGGAGTTGTCCGCTTAGCTAATTATGATTTCCGCCATTTCTAGCCATCTTTCGACTTTACCACCCTGAAGCCTAATGTCTTCAATGCCGTCTGGCTGTCAACGAATATAGTGACATTCCCTGACAGATACTTACTATCCCGTAGAAAAGACACTGCAGTTATCAGGCAGGCGGCATGATTGCCTTATTTGAAGGTCCTTGGAGCACAGTCCCGAGCCGACTACTTTTTCCATCTTAGAGCCATGGTTGTAGATGGCAATACCATCATTTACAGCGAGGAAGTCACCTTATAAATCTTCCTGGGTTGGAAATTGTAAGGGATCTTAAAACTGAAATCCCAAGATGACGTGAGCTGATCAGTTTCGACATCTAAGTAGGCCTTGATTCCGTCACGCCGCCCACTATTTATTACATTCAAGGTCGCTGCGTGCCCGTAGTTGGACTGCTTCCACAATTTTGATTTCCTCAGTCTAAGGGCATCTTTTGCGGCTGCCCCTCTTGTACTTGTAGTGACTTCAGGTCGGCGCCTGATAAACGGAGGCTTGCGAGTCTCTGCACTCTTCCAATTATTTTCTGATTGCTGCTTTTATCTAGTGCTATCCACCAGACCGCTGCATAGGTTAAGATCAATCGGATGACTGTGGTGTACATACCGTGAACAATATGCGGTGACAGTCCCCAGTTTTTCCCGAAAGCCCTTTTGCAGGTATAGTACGCTGCTAGACCCTTATTTGCTCTTTCCTCTACGTTGCGCCTCCATGTAAGTCTGGATTCAAGTATAACACCTAAGTATTTCGCCTAGGAGGAAAGCTTCTGACTAAACACGCCCAGCTTTGGTTAGGAGAATTCTGGAATTTTTGTTCTCCTTGTGAACAAGACAAGTTCGGTTTTGGAAGGGTTAGCTCATAGCCCATTTTGTTTTGCCCATTTGGAAACACTGGTCGATTCCATCAGCCCACTAATTGTTGGCAAGAATATGCTGGAAATTAGTATAGGCAAGTCATCTGCACAGGCAACTACCTTCATTTTCCTAACTATAAAGCTTTCTAGCAGTTCATTTAGTACCAAGGTATACAGCATGATAGGACCCCTCCCTGCGGAGTTCCCGTTGTTGTTCTTCTAATCACGGATCCTGTGCCTACAGCTGCGATGATTACTCTGCTTTTCAGCATCGATTCGATCCACGCACCTACATATGTACTGCTGAATGCCGTGTATCTACTTAGAAGTATGGAAAGCGCCATTTTGTTTGTTTACATTTGAAAACAGCTGAGATCACCTGATTTTCAATTCTCTCATTCTCCGCACAGAGTTACATTCAAGTTTCAGAAAAAACTTTAAAATGTAAATTGAGAAATATTTTAGAAAAATGTGTTTTTATTCATTTGAATTCAATAAAAAAGAAATTAAAAATGCGTGCCAAGTCTTGCATTTCCAATAATTTAAAATATTTGTGAAACTTATCGTTTTGCGCTAAAATACAACAATGTGTGTAAAATTCTTTGTCATTGCTTCTGTTTTGAACATCATATTCGTGCCTGCCGGTGGAAAAAATAGGTAAATTTGCATTTATTTTCAAGAAAACATATCAGTTAAAATATATTTCTTTTTAGAGCGACATACGGACAAGTAAGATGATAAATTTGTATAATGAATATCGCGGAAAAACTTTTGTATCAAAATTTCTATTCTAATTTGCATTTGAATTATGATATCAACAGGGATGATTGGGACGTATTTTTTGAAGACAATTTTCTTATAAATATTGAGATTGTTGATTTATTTTAGAATTAAAAAAGGTAGTTTATATTAAAAAATATATTTACACTAGCAGTATGTAAATTACTTTTATTCCGAATTGAAACGATTTTAATGAATATTCATGGTTACCATTAATAGTAGTATGACAGTTAGATCTAAATGCATATTTGACAAGAAAGATAGAATACAAGATTGCGCCGTCCTGGCGGCGATGACATATCTGTACAAAATGTAATAAAAGTCGAATTGGATGTTGAAAGAAAATGTGAGAACAACAAATTTTCTTAATAATAAATTTTTCGATAAGGAACGTGTTTTGATTGTGCTAATTTGTAATAGCCTTATTCATAAACAATAAAGTAGCTTAAAAAAGGCTTATAAATTGAAAAATGTTTGTAAACGGCAATTTTAAAATTTTTATTTTTTATTAATAAGGCAATAAAAATATGTGATTTACAATAACTTTTAACAAAGGAAATACGAAATAAGGTGATTTTTGCGGAAGTGGGTATTAGTGAATTTCAGTGCATTTAAAGTTTCTGAGGTTTCGTTTACCTTTAGATCAGAATTGTCAAAATTGAGAAATTCAAAGTAGCGATACAATAATCATAGAAAAGAAGATTGCGCCCTGCTGTGATGATGAGTAAATTTACCACAATGACGAAGAATATAACAATTAAGTGAAAAAATTGTATTTTTACAAATTTAGTGAGCAGTAACGCGTTTCAAGAACGATATTTCAGACAAATCGTTAATGAACAACTATTTTTCCTTCCTGTCTGCTTTGGTTTTGGCAAAAAAGTTGATAAGCTCCTGACGGCGATCAAGTCATTTCAACCATAAAATAATATTATTTGCAAGAACCATTCACTAAAATTTTAACTAACTTTATATTATTTATTAATTCCTTTTTGATATTCAGCAATAATAAGATGGAAAAAAATTATAAACCAAAATTAGTAATATTTTTATGAATGTAGCTATAAAAGTTCACAGAGGAAACGCCGGAAAACAATGTATTGGCAACAACATAAAATTTATGGCAATTTAGATGTCAACAGAATAATAACTACGATAAAAAAGCATGAAAGAGGTGTGCGAGAAACGGTCAACAAATTTCTTATAAAATATTTTGATTTTTGCTGGGTGTAAATGAAAACTCAATGAATATTAAGGAAAAGAAAGATTTGAAAATAATAAACAGAAAAAGAGATGGGCGCACAAAAACTTTAGTTAAATGTTTTTCCCAAATTCTTAAAAAGTAAGCAAATCGATTTTTTTAATGTTACTTTACATCTATTTTCTTTTTTATGAATAAGGTCATAAGCATGTACCGTTTTTATAAATAAATCTTATAGCAATATGCTATATATTTATTTATATACTTTTTGGCTGGCGAAATATGTAATTTTTCAACTTAATAGAAAAGCGTATTTAATCACATTACTTTTTTTTAATATTGAATGGCGCAACACAACAACCCTTTTTGTTGCACGAAACCCTTGAACACGTGGCTGTCATCTATTTCTTCTGTTTCGACATTTCGGTATTTTGCATTTCTTTCATTTTGACGTCATTCGCATTGTCAGATTTTTGAAATTCGTTTTGGTTCGACATTCTGCTATTTCATAATTTTTTCATTCTCATGTCATCCATCTTCCATTTCTTACCTTCCATTGCCGTTCGCATCGTCGAACGTGCCTGTCAAACACTGCCGCCATCATGCTTTTCAGTTTGGCAGGCACGTCCGCTGTTTGGCAGGCACGTCCGCTGTTAGAAAGAGAATAGACAAAAAGGGGCATAGGATTCCATACTTGTAAGTATATACGATGGTTTGAATGCTTTCACTTTTTTGGAAGTATTCATCGTAGAGTGCTGCAACTTTGTATAGAGATATATAATATCGACGCCAAACCCATTGAAGAAAATGGGAGTTATTGAGTGGCACCTCCCATACAAACTGAATTTCTCACATCACATACACATTTTTCAATAACTCCCATTTTCTTCCATGAGTTTGGCGTTAAGGTATCTCAATTTTGACTCGAGCTATTTATTGTGTGCACGGACGGACGGAAGGACAGACATTCACGGAAAATCGATTTCTTTTTTTATGTATACATTTGCCTATATCTAGCTGTTAAAAACAACCGCTATGTGAACAAAGTTATAACACCGTTGTGCACAAGTGGGATCGGATATAAAAAAATAATTGTTAACTAAATTGCTTTCGTGAAACTGGCTGTAAGTGTTTAGTCAGAAAAATTTGGTAGAAATTATAAAATAAATTTGGCATATTCATAGCCGAAATAAAGTCCACTTTAAAGTTTGTTGCAGTTTATTTTGGCAGATATTCCAATGAGTATTGTGTCAAAAAGCTGTAAATAAATTTAGAGTCGACGTTATTTTTCCCATGAATATGCCCTAATGTTTCACATCTTAATGCTCATGCAGACATAAGTAAATACCCAAATGCACATGTATGTCTTGCAATTTTGAAGGCGCATTTAATATATGGAAATGCACAACAATTTCGTAGAATTTCCTTTGAAACACAA
>NW_023458560.1:22884203-22886594 GCF_013731165.1 Rhagoletis pomonella
TATATGGAAATGCACAACAATTTCGTAGAATTTCCTTTGAAACACAATCCACGCGGCACATAAACAACGTATGTAAATAATATGGAGTCGATGCAATGAGGCACGCCAAATTCGATTATGCTGCGCCAGTTGGATTTGAATGCCAAAGTTCAAAGTAGGAATCTATGCATATCTAGAGTTTTGTTTTTTTTGTTGCCTCTTCCTTGAATTATTACTGTGCAGCGAACTATGCATCCGCATTACTATTTCCGATTTTGCGCGCATTATCCGCAGGCATACTTACGGGCGTCACACACATGCCACATATTATAAAATTTATACGAATGTATGCGTCTCATTGGATTCGTTTACACATTTGCATTCACTGGCGGTTGCTAAGGCAAAAAAATTCTTGAAATATTCGCTTTGCCTGCTGCTATTTGCGGTTTATTCGCGCGTTTTACCCAAACCAGCAGTCAAGCCTTACACTGACTCCACACTGCTCTTCTAGATATCATCAGCATTTGTTGCCCACAATCACATTCACACTGTTTCAAAACCGAACGCTAGTGGCTGTGATTTGTGCCTGCGCATATTTCTGATTTGTCCTCATTTGCAACGCATTCAACGCAAATATCAAAGGATTCTGGGGTTAAAAGTCAGGCAGCCGCAAATGCAATGCGTTTTTCGTCATTCGCATTTAACAATAAATGCAGCGCCCAAAACTTGCATTCAAGTGCTTATGGGTGTGTTTTGTTACCGTTGGTTGCATTGGTTGCATGGTCACACATTGCCACATTGTCCGGCCGGCAGCACCGCCCAGCGTGCCTTGTACTGGCGTTAATGTTGGCAGCTCATAAAAGTCCAATTGATGTTGTTGATGATGCCTTGCGTTCTGCTGCTGCTACTTACACTGCTATCATGCTGCATGCAACGTAGATTTTTATGAGCCAACCTGCATACATATGTAGATAACCATGATGCGTATCCTGCATGAAAATTAATGGTCTTGTTGTTGTGTTGTGTTGTGCTCTTGTTGCTGTGCAGTTGTCCATCACTCAACGTGCGACTGCTGTGAACAGTGTTGTCGTTGAGAATTTTAAGAAAGTCGCAAAAAGGGGTCATTGTGGAAAAAAGGGTCACCATATTATTTTTGCTTTCCTTTACTAAGTAGTAGAATAATAAATCTGTTGAATTTAAAAAAAAAACAAGTAAGAAAGTCTAAGTTCGGGCGGAGCCGAACATTAAATACCCGGCGCAAGTATTAAATATATGTTTTCCACCTTTCCGAAAGCTACCGCTACATGATAAGCCGGGGTGTATACATTTTAAGTAAATTAGTGTCCTTAAATTTCGAAATATTGAAATTTCAAGCATATCTGAAATTTACCGTTATATGAAAAGCGGCCTCAATTTTAGTCCGATTTCAACAATTTTCAACGGTTTGCTTTTATGTGGCAAGCACAATAACCATACCGAGCTTGGTACAAATTGCTAGAACGGTTAGCGAGATACATATATGTGATCACAAGTGGGCGGTGCTACGCCCATTTTCCAAAATTTTGTCATAAACGTATTTCTTGGTAAAGAATTGTTGCAATCATCAATTTTGAATAAATTTGCTTCAATATTTACTGATTTATCGAAGATTTTGTATTTCTCGAAATTACCGTTATATGGGATGTGGGCGTGGTTATTGTCCGATTTTAGAAATTTTCGGCAAGTTGGTATGCTGTACCAGGACCAACAACTGTGCCAAGTTTGGAAGAAATTGGTGTAGCGGTTACCAAGATATACACATGTAACCATAAGTGGGCGTGGCTACGCCCATTTGCCAAAATTTTGTAATATTCTTATTTGTCGTCTAAAACTCATTGCAAATATCAATTTTTAGTGAATTATCTTCAGTAGTTACTAAAATATCGCAGTTTTCGTTTTTCTGAAAATTACCGTTATATGGGAGGTAGGCGTGGTTATTGTCCGATTTTTAAAATTTTCAGCCATTTAGTATGCTGTACTAAGGCCAACAACTGTGCCAAGTTTGGAAGAAATTGGTGCAGCGGTTTCCAAGATATACACATGTAACCATAAGTGGGCGTGGCTACGCCCATTTTCCAAAATTTTTTAATATTCATGTTTTCCGTCTGAAACTCATTGTAAGTATCAATTTTGAGTGGATTATCTTCAGTAGTTACTAAAATATCGCAGTTTTCGTATTTCTTAAAATTACCGTTATATTGGAGGTAGGCGTGGTTATTATCCGATTTCGTCCATTTTCAATACCATCCGTCCCACGCCCAAAAGAAGTTCACGTACCAAGTTTCGTTAAGATATCTCAATTTTTACTCGAGTTATCGTGTGCACAGACGGACGGACGGACGGACGGACGGACGGACGGACGGACGGACGGAC
>NW_023458560.1:22886604-22886799 GCF_013731165.1 Rhagoletis pomonella
GACGGACGGACGGACGGACGGACGGACGGACGGACGGACGGACGGACAGACAGTCACCGCTTAATCGATTTCTCTGTTCATTCTGATCATTTATGTATACATTTGTCTATATCTATCTCGATTCGTTTTGCCTGTTACAAACAACCGTTATGTGAACAAAGTTATAATACCCTTGTGCACAAGTGCGCTCGGGTA
>NW_023458560.1:22886809-22891874 GCF_013731165.1 Rhagoletis pomonella
TATGTGAACAAAGTTATAATACCCTTGTGCACAAGTGCGCTCGGGTATAAAAACTCAAGATCTGGCCTTTGCGAAGCGATGCGCATATGTCTGACGACAGCTTTGGAGGTACTAATGGGGGGCAGTGACATCTACGCTTTTGATTTCCTCCAGATCAAGGCAGCTACGACAGTAGTCATTCGACTGCAGCGTGAGTTCCTATCAGACAATGGCCGGTGAAAATTCAATTACATGTCGGAGCAGTAGTCGCTCTAAGCGGAAGAGGGGGCGACATCTACGTTTATACAACTTAGGCCAAATATGCTTAACTATCCTGCACGTGGGTTTCGCAGACCGTCTTGCATTTACATTTACATTTTCGATAAAGTTATTCTCCAGCCAGAGTTTGCACGAAAATGACGGAATTACGGCCCTACTGATTGCAAAAAATAAGCTTCCTTTCCTTGCTGGTACATCTGACACTGATTCAACATGAGTCACGTATCTCATTGTCAGCTCATTTACTGTACGTCTACATTCCATGACAATCTTCGATGTCGGAATTAAAAAAGCTACTGCAAGCAAATATATAGGCAATGGATTAGAAGTTTCAATTTTTTACATTCAGATCTAATTTGGAGCCATCAATGAAGATGACTGCTGATTTAGAAAAGAAAATCAGGACTGAATCCTCCTGATATTCACCCCTGGAGGGGATCCTTGTTTGAGGATCCTCAGTCCATTGGACCGGAAGTATGCTGGAAGATAATCTAGAACTCTAGAGAGTCCGAACCTCGTATCACTTCACTTGATACCATACAGTAGTTTATATTATAGGTCCACAGGAAGAAAGTGAAACAAGGCCTCTAGGGATTTAATCGGCGTTGAGGGTAACGCCTCATGATCATCATGCACGTTTTTTATTCTAGATTTACCCACGGACTACCACCAGACCGTGACGCCCTGTTAACGAATGGTAGCCACCACCGCTAAGTACATCCAGTTCACAAGCCCCATTTTCCTCTATTGCTAATTTACAGATGTACATGGCAGTTTTAGCATTCTTGCTACGTCGACAGAGAAGCATTCTGTCTAGAATAACGCCTCCTCCGTAAAAGTTAGCGCAGAAGAGTATTCATTTTAATATTCCTAATAAAATCTGCTTAAAATAACGCCTGTTTATTTGGAAATTGTGCGGGCGAGACATTTTGTAAGGATGAATAAAAAAAGGTCGGTTATTACTTTTTCATTTACTTAAGACTGCTTTTCGAAGCCAAGTGTTAAAATTGATATGCTAAAAATAATCGCTTCTCATTTTAAATTGGTCTCATCGCAGCGTAAATTGATTGTTTACAATTTCAGATTTTTATTTTGGCTCTTATTGCTTGTCAGCTTAGGCGGCCGCAGTACTAAGTAATAGCCAACTTCGATTAAAGTGCCAAAACCAACGCTGAGTTATTTGATTTATATTTTTTAAGTAGCAGCGCATAAATTTGGCTACTAAGCAGCTTACGAACGCAAACTTTTCACTGCTACTCGTTTATTGAATCGCGTTATTTATTTCATTTTATTATTAAGAAGCTAAGTATATCGCTAGCTTAGAGTGAAAAGTTGCTAAGTCCACTTTTTATGAAAACTCATATTTTGATACAGGAGGCTAGAAAAAGTAAAAATGCATCGTTTCGAAAAGGGTAAAGGTCCTTGTTCATGTTTTCTCGTTTATATTGAATGAAAGGAAAATTTGCTAAGTCCAAAAAAAGCTCCGAAAATTCGATAAGGCTAAAATATTACGAAATCCTTGAATATAGATCCCTTTGATTCGTATGGAGTTTGTCTTTGCTTTAAGCAGGCAAAATGTTGTATTCAAAGTTTTGCGTAATACTTGAAAAAAGTGGCTATAAGAAGTTTTTTTCTTCTCCTGTACAATTTTCAAATAGGGACTTAGCAACTTTTTACTCTAAGCTAGCGATATGTATAAGTATTTTTTTATTTATTTTTTATTTCTGGTATATTTATGCCAACCAACCGCGAAGTGTTTATGAAATATGTAAGTAAGTACTGTTCACCAAAATCAAAGCTGTGGCAAAGGCACGGAGATAGTAAAAAATATGAGAGATTCACGACGGAACAAGGGTAAATGGTTTTCAATGCAAATATATTCTTAAATGTGTGTGGGTCTTTATTTCGTGCATAGATGTTTGAAGTGAAAATTCTTTGGTGTCGTTATAGCCCCGTCAGAATGAGTCCTCCGCGTACGTTACGCTCAAGGATGCAACTGACAGTCGAGTAGACTGTGTGTGTTTGCGTTTATACAAGACAAGACAATTGATAATATGTATTATTTGTCACCTTGTTTGAGTAAAGTAGACGTCCTGACAATAAACAGTCTTCGAAAATTTGTTAGAAAGTGACGAAAACAATGGGCGAAGTGTAGATATATAAGTAAAAAGTGTGAATGTATTGCTATTGTATCTGAAAAATTGACGCATGTATACCCCAAGTACGCGATAATAAATAACAGCTGATTTTAGTTTGCAAACGCAGCATCTGCATTGAGGGGCCGTTCTACGTTCCTTGACGTCACGTAAGTGTCATCCTTGAGCGTCACGTACGCAAAGTACTCACTCTGACGGTGCTATTAGTTAATTGAAAAATCAACATGGCGAATGCAGCGAAAATGGTGGATTGTGGGATGGAAACGCCTCTAAATGTACACCTAATATTAATACTAAAGGAAAATATTAGGAGCGGTTTAAGGATACGATTCCAATTACGATTAATACAAGGGTAAAGGTATATATGAATATGCTGAAGAAGGAAAGTATAACGAAAATTCTCACTCCGTTGGGTAAGCAACGCCGACGTAATTTTTTCTCGCATTGTCACTTTGGATGAAACGTGGATCTGACAGTATGATCCAGAGTCAAAACCGAAGTCTAAGCAGTGCATAGAAAAGGAAGAAAGTCCACCACGGAAATTCAAAGGGGAAAGATCAGCATCCAAGCTTATGGCCACTGTTTTTTGGGATTGTGAAGGTGTGATGTTCATCGACTATCTTCCTAAAAAAGCTAAAATGAATAGAATAGAATTTTTATTTATTTTTGATGTTGGTTTAAACCGGGCTTGAACTCGGGCCGTGCGGGGTGGTGGAGTGCACTGCTAACCACTACATCACAGCAGTCGTTGTATACATTAAGATGTAGTAATTTAGCGTCCTTAATTATTGAAATATCGGAGTTTTCGTGTTTCCGAACTTTACCGTTATGTGGGAAGTAGTCCGATTTCAAAAAATGTCAACGCATTGTAGAGCAATAACCAGGAGTAAATCGGGGGCCAGTACTAAATATGAGCCGTATAACCGATACGTTCGATACAACCGATGCATCGATACCTTGACTATTTATACATCGAGTGGAACATTTTCGATGCATCGAAATAAACCCGATGGGTTTTTCCGACATCCCTACGGTGGGCGGCCAATTAACATCATCAAATGATTATTTTTGCTACATTTCCTTGCTCAAAGGCGTGTTTATCGTAGTGATTTTTCAACGAACCTCATTGTATACATGAGGGCGCTTTGAAGTGATATTGCAATGTTGGAAAATTCTTATTCGCAATCAAAACGGCATAAACAACTGCTATTTTTATTTTACCATAAATAGTATCATGGCCCTCAGCAAAAATTTCTTTACTTCAAATGATTGAAATTGATTGCTATAGCGAGCAGAAATAAATAACACGCCAATTGGTGTAGTAGTGCGTAGGCGCAAGATAATTGAATATTTTCACAGTTGATGTCTTATTCACTGTTATTGAGGCTCACACAGCCATTAACATAAACATGTACAGCATAATTATACAGTGTGGACCAAATAAGACCTACAAATGTTAAACACATATAACTCTTGTAGTATTCACTTGTTTTAATTACTTTTTTTTATTTATTAAATAAATTTCATGGAAATTAAGAGGCACTGTGTATGAAAAATTACATCAGACAAATGAGACCATTTAAATTTTTTGAAATCTAAATTTTTTGAAATCAAACGTTCGCCGAAAATTTCACGCAGGTCCATAGCTTGAATTTTGTATGGGTGTATTTTAAGATCCAACTTTAATATTCTCAGCGAGTTGAGACAGATGAATCATTTGCAACACTCTGCCGCACAGCTTCCACGTTGTCTTCAGTGCGAATATTTCGATGAGCACCTCTTCCTGGACGGTCTCTCACTGAACCCCGTTCCTCAAAACGGACGACCAAAACACCTAATAATGAAGACTGTAGGAACTTATCTTGAATTAAAATATTGGCGATACTTTTGCTGCGTCATAACAATTGACCGTTGACAAGAATAAAAAATTCGATAATTTGATGCGTTGTTGTACACTGTAAGTATCCATTATGATTTTCCAAGAAATTAACTATAACACGCAGAAAGAAAATAACAATAATATTAAAAAATAAAGAAGTTATACGTGTTTAACATTGGTAGGTCTTATTTGGCCCACCCTGTATTTATAATAGCTTAAGGATGTAGGCACAACACTTCGGTGTTGGTTCTTGGCTGCTACATATTTCCTGAGTATTTAAATATTTACGCTTTCTAATTTGTCTCACTCTAGTCAGAAGCTTTTTCTGTAAACGTCTGCATTAGGGTTGGACTTCTTTTTCACTTAGGAGCTAAAAGTCAGCGTAAACAAATTTTTGGAATTTTCGCAGCGTTTCTGTGTAGCTGTTTCATTTGAGGAAACAATATTGAAAACTAAATGCATTTTCATATAAGAATAATAAAAAGTATTCAAGTGTTATACAAAATCTCAACCGAGGATGTCCCTAATAAACAAATATACCCTTTAAAAACATTCATAAGAACATACATTACTACAAATTGTCATACCATTGAAATTGTTTGTGTTAAGCTATTATTTCGTGTTCTTGTGCTGCATAAATAAAGATATTAAAATTTTTGAAGCGTGAAGGCCTAGGCAAACAATGCCAACATATCCATTTCATAATGGCGCCATGATAATAGATACAACTAAAATATTAGTGAATAATATTAGATATTTTTATGAAAAATTT
>NW_023458560.1:22891974-22894653 GCF_013731165.1 Rhagoletis pomonella
GCCGATTTTGCTATTTGCCTTATATTCTTATTTTTTAAACAAACTATTTTTTGCTGAGAGCTTATTTACATAAATACCAAAAACCGAAGGCCAACTTGAAGTAAAAGAACCAACACAGAAATGCGTCGAAATGAAAATAAAAGAGCACCAATTTCTATGTAAAGCAAAACTCTCCGGGAAGACAATAGGTTTGTTCATCGAAAATCCAGCGAGAATTATCACTCGAAATATCAGATAGTAAGAAAAAATGCTCCCAAATTCTCTCTCAAGTAGAGAAACATTCAAATTTCTACACGAACGAAAATTTGCAGGAATTTGCAAGTTTCCCGGCCAGCTAGTGTCCACGGTTGCATTTCAAACTTAATAAATTTTTATAGAATTTTTAAATTTCTTTCAGAGGGGCAAAAAACAAGATCTGCATGTATATTTTTTGTTAGTCCGACTTTCTTCAACATACGTTTAAATTTCTTTGTCGTAGTAATTGTCGGGTTTGCTATATCGACTCTGGTTGAGATTGTATTTCGATTACGAATACAGTTTTTTTTAGCCGAGTATCTTTAAAATCATTTGAATTAACTAAATTAATTAAGTAAACAAGTATTTACTTACATTTTTCATTTTAAAATCGCTCAAGTTTGTAACGAACTTGTTTATTCAAATAATCGTCGACGAAAAATCCAACCATGTGTCACAGTCATATGTTTTTCCTAACCGCGAATTCTCGCTGGCAAATTTTTTTCTAGCTTATTGATTTTTTTCTTTTGGACTTAGTAAATTTGCCTTTAATTGAATGTAAACGGAGAGAAATAAAACAAACACGATAGTTAATCCTTTTGGAGACGTTGCGTTTTTAATTTACTTTGCTTCCTATATCCAAATATGAGTTTTCACAAAAAGTGGACTTAGCAACTTTTCACGTCAAGCTAGTGATATATTAATGAAATGATAAAAGGTCTTTCTTTGTAGGACTTTCTTTTCATTGGCAACTAAACTGTCAAATTTTTTTTTAGATATTTACAATAATAATTAGATTAAAAAATAACAGTCCGGGAATAAAATTGTCACTGAATCGGGTTTCGATACAAGTACTTTCTTCCGATACTACTCGGTTCAAAAGTGTCGATACCAAAATTACTTGGTATCGGTCGAAAAGTATCGACTATGCACATGTATTTACTAGTATCGTTTTGTCCATATATATACATATATACAGTTGCATAGGCTGTTCGTCCACGTACTAAGTACATATGAATGCATACATCATAGAAAATTTTCGATTGTTTTGTGCGTAGTTAATTCTTTTTAATCGCTAAGTCTACTATGGATTTGAGCAACACAATTTAAATGAGCACTCCAACTGATAAGCTTCATCACTCACTTGCCTAACTATGCACTCATTTAACTCATCTGCTCACTCGGCCGTATATTCACATATGCAAATACATACAGGGTAGGCCAAATAAGACCTACCAATTTCACGCAGCAGGTCCATAGTTTGCCTAGCAGTGTGCGCAGTTGCTCCATTTTGTTGGAACATCAAACTAGGATGCTGCTCTGCCGTTGGCCACAAAAAGTTGTCAATCATTGTTCTGTAAGAAGCCCCAGAAATCGTTTTTGGCGTTTCATCCTCATTCTCGAAGAAATATGTGCCGATAACTTTTTAGGTCATAACACCGCACCAAATAGTGCACCTGGATGAGTGTAACTGGTGCTGATAGTATTTTCCCCTTGTATTTTCAGAGCCCCACAATCTAAAGTTTTGCTTGTTGACATAACCATTTAAATGGTAATGCGCTTCATCCGACATCAAAACATTACCTAAAAAATCAATTTGTGTGGCTAATTGTATAAACCCAATAGCGTATTGTAGTCGTTGCTGTTGGTCTTGCATTATGATTTTCCAAGAGATTAACTATAACATGCAGAAAGAAAATAAATAACAATAATATTAAAAAATAAAGAAGTTATTCGTGTGTAACATTGGTTGGTCTTATTTGGCCCACCCTGTATAGACATATAAGTACCAGTGATGCCAGTACGATTTTTTATTCGTTACTAAAATCATTAAAAATCGCTACAAAGTTGAACAACAAATTTGTTACCTAAACTAGGTATTTTATGTTCAGAAAAATTAATATGGGGGGTCTTCGTTAGAGTAACAGAAGCCAAATCGGCAATTTTTAGATTTTTTCTGCCTGTCTGTCTGTCTGTATGTTTGTAAGCGCATCACTCGAAAACTAATGCATGGAATTGAATGCAGTTTTCACTGATGTATTTCTGGAGGTCTAGCTTAAAATATAGATGGAAAAAATAGAGAGTTACCACCTGTTTGAAAATTGCAGTTTAAATAAATTGATGAGTAAAGTAAATATTCTAATATGGCTGTTAAAAGAAAGAGGTTTAAGAAGGCTTGCAGCCGAATGTAATTTTGTGGAAGGTTGCCACCTGTTTGAAAATTTTAATTTAAGTTAATAAATAAGATAAATTGAATACTGCAATAAAACTGAAGAGGAAACTTTACTGCTGAAAATATTTTTGAGGAGAGTTGCCATCTGTTTGAAAAATTGTAATCAATTAAATAAATTAAATATTACAATACGGGTATCAAACAAATCAAAATTGCTATTAAGGTACCTTTACCTTTAGGTTTAAGGTTTAAAGAGGGGAGTTGAAGTGATT
>NW_023458560.1:22894753-22899675 GCF_013731165.1 Rhagoletis pomonella
ACTTAACAAAAAGTGCAGTGCGAAACTAGTGAAAAGTTCACAAAATATATAAATGCTTAAATCGTGTGAACGGAAAGTTTTAAAAACACTTGCCAACAACGCGCGCTGCGGCTAAAAGGAAGTAAAGCAACCAAGCAGCCAAGCACTGTGGAGCGCTAAGAAGGTGCGAATCAGCGTTGGAAAGTTTTCGTCGACATCTTTCTAACACTTTGGTTGCAAATCGCAGCAGCAAAAGATTTTTGTGCTGCACAAATTCGCTGCCATGTGTATTTGTTTGTGTTGCGCAGAGTTGCTGGCATTAGCTTTTCATTTGGGGAAATTAATTTCAATTGCGACACTCATTTCACCTTTTCTTCTTTGCATAGAAAAACTTTGTTGAGGATTTATTGGCTTAAGCGCGAAAGAAATACGCTACATAGAGAGTGAAGGAGGGAGGGAGGGGGAAATAAGGCAACGTGCTAACGGAAATGCGTATAAGAACGGTACCGTCGCATTGAATTATTAGGGGTATTCTCTGAGTCTTGCAAAGCCCTTGCATGGTGCACAGATTGCACGGATTGCACGGTTAAAACCGGTTTTCGTATGGGACAGCTTTGCAAACCGTGCAATCCGTGCACCGTGCAAGGGCTTTGCAAGACTCAGAGAATACCCCTATTGCTTTTGCAAATGAGAGGAAATGTGCAGCACCTGGTAAATAAAGTAAACTTTGCACTAAGGATTTGCAACGAATTCCCCATAACCATTGCGAATATTTCAGTACATACATACAAGCATGTATATTAGGGTGGATCGATAAATACGAATTTTAGAATTCGGATTCGACGGAGTGTGGTAAACTTAAAGCGGGAGATCCATACAGAACTTTTTTTTGTATAAATAAAATACTTAAAGCAGAACCGGATATCGGAATATTTATTATCTGCGTCGTCTTGTACAATCGATGCACCTCCTTTTCATTACTGCTTTCCAGCATGATTCGGTTAAGTAATTTCATCAAATTGCGCGGCGAATCTTCCGTTTTGCAACCTCAAAACGCGCATATAGAATCAGATTTGTGTATAAACCGGTATGGGTACGATTTAAAACACCCGTGCCAAGTTAAGAACTGGGTTAGGTAGAAGTGTACTTCACCGTGCGTTCTATCAAGCCAGCGATCCAAATGCGGGAAACAGCGCTACGCCCAGCGGAGGGTTATATTTCGCTCCCAAAGCATTTTGCTGCCTCTGCCGGCAGTATATTGATAGGGTATATTCCAGCGACACCCAATTCTGCCTCGTCGGAGACTGTCCTCGTTGACCTCAGGCCGCGGAATAACGATGGGTATTGCGAGCACTTACCGTCGACGCTGCTTTGGCCCGCGCGTGTTTAGCATGATCCGCGATAAAGCCGCCATTGTCGCAGAGTCTTTTTTATTAGCATATTCCAAGTGGGTTTTGAATGACAACCTCTCATCTAGCATAATCCCAAGGTTCTTAATATACTCTGCCTTATATCTATCTGCTGTGTTCGCCAATTTGTTTGGTGACCTCTTCTAACGTCTTTCCTGCTGGAGAGGAGTACCGATTCGCGTGCCAGCTGGGTAACAAAGTTTACTTCGTGAAGGTTGGATCTCCCTTTTCGAGATGCAAACTAGTTATCAATTGGCTTGGATCACGTCTTCGAGATATATCTATAAGGTTAGAGTTTTACCGATCTTAGGCATCAACACCAGCATTTGCTTCGTCCAAACTAATGGGAATGTAGCCTCGGCTAGACATGCGTTAAATAAGTCAGTGAACGACGATACAAAATTCGTGATAGTCAGTTTCAAAACCAAATGAGGAATCCTGACTGGGCCGCGATACTTACGAACCTCAAGTATTTTTGCAGCTTGGGGAACTTCGCCGTTTCAAATGAGTTTAAGAAATTCTTGAAGTAGAGGAAACTAGTCTCCTTTGATTGGAAAAAGGTATGTCTCTCCACGGTTTTGGGATAGGAGACCATGCGACGTCAAGTTTTTTCATCGCAATTTTGTATGCTGATCACCAAGAATTTTTCTCAGCGCCGCGTGGATGTGGTTGTCTGAGATTGCTTCGTGTCCTTTTCGGTGATATGAGCTTCGTCCATTTGCTCTACTGCTAGAACGTACGAAACTGCAGTCGTCTTTACCAAGCCTCTAAAGTTTTGGTTAATAGAATGTTAAACACTAGAAATGACTTCCTTCGGATCATTTATAAGCCTACCAATAGTAACGAAAGCATTTTAATCAATGTCATCGTCCTCTATGCTCTGATTAGGTGCCGGGATATTCGAAGCCGCCGTGCTCACTGCCTCAGAAGCTGGTGGTGTCCAGCGATCCGATCTTGCATTTTGCAGTGTATTCGTTACTAGGTACGCAAGTATTTAAATGCAGTCCCACAATCACCGCTAATGGATGGCGTCACCTCTTAAATTCGTCCATTGACGCAACGGTTTTTGATTATTTTGAGTGTCGATTGAACGATCTCGGGAAAAGTGGTGGGTAGCGGTGTTTACTTCGTTGACTGTAAGGTCTATTCACGTGCGGCTTGCGAGAGATCTGGCACCCCAAGGCAATTATACTTTGTCTGCGGAATTTGGACGGGATGTTACGTCTAAATCAATCTTACGTTTAAGAATTTATGTATGTCGTCACTAGACACGAATAAAGACGCGTTAGTGTTTCGGCGGCGAAATAAGACTGGAAAAGTACGACAAAAGTCGCTTAAGGAAAACTTCGCCGAAGAAAGACACGTAACTTGGTGAATCCGAAGAAAGATGCGTAAACATAGATTTATACCTGCCCAAGTGCTGTCACTTCAACATCACTCTTTGGGGAATTTAAATACTGTTACGCCCGCAAACATCGGTGACCGCGAAAATAAGTTTACGCGCCTTTCTTCGCTGTCAAATATGTCAAAATATGGTAAGAATCTTTCTTCGCTGGAGTTTTTATTCGTGTCGATAGTGACGATATGTATCACTTATTTGAATAACTGTGTACTTTTTTAGCGTATCCAAAAATCAAATACTAAATTTTGTTCCCTATGAAAACGACTCTTATCTGAACGAAGCGTGGACTGACCATTTTGAATTATATCAGTGCGATTCATTCTGTTTCAGAAGAGAAGGTAGCGGTGCGCCCCAAGTAGATTTAAAGTAGTCTAAAAACACGAAGCCCAACTTTTGGTAAGTTTTGGACCCTTTTGAACTTTGGTGGGAAAAAATTCTGAGTGGCAACAGTCATCCCTGCGAAAGAAAAGTCGTTTTATAAAG
The DNA here is from genome assembly GCF_013731165.1 of Rhagoletis pomonella. NCBI lineage: Eukaryota > Metazoa > Arthropoda > Insecta > Diptera > Tephritidae > Rhagoletis > Rhagoletis pomonella. Next base: position 22,898,027 of record NW_023458560.1, read on the forward strand.
AGTTGCGTTAGGCGTAAAGACTCTTGGTACTCCTTACATAGCAACCCCTAAGTGCCACCAACATAAAAAAAAAATTACTTTTCTAAAAGCATTTGCTTAAGAATTATAAAAGACTTTTGATCCTTTCATAATAATTTCTAGTGGGGAAAAATGGTTTAAGTCTTAAAGGACGGGGCAAGGTCGGGACTTTTCGGCGCTTGTTCAGGACTCTTTCGGGACTAATTCGGCACTTTTTAGAGACGGTACTTTTTCGGGACCAGTTCGAGACTTGCTTAGTCCAAGTTCGGTACTATTTTGGAACTTTTTCGAGATCATTTAGGGACTTGTTCAGGACTTTTTCGGACCAAAATCGGGACATTTTCGGGATCATTTTTGGATTAGTTCCGGACTAGTTTAGTACTAGTTCAGAATTTTTTCTGGACTAGTTTGGAGCTAGTTCATGTCTAGGTGGGTGCCATTTTGGGAATAGTAGGGACCAGTTCGGGCTAAGTTCAGGACTTTTTCGACGGTGCTGAACAAGTCCCGTCCTTGAGACTTAAAAATTTGTTCTCACCATAACACTGTGCACGAAAATTAAACTTTTAATTTTGAACAAGCCGACAACCTACTTAGTAAAGTCAATTTGGGTATGCTGAATTTAGTGGTGATAGTTAGTCATTTTTCTAGGTTAGGTCATTTAATCGAGTAATATCATGGTCAAGGTTTTAGGCGAGCCCGTTTTTGAGTGAAAGTTTACGATTTTCGATTGCTCTGAAAATTCGTATTGGAGGGTATTTTGGTGCGGGGAATTTGAATTTTACATTATTTTTGCGATCCCAAAAATGTTTAGAAATATTTTTTATTTTTATGAATGATAAAAATACGTTCCTAAAAATGTTATCGCAATTAGAGAAGAAAAAATATACCACTCGTAAAAAAAATTTTCGATTCTGAGCAAAAACTCAAAATGTTGTATGATTTATATATTTAAATTAATAGTTAAGTAATTTCGGAATTTTTGTTGCGCCATTTATGAATAAATTCTGCATTATCCTAAATGCATACGAAATACTTCCATAATTACTGACACTTATCTTCAAGCATATGTGAATACAATTTTGAATACTGTGCTGGATTTAGTACTCAATTTTAGATATGCAATGTACTGCACTACATAAATGATCATGTAAATATGCATTTCTTGTCGGACCGGACTGGATGAAAATTCATGCAACAAAGTGGGCAACATTAAAATTATCAAATTTGGCATGCAAATGTGGCCGACAAGAGAGTGTGTAGCTAAATGATTGCGAATGGAATGTATGTACGTACCAGCATTGCCGTTTTGGTAAATTTTTACTAAACATTTTATTTTTTCTTTCTATATAAAGTTTGGTTAGTTTTTAATTTATTTATTTATTTTTTTTTTAATTTTTCGGTTTTCTATTACATCTTTGTTAAGATCCTTCCCATACATAGTGCAATACAGCAGCTGAATTCCAACATTCGCTATGGCAACATACAAAATCTATTTACGTTCCCTTCATACTGCCAGGCCCCACTGCTTTTCATTTGGAAAATTTTGACAACCCATTTCACCTCAACTCACCACAGCTCACTCCAAATCACTTCAACTCCCCTCTTTAAACCTTAAACCTAAAGGTAAAGGT
>NW_023458560.1:22899775-22907641 GCF_013731165.1 Rhagoletis pomonella
ATCGCATCTTTTTTAATATTTACACAATCAGCGGGTGGCGCATACGAGGCCGGCTAGTATGCAAATATTTTGTGTCTTCAAAGTTTTGTAGTCGGACTAATTGAAATAAAATCGACCAAGTCACAAAATTTTTCATAAAAATATCTAATATTATTCACTAATATTTTAGTTGCATCTATTATCATGGCGCCATTATGGCAATGGATATGTTGGCATTGTTTGCCTAGGCCTTCACGCTTCAAAAATTTTAATGTCTTTATTTGTGCAGCACAAAAACACGAAATAATAGCTTAACACAAACAATTTCAATGGTATGACAATTTGTAGTAATGAATGTTCTTATGAATGTTTTTATACCCGAGCGCACTTGTGCACAAGGGTATATTAATTTTGTTCACATAACGGTTGTTTGTAACAGCCAAAACGAATCGAGATAGATATAGACAAATGTATACATAAATGATCAGGATGAAAAAAGAAATCGATTAAGCCATGTCTGTCTGTCCGTCCGTCTGTCCGTCTGTCCGTCTGTCCGTCTGTCCGTCTGTCCGTCTGTCCGTCTGTCCGTCTGTCCGTCTGTCCGTGTACACGATAACTCGAGCAAAAATTGAGATATCTTAACGAAATTTGGTATGTAGGTTTCCCTTAATCCAAGGTAGGTTGGTATTGAAAATGGACGAAATCGGACTTTAACCACGCCCACTTCCCATATAACGGTAATTTCCAGAAATACGAAAACTGCGATATTTTAGTAACTACTAAAGATAATTCACTCAAAATTGACATTTATAATAAGTTTTAGACGAAAAATAAGAATATTATAAATTTTTGGAAAATGGGCGTAGCCACGCCCACTTATGGTTATATGTGTATATCTTGGTAACCGCTGCACCAATTTCTTCCAAACTTGGCACAGTTGTTGGCCTTCGCACAACATACTAAATGGCCGAAAATTTTTAAAATCGCTAAATAACCACGCCTACTTCCCATATAACGATAATTTTCAGAAATACGAAAACTGCGATATTTTAGTAACTACTGGAGATTATTCTCAAAATTGATATTTACAATAATTTTTCGACGAAAAATAAGAATATTATAAATTTTTGGAAAATGGGCGTAGCCACGCCCACTTATGGTTACATGTGTATATCTTGGTAACCGCTGCACCAATTTCTTCCAAACTTGGCACAGTTGTTGGCCCTGGTACAGCATAAAAAATCGCCGAAACTTTTTAAAATCGGACAATAACCACGCCCACATCCCATATAACGGTAATTTAGAGAAATACAAAATCTTCGATAAATCAGTAAATATTGAAGCTAATTTATTCAAAATTGATGATTGCAACAATTCTTTACCAAGAAATACGTTTATGGTAAAATTTTGGAAAATGGGCATGGCACCGCCCACTTATGATCACATATATGTATATCGGTAACCGTTCTACCAATTTGTACCAAACTCGGTGTGGTTATTGTGCTTACCACATAAAAGCAAACCGTTGAAAATTATTGAAATCGGACTAAAATAACGGCCGCTTCTCATATAACGGTAAATTTCAGAAATGCTTGAAACTTCAATATTTCGAAATTGAAGGACGCTAATTTACTCAAAATTGATACACCCCGGCTTACCATCTAGCGGAAGGTTTCGGAAAGGTGAAAAAACATATTTAATACTTGCGCCGGGTATTTAATGTTCGGCTCCGCCCGAACTTAGACTTTCTTACTTGTTAAAGGGTATATTTGTTTATTAGGGACATCCTTGATTGAAATTTTGTATTACACTTGAATACTTTTTATTATTCTTATATGAAAAATGCATTCAGTTTTCAATATTGTTTCCTCAAATGAAACAGCTACAAAGAAGCACTGCGAAAATTCGAAAAATTTGTTTACGCTGACTTTTAGCTCCTAAGTGAAAAATAAGTCCAACCATAATGCAGATGTATACAGAGTAAAAGCTTCTGACTAGAGTGAGACAAATTAGAAAGCGTAAATATTTAAATTCTCAGGAAATATGTATCAGCTAAGAACCAACACCAAAGTGTTGTGCCTACATCCTTATGCTATTATAAATACAAGGTGGACCAAATAAGACAAGATTGGCTCCCACAGCCTTCATTATTACGCGTCCACCGTTTTGAGGAACGGGATTCAGTGAGAGACCGTCCAGGAAGAGGTGCTCATCGAAATATTCGCACTGAAGACAACGTGGAAGCTGTGCGGCAGAGTGTTGCAAATGATTCATCTGTCTCAACTCGCCGAGAATTTTAAAGTTGGATCTTAAAATGCACCCATACCAAATTCAAGCTATGGACCTGCTGCGTGAAATTTTCGGCGAACGTTTGGTTTCAAAAAATTTAGATATCCCTTTGCCACCTCGTTCACCAGATTTAATTGCGCCCGACTTTTTTTGTATGGGTATATTTAAAAGACTAATTGTATGTTAATAAACCAGAGACTATTAGACAGCTGAAGCAGAATATTGGAGACGAGATACGGAGCCTGCAACCAGAAACACTACGCGTTTTAGTGGAAAACGCGCTAAAAAGAGCTAATTTCTGTATCGAACAAAATTGTCTCATTTGTCTGATGTGATTTTTCATACATAGTGCTTCTTAATTTCCATGAAATTTATTTAATTAATAAAAAAAAAGTAATTAAAACAAGTGAATACTACAAGAGTTATATGTGTTTAACATTTGTAGGTCTTATTTGGTCCACATTGTATAATTATAGCTGTACATGTTTATGTTAGTGGCTGTGTGAGCGTCAATAACAGTGAATAAGGCATCAACTGTCAAAATATTCAATTATCTTGCGCCTACGCACTACTACACCAATTGGCGTGTTATTTATTTCTGCTCGCTATAGCAATCAATTTCAATCATTTGAAGTAAAGAAATTTTTGCTGAGGACCATGATACTATTTATGTTAAAATAAAAATAGCAGTTGTTTATGCCGTTTTGATTGCGAATAAGAATTTTCCAACATTGCAATATCACTTCAAAGCGCCCACATATATACAATGAGGTTCGTTGAAAAATCACTACGATAAACACGCCTTTGAGCAAGGAAATTTAGCAAAAATAATCATTTGATGATGTTAATTGGCCGCCCACCGTAGGGATGTCGGAAAAACCCATCGGGTTTATTTCGATGCATCGAAAATGTTCCACTCGATGTATAAATAGTCAAGGTATCGATGCATCGGTTGTATCGAACGTATCGGTTATACGGCTCATATTTAGTACTGGCCCCCGATTTACTCTTGAAGGCCCTGGTTATTGCTCTGGGTACAATGCGTTGACATTTTTTGAAATCGGACTACTTCCCACATAACGGTAAAGTTCGGAAACACGAAAACTCCGATATTTCAATAATTAAGGACGCTAAATTACTACATCTTAATGTCTACAACGACTGCTGTGGTGTAGTGGTTAGCAGTGCACTCCACCACCCCGCAGGGCCCGAGTTCAAGCCCGGTTCAAACCAACATCAAAAATAAATAAAAATTCTATTCTATTCATTTTAGCTTTTTTAGGAAGAAAGTCGATGAACATAACACCTTCACAATCCCAAAAAACAGTGGCCATAAGCTTGGATGCTGATCTTTCCCCTTTGAATTTCCGTGGTGGACTTTCTTCCTTTTCTATGCACTGCTTAGACTTCGGTTTTGACTCTGGATCATACTGTCGGATCCACGTTTCATCCAAAGTGACAATGCGAAAAAAAAATTCGTCTGGATTATTGCCACCTACGTTGGCGTTGCTTACCCAACGGAGTGAGAATTTTCGTTATACTTCCCTTCTTCTGCATATTCATATATACCTTTACCCTTGTATTAATCGTAATTGGAATCGTATCCTTAAACCGCTCCTAATATTTTCCTTTAGTATTAATATTAGGTGTACATTTAGGAGGCGTTTCCATCCCCTACAATCCACCATTTTCGCTGCATTCGCCATGTTGATTTTTCAATTAACTAATAGCACCGTCAGAGTGAGTACTTTGCGTACGTGACGCTCAAGGATGACACTTACGTGACGTCAAGGAACGTACAACGGCCCCTCAATGAAGATGCTGCGTTTGCAAACAAAAATCAGCTGTTATTTATGATCGCGTACTTGGGGTATACATGCGTCAATTTTTCAGATACAATAGCAATACATTCACACTTTTTACTTATATATCTATACTTCGCCCATTGTTTTCGTCACTTTCTACAAAATTTTCGAAGACTGTTTATTGTCAGGACGTCTACTTTACTCAAACAAGGTGACAAATAATACATATTATCAATTGTCTTGTCTTGTATAAACGCAAGGTAATACAACTGTCAGCAGTGACAGACCTACTTACGTCAAAAGTTGAGACTTGGCCAACGTTCGTTGTGTCCGTCGACGCAAGCATTGCCAATCTGACGCTCTCTATGAAAACACACACAGTCTACTCGACTGTCAGTTGCATCCTTGAGCGTAACGTACGCGGTGGACTCATTCTGACGGGGCTATAACGACGCCCAAGAATTTCCACTTCAAACATCTATGCACGAAATAAAGATCCCCACACATTTTAAGAATATATTTGCATTGAAAATAATTTACCCTCGTTCCGTCGTGAATCTCTCATATTTTTTACTATCTCCGTGCCTTTGCCACAACTTTGGTTTTGGTGAACAGTACTTACTTACATATTTCATAAACACTTAGCGGTTGGTTGGCATAAATATACCAGAAATAAAAAATAAATAAAAAAATACTTATACATATACTTAGCTTCTTAATAATAAAATGAAATAAATAACGCGATTCAATAAACGAGTAGCAGTGAAACGTTTGCGTTCGTAAGCTGCTTAGTAGCCAAATTTATGCGCTGCTACTTAAAAAATATAAATCAAATAACTCAGCGTTGGTTTTGGCACTTAAATCGGAGTTGGCTATTACTTAGTACTGCTGCCGCCTAAGCTGGCAAGCAATAAGACACCAAATAAAAATCTGAAATTGTAAACAATCCATTTACACTGCGATGAGACCAATTTAAAATGAGAAATGATTATTTTTAGCATATCAATTTTAACACTTGGCTTCGAAAAGCAGTCTTAAGTAAATGAAAAAGTAATAAACGACCTTTTTTTATTCATCCTTACAAAATGTCTCGCCCGCACGGTTTCCAAAAAAACAGACGCTATTTTAAGCAGATTTTATTTGGAATATTACAATGAATACTCTTCTGCGCTAACTTTTACGGAGGAGGCGTTATTCTGGACAGAAATCTGTCGACGTAGCAAGAATGCTAAAACTGCCATGTACACCTGTAAATTAGCAATAGAGGAAAATGGGGCTTGTGAACTGGATGTACTTAGCGGTGGTGGCTACCATTCGTTAACAGGGCGTCACGGTCTGGTGGTAGTCCGTGGGTAAATCTACAATAAAAAACGTGCATGATGATCATGAGGCGTTACCCTCAACGCCGACTAAATCCCTAAAGGCCTTGTTTCACTGTCTTCCTGTGGACCTATAATATAAACTACTGTATGGTATCAAGTGAAGTGATACGAGGTTCGGACTCTCTAGAGTTCTAGATTATCTTCCAGCATACTTCCGGTCCAATGGACTGAGGATCCCCAAACAAGGATCCCCTCCAGGGGTGAATATCAGGAGGATTCAGTCCTGATTTTCTTTTCTAAATCAGCAGTCATCTTCATTGATGGCTCCAAATTAGATCTGAATGTAAAAAATTGAAACTTCTAATCCATTGCCCATATATTTGCTTGCAGTAGCTTTTTTAATTCCGACATCGAAGATTGTCATGGAATGTAGACGTACACTAAATGAGCTGACAATGAGATACGTCACTCATGTTGAATCAGTGCCAGATGTACCAGCAAGGAAAGGAAGCTTATTTTCTGCAATCAGTAGGGCCGTAATTCCGTCATTTTCGTTCAAACTCTGGCTGGAGAATAACTTTATCGAACTTGTAAATGCAAGACGGTCTGCGAAACCCACGTGCAGGATAGTTAAGCGTATTTGGCCTAAGTTGTATAAACGTAGATGTCGCCCCCTCTTCCGCTTAGAGCGACTACTGCTCCGACATGTAATTGAATTTTCACCGGCCATTGTCTGATAGGAACTCACGCTGCAGTCGAATGACTACTGTCGTAGCTGCCTTGATCTGGAGGAAATCAAAAGCGTAGATGTCACTGCCCCGCATTAGTACCTCCAAAGCTGTCGTCAGACATATGCGCATCGCTTCGCATAGGCCAAATCTTGAGTTTTTGTTAAACATTGGCTCTCCGCCAGCAGTGCGCGCTTTCTCTTCGCTTTTTGAATAACACGAAAATCCTCAGAGTTACCTTCGAAAGTCTTTTCTTCTCGGCGCACACAACCACAATTGTCAATAAAGTACAGAGCCGCAACAAGGCCCTCAAGTCGCTAGCCGGCAGCACCTGGGGCTACGACAAGGAAACTTTGCTGGCAACATGCAAGGCAATTGGCCGGCCGGTTCTAAACTACGCAGCGCCCGTGTGGTCGCTGGGGACTAGTAGAATGCAGTGGGCCAAGCCACGTCAGAAAGCATCTATACGAACTGATGCTACAGCATATCGACAGGCCTTGAACGACATTCACAGGGAGTCGGTCTCAAGTTAAATGGACTCCCGACCTATGAATGCCTTTTTGGGCACACAACCACCTGACGTGGATGAGACCCCACAAACTGGTTCAAGGAGGAGTGGGAGTTTTTCGAGATCTTAGCCTAAGTGTGCTAACAAACAGACTAGCAGACACGTGAACTGAACCTAACCATTGGTGGCGTTTTAATGTAAAATTCTGTTGTGGAAGTTCGATACAGCACCTATGTAGAATCCTAGCTCATTTCTTGTCTCAATAGCTTTCTAACATCTCAATTGGCTTACATATTTAATTTATTCCACTTTAGGTTTTAGACATTCCAACTACACAACTTACTCGTATTTCTGGAAGCCCACATCCACTCCTAAACATTTTACCCTATGGCAAATGCTGAATTTACGTGTCTGGTAAAAATGCTAGTCACTAACAACCAATACGTATGCCGTCATTGCACCAGCATCAGCCCAACTAATGATCTGGTCAAGTCTCATGAACAAGTCCATTTAACTGACAGGCAACAACAACATTGTCCGCGTTGACAGTGTAACCAAAGTGCACCGAACGCTGCAAGTGTCTAGCTAGATTGTGGCAATGAAATCATTAGACAAAGTAAACATTCCAACAAACTCACACACACACACTCACAGATACTACACTAAAATGTAATTTACTCCCTGCCAGCGTGCAGCCTGATAAACTGAATATAAAAATTAACAAGCATACACAGCCAGTGTTGCCGTTGTGCGGCTAAAGGGACAATTTAACCCTTTTTAAGCGCCAATCCCCTTTGACCCGACTTCTTTTAAAGTTTGATTTTTTTACCCTTTTCCAATATTATGTGCAAATTTGCCTCCTTTCAGAGATTTTTTAGGAAATGTTAACAGAACCATGCTATTAGAAAATATTTCCTCCTGTAAGTACGAAAAAATGCATCACTTAGAACCTCTAAAGGAAATGCAACTCTTGTTCTTGCAGCAACTAGATTTATGTGTATGTTTGCAACCCTGTTTTGTGTAAAGCTTGTTTTTATACCCGAGCGCACTTGTGCACAAGGGTATTATAACTTTGTTCACATAACGGTTGTTTGTAACAGGCAAAACGAATCGAGATAGATATAGACAAATGTATACATAAATGATCAGAATGAACAGAGAAATCGATTAAGCGGTGACTGTCTGTCCGTCCGTCCGTCCGTCCGTCCGTCCGTCCGTCCGTCCGTCCGTCCGTC
>NW_023458560.1:22907651-22953474 GCF_013731165.1 Rhagoletis pomonella
GTCCGTCCGTCCGTCCGTCCGTCCGTCCGTCCGTCCGTCCGTCCGTCTGTGCACACGATAACTCGAGTAAAAATTGAGATATCTTAACGAAACTTGGTACGTGAACTTCTTTTGGGCGTGGGACGGATGGTATTGAAAATGGACGAAATCGGATAATAACCACGCCTACCTCCAATATAACGGTAATTTTAAGAAATACGAAAACTGCGATATTTTAGTAACTACTGAAGATAATCCACTCAAAATTGATACTTACAATGAGTTTCAGACGGAAAACATGAATATTAAAAAATTTTGGAAAATGGGCGTAGCCACGCCCACTTATGGTTACATGTGTATATCTTGGAAACCGCTGCACCAATTTCTTCCAAACTTGGCACAGTTGTTGGCCTTAGTACAGCATACTAAATGGCTGAAAATTTTAAAAATCGGACAATAACCACGCCTACCTCCCATATAACGGTAATTTTCAGAAAAACGAAAACTGCGATATTTTAGTAACTACTGAAGATAATTCACTAAAAATTGATATTTGCAATGAGTTTTAGACGACAAATAAGAATATTACAAAATTTTGGCAAATGGGCGTAGCCACGCCCACTTATGGTTACATGTGTATATCTTGGTAACCGCTACACCAATTTCTTCCAAACTTGGCACAGTTGTTGGTCCTGGTACAGCATACCAACTTGCCGAAAATTTCTAAAATCGGACAATAACCACGCCCACATCCCATATAACGGTAATTTCGAGAAATACAAAATCTTCGATAAATCAGTAAATATTGAAGCAAATTTATTCAAAATTGATGATTGCAACAATTCTTTACCAAGAAATACGTTTATGACAAAATTTTGGAAAATGGGCGTAGCACCGCCCACTTGTGATCACATATATGTATATCGGTAACCGTTCTACCAATTTGTACCAAACTCGGTGTGGTTATTGTGCTTGCCACTTAAAAGCAAAACGTTGAAAATTATTGAAATCGGACTAAAATTACGGCCGCTTTTTATATAACGGTAAATTTCAGAAATGCTTGAAACTGCAATATTTCGCACCCCGGCTTATCATGTAGCGGTAGCTTTCGGAAAGGTGGAAAACATATATTTAATACTTGCGCCGGGTATTTAATGTTCGGCTCCGCCCGAACTTAGACTTTCTTACTTGTTTTTTTTTTAAATTCAACAGATTTATTATTCTACTACTTAGTAAAGGAAAGCAAAAATAATATGGTGACCCTTTTTTCCACAATGACCCCTTTTTGCGACTTTCTTAAAATTCTCAACGACAACACTGTTCACAGCAGTCGCACGTTGAGTGATGGACAACTGCACAGCAACAAGAGCACAACACAACACAACAACAAGACCATTAATTTTCATGCAGGATACGCATCATGGTTATCTACATATGTATGCAGGTTGGCTCATAAAAATCTACGTTGCATGCAGCATGATAGCAGTGTAAGTAGCAGCAGCAGAACGCAAGGCATCATCAACAACATCAATTGGACTTTTATGAGCTGCCAACATTAACGCCAGTACAAGGCACGCTGGGCGGTGCTGCCGGCCGGACAATGTGGCAATGTGTGACCATGCAACCAATGCAACCAACGGTAACAAAACACACCCATAAGCACTTGAATGCAAGTTTTGGGCGCTGCATTTATTGTTAAATGCGAATGACGAAAAACGCATTGCATTTGCGGCTGCCTGACTTTTAACCCCAGAATCCTTTGATATTTGCGTTGAATGCGTTGCAAATGAGGACAAATCAGAAATATGCGCAGGCACAAATCACAGCCACTAGCGTTCGGTTTTGAAACAGTGTGAATGTGATTGTGGGCAACAAATGCTGATGATATCTAGAAGAGCAGTGTGGAGTCAGTGTAAGGCTTGACTGCTGGTTTGGGTAAAACGCGCGAATAAACCGCAAATAGCAGCAGGCAAAGCGAATATTTCAAGAATTTTTTGCCTTAGCAACCGCCAGTGAATGCAAATGTGTAAACGAATCCAATGAGACGCATACATTCGTATAAATTTTATAATATGTGGCATGTGTGTGACGCCCGTAAGTATGCCTGCGGATAATGCGCGCAAAATCGGAAATAGTAATGCGGATGCATAGTTCGCTGCACAGTAATAATTCAAGGAAGAGGCAACAAAAAAAACAAAACTCTAGATATGCATAGATTCCTACTTTGAACTTTGGCATTCAAATCCAACTGGCGCAGCATAATCGAATTTGGCGTGCCTCATTGCATCGACTCCATATTATTTACATACGTTGTTTATGTGCCGCGTGGATTGTGTTTCAAAGGAAATTCTACGAAATTGTTGTGCATTTCCATATATTAAATGCGCCTTCAAAATTGCAAGACATACATGTGCATTTGGGTATTTACTTATGTCTGCATGAGCATTAAGATGTGAAACATTAGGGCATATTCATGGGAAAAATAACGTCGACTCTAAATTTATTTACAGCTTTGCGACACAATACTCATTGGAATATCTGCCAAAATAAACTGCAACAAACTTTAAAGTGGACTTTATTTCGGCTATGAATATGCCAAATTTATTTTATAATTTCTACCAAATTTTTCTGACTGAACACTTACAGCCAGTTTCACGAAAGCAGTTTAGTTAAAAATTATTTTTTTATATCCGATCCCACTTGTGCACAACGGTGTTATAACTTTGTTCACATAGCGGTTGTTTTTAACAGCTAGATATAGACAAATGTATACATAAAAAAAGAAATCGATTTTCCGTGAATGTCTGTCCTTCCGTCCGTCCGTGCACACAATAAATAGCTCGAGTCAAAATTGAGATATCTTAACGAAATATATCTTAACGCCAAACTCATGGAAGAAAATGGGAGTTATTGAAAAATGTGTATGTGATGTGAGAAATTCAGTTTGTATGGGAGGTGCCACTCAATAACTCCCATTTTCTTCAATGGGTTTGGCGTTGATATTATATATCTCTATACAAAGTTGCAGCACTCTACGATGAATACTTCCAGAGATATGTTGTGTGAAAACTTCAGTTCGTATGGGGGGGTGCCATGCCCCCTTGATATATCGAAATTATTTTTCTTCTATTATCATCCTTGGAGGGTCCAGAGAGGATGTCCAAAATTTCTAAAATATCGTTAGAGCTGTTCTCCAGTTTTTTGAACAGATAACAAATTAAATAGATTTGAAATTAATTTCAGGTATTTCCCAAAAAAGTGAAAGCATTCAAACGTAAAATCTTTTTTCTTTCATTTTTACACATGAATAAATAACAAAAAAACTGAAGCTTTTTTAAAAAATCGCCACGGATAGATCGATGCGAAATTTAATTATCGCTTACTTACAAAAAGAAAATCGAAATCGGTTCATATTTGGGCTCTCAAAATTGATTTGTCCACAGCAGCCTTTTTTGCCCCACTGTGCGTCACTGGAATGCAGGGAATATACCCTAACCATCTTCTTGAATTAGGGGGCGCTTTCAACAATGTCGAAACGGAAACAATTAGCAGGGTCCTGGAGAGACACGGCATTCAGCTGTAAATAATTGCGTGGATCGAATCGATGCTGAAAAGCAGAGTAATCATCGCAGCTGTAGGCAAGGGATCCGTGATTAGAAGAACAACAACGGGAACTCCGCAGGGAGAGGTCCTATCATGCTGTATACCTTGGTACTAAATGAACTGTTAGAAAACTTTATAGTTAGGAAAATGAAGGTAGTTGCCTGTGCAGATGACTTGCCTATACTAATTTCCAGCATATTCTTGCCAACAATTAGTGAGCTGATGGAATCGACCAGTGTTTCCAAATGGGCAAAACAAAATGGGCTAGAAGTTAACCCTTCCAAAAACGAACTTGTCTTGTTCACAAGGAGAACAAAAATTCCAGAATTCTCCTAACCAAAGCTGGACGTGTTTAGTCAGAAGCTTTCCTCCTAGGCGAAATACTTAGGTGTTATCCTTGAATCCAGACTTACGTGGAGGCGCAACGTAGAGGAAAGAGCAAATAAGGGTCTAGCAGCGTACTATACCTGCAAAAGGGCTTTCGAGAAAAACTGGGGACTGTCACCGCATATTGTTCACGGTATGTACACCACAGTCATCCGACTGATCTTAACCTATGCAGCGGTCTGGTGGAAAGCACTGGATAAAAGCAGCAATCAGAAAATAATTGGAAGAGTGCAGAGACTCGCAGGCCTCCGTTTATCAGGCGCCGACCTGAAGTCACTACAAGTACAAGAGGGGCAGCCGCAAAAGATGCCCTTAGACTGAGGAAATCAAAATTGTGGAAGCAGTCCAACTACGGGTACGCAGCGACCTTGAATGTAATAAATAGTGGGCGGCGTGACGGAATCAAGGCCTACTTAGATGTCGAAACTGATCAGCTCACGTCATCTTGGTATTTCAGTTTTAAGATCCCATACAATTTCAAACCCAGGAAGATTTATAAGATGACTTCCTCGCGGTAAATGATGGTATTTCCATCTACAACCATGGCTCTAAGATGGAAAAAGTAGTCGGCTCGGGACTGTGCTCCAAGGACCTTCAAATAAGGCAATCATGCCGCCTGCCTGATAACTGCAGCGTCTTTCCTACGGGATAGTAAGTATCTGTCAGGGAACGTCACTATATTCGTTGACAGCCAGACGGCACTGAAAACATTAGGATTCAGGGTGGTACAGTCGAAAGATGGCTAGAAATGGCGGAAATCATAATTAGCTAAGCGGAAAACTCCCTACTGCAACGGATTTATTTTCTGCTAAGGGGATCGAAGAATACACCACAGCAGTAACCAATGACCTTTGGATCAATCGGGACGGCTGTGGCCGAGACTCAGTAAGAGTCGTACTGAGGAACTGTTGACACTAAACAAATCTGCAGTTAGAGAAGTTCCTACCGGTGTCTCACAGGACCCTGTGCTATAGCACCAATGCTCCATCGATGGCGTATACCAGCAAACTCCCTCTGCAGGAGTTGTCGGGATGAGGATGAAGAGGATCAATTCACCACTTCTTGTGTCAATGCCCAACTCTCCAGACAAGGCGTCTCAAGCATTTGGGATCACGCTTTTTCAATAGCTTGGGGCAGATAGCGAAGGTAAAAATATCGAGCTTACATGGCTTCATCCGGGATAGTAAATGGTTTGACAGACTTAATACTGACATTATGGATTAACCTCGGTTAGAAGCATTTGCCTCCTCCTGGCACTCACAGAGGGCATTCACAATGGGCAAATCTGCATCCGAGTGGAAGCACGAGTCATTCTTACGCGCCTTCCTAACCTTACCTAACCTATTATAGAATTTTGGGAATTGGGCGTGCCATTACAAATTTATGAGTACACACGTTTATCTACTGGAGAGGTTTGAAATAGGGGTAAAACCATTTTTGCTTGCCATGTAACGGTAGCTTCTGGAAAGGTGAAAAAACGATATTTACTACGTGCTTCGCCCGAACTTTTACGTCTGTACTTGACCTTTTTAAAAATATGAAATCTTAAAAATATGAATAAATTTAATTAAAAAAAAAACATTCTTTTTAAAACAACAAAATCAGAAATTAAAAAATAAAATAAATAAATAAAAAAAATATTTTTCTTTTTAATACAAAATAGGTACTAAAATTAAAAAGAAAAAGTAAAAAAAGAAGTTCCTAAAAATTCAATGAAATTAGAGACATAAATTTCAATAAAAAAAGAAAAATGTCAATTAAAAAAATATATATATATAATAAAATACGCTTCTAAAAATTTAATGAAAATAAAAAACAATACTTTTGTTAATTTTTACTAAAATAACTAAAGTCTTTCGAACTATCTTCTCATTTATCTAACGAAAGACCTTTTACTATCTTAGCAAAAATTGGCCTGTTATTTTTGACCGACTTCAAAAAAAGGAGGAGGTTATCAGTTCGTCGGAATATTTTTTTTTATTTTTTTTTTATGTATGTTACCGCATAACTTTGGACCACGTCAACCGATTTCGATAATAGTGATTGAATGGTTTTATAATAAAATAATAAAATAATAATAAAATGTGCATCGAACTAACGTCACAATAGAAATCACAATAGTGATGCCCTGAGTTTCGTGATTTTGTTGGAATAAGGCTGTAAGATTCATTATTAAACCAAAAAATTCGGTAAGCTATACGGGTAGCAGGAAGAACACGTTTCATCTCAGACTTGCGTAGTATCCACAGTAGTTTTGTCTGTCCTGCCTTTGCGTAGCTCAAACTTAATGTTATCTTCTACGTACATAACGATCGGCAAAGGACAGATTATGAAAACGCAGCGAGTCTTTTTTCCTTTTTAACCGACTTCCAAAAAGGAGGTTATCGGTTCCTCGAAATATTTTTTTTTTTATGTATGTTACCGCATAACTTTGGACCATGTCATCCGATTTCGATAATTCTTTTTGCATCGGAAAGGTAGTGTCTGTGGATCATGAGATATATATATATATATATATATATATTTTTTTATATGAGAGTTGAAGTCGGTTTTTTTCGCTAAAAATTACTTGTTTAGTTTCCGTTTCTAAACTCCTAAGTGGCATCACAAAAGGTAAATTTATCTTGAGATGTGAAACAAAACTCGAATACCATAAATTTTATAGATTTGTACTCGCAGTCCTTTCTAACTCTACATAGTCAAACTTTTTCATAACAAATCCCTTGAACATTTTACTTGCTCACGTCCTCATTTGTTTATGATTTCACCTAAATATATAGCCGTCTGTTTACCGATTCCTATTTCCTTGGTAGGAGAAGATTTTTGTAAAAAAAATTGATTTCAGAAAACCATTTTACAATGCTTGATACTTTAGAAATGAA
This sequence comes from Rhagoletis pomonella, assembly GCF_013731165.1. Classification (NCBI taxonomy): domain Eukaryota; kingdom Metazoa; phylum Arthropoda; class Insecta; order Diptera; family Tephritidae; genus Rhagoletis; species Rhagoletis pomonella. The sequence continues at coordinate 22,914,503 of NW_023458560.1, forward strand.
AATTGATGAAACGAAATAGTGGAATTATTCTATTTTCTATAAAAACTCGTATCAAAGCGGCTTGTCTTCAGTTTGAAATATTTGCTTTTTTTCTAACTTAGAAGGCAAATATCTTTTATTGCAATAACGCGCGCCTTAATGTACAAACCTACTTACATAGAAGTATGTTTGTATGTATTTGTATTGCATTAAAGAAATCTTATTATCATTTTCCATTATTTCTCCAGCTGCTGTTTGGCATTTTTATTGCCATAGCCCACTTCTGCACCGCAGAAATATCAAAATAGCCAAAAAAAGGAAGCTAACTCAATACTCACCAGCATGCGCATACAAATTCTACACACACACACACAATCACATCAAGCCATTTCGAAGCCAACAAATGCACAAAAATGCAAAAGCTTTGCAAAAATCGAAAAGCCAAAGACAAAAGGGCACAAATTCCATTCCATTGCACAACGTACAGCGTTTTCTTGGCTCTATTGCGGTGCAAATAGTTTTGCCAAAAACCACATTTACCGCTGCCGTATCAATGCAGTGAGTGCTGCTGCATGCAAGGAATGTATGTTCACATGCATTCGTCGGATGTGACTGTGAGTGTGCGTGCGAACTGCAATATTTTTGCACATTTTGCACATACGCATGTACACATACACACACACATATGCTTTGTGTGTTTTTCCATGCCACAAAATGTTGCGGCATATTTTAACATGCTTAGCCACAACAACAGCTGCAGCAACACCATCATCATCGCCACCGCCACAACCACCACCACCACCAACATCGGCACCAACAACAGCAGCTAGCAGCTGCAGCAAAAACAAGAAATGCCACCACAATATGTCGCCTGTTGTTAGCGTTACATACAAGCCACAAAAGGCAGAATGTATTTTGTGTGGTTTAAATACTTGCCAATGCCTATATTTTTTGGCGCAATGCACAATGTGTGCAGTATGTGTGTGTGTGTGTGTGTGGGCCAGTTTCACAACAAAAGACTACCATTTATCTGGCATTATTATTTGAAAAAGTTTCTTTAGTTGTATTTTATTTTATTTTGTTTTACTTTATTTTTTTGTGCAATATTCGATTATCGATTTGCTCATGCAATTGAATGCAGCAAATGGCCGCTTAGATTTCTATACAAAAAAAATGCAATTTAATTTAAATGGAAATCTCATCCACTTTATACTTCTTTCAGCATAAGTGCAGTTATTTTTACAAAGACCAGTGCTCGAGGTTGCTCAAGACTGCTTTTTCTTCAAATTTCAGACCTTTTACTCGCTTGATTTACACAAAATTGAAGTAAAAGGTAAGCAATTTGAAGCAAAAGCAATTTCTTTGTTTTTATTCATATGGCCCATTGACTTTTAAAACTGCTTCGAGCTCCTTTAAAGCTTTTTTTTTATATTCGGAATATAATCAGAGCTATTCGGGGGTTAACGCTGAGTCTCGATAAAATTATGCACCTGCTACAGCGCACACATCACACAGACTGCAATAAAACATACGACCTGGCAAAACTGTTCTACTGTTTACTTTCCCGTAGTGGTCTCGAAATCGTCTTACCTCTGCAGAAACCCACTCAGGTTCAAGGATCTCGATCAGATTTTCCATAACCTAGAGGTCTCGGAAATACCCTCAACGCCACTACTTGTCCTTGCGGGGACTCTCTTTGAGTTCGGCAAATCTTTTTTGTAAGCACGCAAAGATTCGCGACTTAGCCTTCTTGCCTTTTTGAATTATGTACTGCAGGATTTCCGCAGTGTGTCCAACTCCCGAGCACTCCAGTGGGATTTTCCCTTTCCCCTGCGCCTAGTGTCAGGCCAGGCCTTAGCCAAAGCCTATAGGCAAATCTTAGTAAAAGGGTTAAAAATATCCTCCAACTCACCAATGGTGCTAGGCTCACTAGGTAACTTACTCTCCAAAATGTCTTTATAGAGATCCCAGTGTATATTGCTCAGGTTCTTTCAAGCCTGCGGTGCAGTTAGAGAAAAGTCTATAATCATCCCCGCTCGTCAAGAACTCTTCAGCTTTATTCATATCAAAAAGATTGTATTTGTATAGTTTTAGGTCTATGGTCTCCCCACGGGTTTTGAAACAAAGCTATGAGAAACAAAGCTTTTGAAAACCATTTCCGTTGATACCCATTCTGTAATAATTGATTTTTTTAGATAATTTGAATGTAAGTTTTTAAAAAGTGGCAACTCTTTTCAAAAAAGTAAAACGTTATTGCCTATCTGCAGTCCAAGTCTTTTAATTTGTGACCTCATTTTTGAAAATCGCGCGAACCGTTCAGATTTTTTATCCTGCACAAAAAATCCCTTCTCTCTTCTGCCACCCTTGAGAGCAGCTGTATTTTTTAAGTGAAATTTATTTAACGGCGATTGGGAAATGGGCAAATGCAACGAAAATGGTTGGGATGGAAACGAGTGCTTCTTAAATGTATATACATAGTATTACTTTAACAAAAATGTGTTAATAAGTGGTTTAAGAATAAGATTTAAAACAAGATTAAAACCAGAACAACACATAGTGCAAACAGATAAAAGCAAAAATTTAAATCAAGGTAAATTTAAGACTTTTGCTTATGTAAGGACAATGGTGTTGATGAAGAACATAAAGGTAAAAAATAAGTGTGAGGATAACGATAAAAGTAGAGATAAAGATAAAGAAAAAATATTAAGATAAATTAATTAAAAAGAAAGATTTTGATAGAGACACAAATAGAGGGAGCTCGCCACTCATATATTTACCACACCTGTATTCACTCACCTTAACTCACCTAACCTTAGCTCACCACACCTGATCTAAACACATCTATATTCACAATACGTTAGTTAAAGGCCGTGACTTAAGAATCTAAAATCTTAAGTTTCTTACGGTAAGTTAAGTTTTGACTAACCGCTACCGCAGTTTCTCATATAGTAATGGCCAAAATATTAAGTTAAGTAAGTAATTTGTGTTTCCTCCTTAGTTACGCAATAGCGCAAAAACTTGTCCGAATCGCGGTTGAATAATGCCGTAGACTTCTCGGAAGTGGTTATGCGATTTCGATGGTAAACAATCCCTGCATCCATTGCGAGAAAAGGATTTTCATGGAAAATATTATATATTCTTTCAGCAGAGATGCCCACAGTCTTAGCCACCTCACGCACCTTCATTCTCAGATCGTAAAATCCCCCTATGGATTTTATCGAGCCAATTTTTGAGCGACCTGGACGTTTAGCTTTAGTTGTGAAATTCGGTAAATCTTTTCCTAGCCACTTATATTTTCCATGATTTCGGTGATACCATTTTTCATTTCATCAAAATTTACGAGGTGGTCAAACACAAACTAAATGACGTAGCTTGGTCAAAATTTTTTAATAGTGTATTAGCAAATGATAGTTGAGAGGAGCAGTGTTACATTCAAAGTTACTACGCCAGAAAATCTAAAAGTAACTAACTTATCCAACTGCCCTCTCCCTCTATACACATAAAGTTTCAATTTTTTCCAATACCAGATGCATTCAATTGAAATAGCATCATAGCCTTTGCTTTACTCTCACCACTTTTTTGAATTAAACTTTCAGCAGTCGACACTTCAACAGCAATTTCGTGTCAAAAGTTTAAACAAGCTTCATATCATTGTTTGCTAAATATTTTCAAAGCTCAAATGGCCTTAGGAAATAAATCCAAGTATGCTTTACAATTGATTCGGTGTGCAAGTGCATGCAATGCATCAAATCCACTGCCAGCAAAATCTTCAATGTTCGCTATCAAAACTCATTTTCGCTGCAACCGATGAGAGAAAAATTGCAGTTGCGAGCTCTTTTGAGGTTGCGGTGCAAGCACTATGCTGAGCAGTATGACAATCCTCAAAGGCCAACCAACAATTCCATTTCATCACTACACACGCACTCAAACGAGGCCAACAGGGCGTATACTTAACCTAAACGTACTATTGCGATAATTTATGAGCATATTCCGAACTCTCAGCCAGCGCATCGCATTACGTTGCGTTCCTTTGTTCGTATTCCATCACCGCCAACCCACTCAGCTTCAGCTTCAGTTTCATTTTCATCTCCATCTCCATTTCCATCTTCGAAATCAAAATCAATTCCTTTTCAATTTTGTGGCATTGCGGCGCATTACGCGAATAACAACAACAACAGAAATCGTAGTAGTAATGCGTTGCAACGTGTTGCAAAATCGATTGGATTTGTACGTTTTGATAGTGAAAATGTCGTTTTGCATTTGAAATGCATTTTTCGTTTAGCCGAATCGAAATCGAATGAGTAGTAGAAGAGTATGACTGAGCACAGTGAACTCAGGCGTTGGAGCGCTGAGTGGGTTGAGCGGGTTAATGCTAGCAAAATAAATCTTCACTTTTTCTGAGGTGCGAATCAAATAAACTTAACAAAAAGTGCAGTGCGAAACTAGTGAAAAGTTCACAAAATACATAAATGCTTAAATCGTGTGAACGGAAAGTTTTAAAAACACTTGCCAACAACGCGCGCTGCGGCTAAAAGGAAGCCAAGCAACCAAGCAGCCAAGCACTGTGGAGCGCTAAGAAGGTGCGAATCAGCGTTTGGAAAGTTTTCGTCGACATCTTTCTAACAATTTGGTTGCAAATCGCAGCAGCAAAATATTTTTGTGCAGCACAAATTCGCTGCCATGTGTATTTGTTTGTGTTGCGCAGAGTTGCTGGCATTAGCTTTTCATTTGGGGAAATTAATTTCAATTGCGACACTCATTTCACCTTTTCTTCTTTGCATAGAAAAACTTTGTTGAGGATTTATTGGCTTAAACGCGAAAGAAATACGCTACATAGAGAGTGAGGGAGGGTGGGAGGGAGGGGGAAATAAGGCAACGTGCTAACGGAAATGCGTATAAGAACGGAACTGTCGCATTGAATTATTGCTTTTGCAAATGAGAGGAAATGTGCAGCACCTGGTAAATAAAGTAAACTTTGCACTAAGGATTTGCAACGAATTCCCCATAACCGTTGCGAATATTTCAGTACATACATACAAGCATGTATATTAGGGTGGATCGATAAATACGAATTTTAGAATTCGGATTCGACGGAGTGTGGTAAACTTATAGCGGGAGATCCATACAGAACTTTTTTTTTGTTTAAATAAAATACTTAAAGCAGAACCGGATATCGGAATATTTATTACCTGCGTCGTCTTGTACAATCGATGCACCTCCTTTTCATTACTGCTCTCCAGCATGTTATGTACGAATGATTCGGCTAAGTAATTTCATCAAATTGCGCGGCGAATCTTCCGTTTTGCAACCTCAAAACGCGCATATAGAATTAGATTTGTGTATAAACCGGTATGGGTACGATTTAAAACACCCGTGCCAAGTTAAGAACTGGGTTAGGTAGAAGTGTACTTCACCGTGCGTTCTATCAAGCCAGCGATCCAAATGCGGTAAACAGCGCTACGCCCAGCGGAGGGTTATATTTCGCTCCCAAAGCATTTTGCTGCCTCTTCCGGCAGTATATTGATAGGGTATATTCCAGCGACAACCAATTCGGCCTCGTCGGAGACTGTCCTCGTTGGCCTCAGGCCGCGGAAGTACGATGGGTATTGCGAGCAGTTACCGTCGGCGCTGCTTTGGCCCGCACGTGTTTAGCATTATCCGCGATAAAGCCGCCACTGTCGCAGAGTCTTTTTTATTAGCATATTCGAGGTGGGTTTTGAATGACAACCTCTTATCTAGCATACTCACAAGGTACTTATTATAATGCAGAGTAGTGGCGGTGTGTTCGCCAATTTGTTTGGTGAACTCTTCTAACTTTTTCCTGCTGGAGAGGAGTTTCGATTCGCGTGCCAGCTGGGTAACAAAGTTTGCTTCGTGAAGGTTAGATTTCCCTTTTCGGAAGCCAAACTAGTTATCAATTATACCTTCTTTAGCTTGGATCACGTTTTCGATAAGGTTACATATAACACGTTCAAGGACTTTTCCCGCCGAGGTGAGCAAACATATGGGCCTGTAACTGGAAGGTTTCGTTAGAGGTTACTTCGTCCAAACTGATGGGAATGTTCCCTCGGTTAGACATGCGTTAAATAAGTCAGTGAACGACGATACAAAATTGGTGATAGCCAATTTCAAAACCAAATAATGAACCACGTCTGGGCCGGGATACTTATTATCTTCGAGTATTTTTGCAGCTTGGAGAACTTCCCCGTTTGTGACCTCATCAAATGAGTTTAAGAAATTCTTGAAGTAGAGGAAACCAATCTCCTTTGATTGGGAAAAAGTACGTCTACCACGGTTTTTAGGAACATTTTGCATGTTGGGATGGTCTCCTTTGCGTCGTCAAGTTTTTGTATCGCAATTTTGTATGCTGATCCACAAGAATTTTTCTCAGCGTTGCGTGGATGTGGTTGTCTCAGATTGCTTCGTGTCCTTTTCGATGATATGAGCATCGTTCATTTGGTCCATTGCTAGAACGTACAAAACTGCAGTCGCCTTGACCAAGTCTCTAAAGTTTTGGTTAATAGAACGCTTAACACTACCAATGACTTCCTTCGGATCATTTATAAGCCTACCAATAGTAACGAAAGCATTTTAATCAATGTCATCGTCCTCTATGCTCTGATTAGGTGCCGGGATATTCGAAGCCGCCGTGCTCACTGCCTCAAAAGCTGGTGGTGTCCAACGATCCGATCTTGCATTTTGCAGTGTATGTTCGTTACTAGGTACGCAAGTATTTAAATGCAGTCCCACAATCACCGCTAATGGATGGCGTCACCTCTTAAACTCGTCCATTGACGCAACGGTTTTTGATTATTTTGAGTGTCGATTGAACGATCTCGGGAAAAGTGGTGGGTAGCGGTGTTTACTTCGTTGACTGTAAGGTCTATTCACGTGCGGCTTGCGAGAGATCTGTCACCCCAAGGCAATTATACTTTGTCTGCGGAATTTGGACGGGATGTTACGTCTAAATCAATCTTACGTTTAAGAATTTATGTATGTCGTCACTAGACACGAATAAAGACGCGTTAGTGTTTCGGCGGCAAAATAAGACTGGAAAAGTACGACAAAAGTCGCTTAAGGAAAACTTCGCCGAAGAAAGACACGTAACTTGGTGAATCCGAAGAAAGATGCGTAAACATAGATTTATACCTGCCCAAGTGCTATCACTTCAACATCACTCTTTGGAGAATTTAAATACTGTTACGCCCGCAAACATCGGTGACCGCGAAAATAAGTTTACGCGCCTTTCTTCGCTGTCAAATATGTCAAAATATGGTAAGAATCTTTCTTCGCTGGAGTTTTTATTCGTGTCGATAGTGACGATATGTATCACTTATTTAAATAACTGTGTACTTTTTTAGCGTATTCAAAAATCAAATACTAAATTTTGTTCCCTATGAAAACGACTCTAATCTGAACGAAGCGTGGACTGACCATTTTGAATTATATCAGTGCGATTCATTCTGTTTCAGAACAGGAGGTAGCGGTGCGCCCCAAGTAGATTTAAAGTAGTCTAAAAACACGACGCCCTACTTTTGGTAAGTTTTGGACCCTTTTGGTATGAATTTTGGTGGGAAAAAATTCTGAGTGGCAACACTCATCCCTGCAAAAGAAAAGTCGTGTTCTAAAGGGTTGCGTTAGGCATAAAGACTCTTGGTACTCCTTACATAGCAACCCCTAGGTCCCACCAACATAAAAAAAAGAAACATTGCTTTTCTAAAAGCATTTTCTTAAGAATTATAAAAGACTTTTGATCCTTTCATAATAATTGCTAGTGGGGAAAAATGGTTTAAGTCTTAAAGGACGGGGCAAGGTCGGGACTTATCGGCGCTAGTTCAGGACTCTTTCGGGACTAATTCGGCACTTTTTAGTGTGGGACTAGTTGAAGATTAGTTCGGTACTTTTTCGGGACCAGTTCGAGACTTGCTTAGTCCAAGTTCGGTACTATTTTGGAACTTTTTCGAGATCATTTAGGGACTTGTTCAGGACTTTTTCGGACCAAAATCGGGACATTTTCGGGATCATTTTTGGATTAGTTCCGGACTAGTTTAGTACTAGTTCAGAATTTTTTCTGGACTAGTTTGGAGCTAGTTCATGACTAGGTGGGTGCCATTTTGGGAATAGTAGGGACCAGTTCGGGCTAAGTTCAGGACTTTTTCGACGGTGCTGAACAAGTCCCGTCCTTGAGACTTAAAAATTTGTTCTCACCATAACACTGTGCACGAAAATTAAACTTTTAATTTTGAACAAGCCGACGACCTACCTAGTAAAGTCAATTTAGGTATGCTGAATTAAGTGGTGATAGTTAGTCACTTTTCTAGGTTAGGTCATTTAATCGAGTAATATCATGGTCAAGGTTTTAGTTGAGCCCGTTTTTGAGTGAAAGTTTACGATTTTCGATTGCTCTGAAAATTCATATCGGGGGTATTTTGGTGCGGGGAATTTGAATTATACATTATTTTTACGATCCCAAAAATGTTTAGAAATATTTTTTATTTTTATGAATGATAAAAATACGTTCCTAAAAATGTTATCGCAATTAGAGAAGAAAAAATATACCACTCGTAAAAAAAATTTTCGATTCTGAGCAAAAATCTCAAAATGTTGTATGATTTATATATTTAAATTAATAGTTAAGTATTTTCGGAATTTTCGTTCCACCATTTATGAATAAATTCTGCATTATCCTAAATGCATACTAAATACTTCCATAATTACTGACACTTATCTTCAAGCATATGTGAATACAATTTTGAATATTGCGCTGGATTTAGTGCTCAATTTTAGATATGCAATGTACTGCACTACATAAATGATCATGCAAATATGCATTTCTTGTCGGACTGGACTGGATGAAAATTCATGCAACAAAGTGGGCAACATTAAAATTATCAAATTTGGCATGCAAACGTGGGCGACAAGAGAGTGTGTAGCTAAATGATTGCGAATGGAATGTAAGTACCTACCAGCATTGCCATTGTGGTAAATTTTTACTAAACATTTTATTTTTTCTTTCTATATAACATTTGGTTATTTTTTAATTAATTTATTTTTTTTTTATAACTTTTCGGTTTTCTATTACATCTTTGTTAAGATCCTTCCCATACATAGTGCAATACAGCAGCTGAATTCCAACATTCGCTATGGCAACATACAAAATCTATTTACGTTCCCTTCATACTGCCAGGCCCCACTGCTTTTCATTTGGAAAATTTTGACAACCCATTTCACCTCAACTCACCACAGCTCACTCCGAATCACTTCAACTCCCCTCTTTAAACCTTAAACCTAAAGGTAAAGGTACCTTAATAGCAATTTTGATTTGTTTGATACCCGTATTGTAATATTTAATTTATTTAATTGATTACAATTTTTCAAACAGATGGCAACTCTCCTCAAAAATATTTTCAGCAGTAAAGTTTCCTCTTCAGTTTTATTGCAGTATTCAATTTATCTTATTTATTAACTTAAATTAAAATTTTCAAACAGGTGGCAACCTTCCACAAAATTACATTCGGCTGCAAGTCTTCCTCCAAACCTCTTTCTTTTAACAGCCATATTAGAATATTTACTTTATCTCATCAATTTATTTAAACTGCAATTTTCAAACAGGTGGTAACTCTCTATTTTTTCCATCTATATTTTAAGCTAGACCTCCAGAAATACATCAGTGAAAACTGCCTTCAATTCCATGCATTAGTTTTCGAGTGATGCGCTTACAAACATACAAACAGATAGTTAGACAGGCAGAAAGAAATTCTAAAAATTGCCGATTTGGCTTCTGTTACTCCAACAAAGACCCCCCTATTAATTTTTCTGAACATAAAATACCTAGGTTAGGTAACAAATTTGTTGTTCAACTTTGTAGCGATTTTAAATGATTTTAGTAATGAATAAAAAATCATACTGGCATCACTGGTACTTATATGTCTATACAGGGTGGGCCAAATAAGACCTCCTACCAATGTTAAACACGTATAACTTCTTTATTTTTTAATATTATTGTTATTTATTTTCTTTCTGCATGTTATAGTTAATCTCTTGGAAAATCGTAATGCAAGACCAACAGCAACGACTACAATATGCTATTCATTTTATACAATTAGCCACACAAATTGATTTTTTAGGTAATGTTTTGATGTCGGATGAAGCGCATTACCATTTAAATGGTTATGTCAACAAGCAAAACTTTAGATTGTGGGGCTCTGAAAATACAAGGGCAACATACCAGCACCAGTTACACTCATCCAGGCGCACTATTTGGTGCAGTGTTATGACCGAAAAAGTTATCGGCACATATTTCTTCGAGAATGAGGATGAAACGCCAAAAACGATTTCTGGGGCTTCCTGCAGAACAATGATTGACAACTTTTTGTGGCCAACGACAGAGCAGCATCCTAATTTGTGTGTCCAACAAGATGGAGCGACTGAGCACACTGCTAGGCAAACTATGGACCTGCTGCGTGAAATTGGTAGGTCTTATATGGCCTACCCTGTATGCCTTTGCATATGTGAATATACGGCCGAGTGAGCAGATGAGTTAAATGAGTGCATAGTTAGGCAAGTGAGGGATGAAGCTTATCAGTTGGAGTGCTCATTTAAATTGTGTTGCTCAAATGCATAGTAGACTTAGCGATTAAAAAGAATTAACTACGCACAAAACAATCGAAAATTTTCTATGATGTATGGATTCATACATATGTACATATCAACTTAGTATGTGGACGAACAGCCTATGCAACTGTATATATGTATATCTATGGACAAAACGATACTAGTAAACACAAGTGCATAGTCGATACTTTTCGTTCGATACCAAGTAATTTTGGAATCGATACTTTTGAACCGAGTAGTATCGGAAGAAAGTACTTGTATCGAAACCCGATTCAGTGACAATTTTATTCCCGGACTGTTATTTTTTAATCTAATTATTATTGTAAATATCTAAAAAAAATTTGACAGTTTAGTTGCCAATGAAAAGAAAGTCCTACAAAGAAAGACCTTTTATCATTTCATTAATATATCACTAGCTTGACGTGAAAAGTTGCTAAGTCCACTTTTTGTGAAAACTCATATTTGGATATAGGAAGCAAGGTAAATTAAAAACGCAACGTCTCCAAAAGGATTAACTATCGTGTTTGTTTTATTTCTCTCCGTTTACATTCAATTAAAGGCAAATTGACTAAGTCCAAAAGAAAAAAATCAATAAGCTAGAAAAAAATTTGCCAGCGAGTATTCGCGGTTAGGAAAAACATATGACTGTGACACATGGTTGGATTTTTCGTCGACGATAATTTGAACACACAAGTTCGTTACAAACTTGAGCGATTTTAAAATGAAAAATGTAAGTAAATACTTGTTTACTTAATTAATTTAGTTAATTCGAATGATTTTAAAGATACTCGGCTAAAAAAAACTGTATTCGTAATCGAAATACAATCTCAACCAGAGTCGATATAGCAAACCCGACAATTACTACGACAAAGAAATTTAAACGTATGTTGAAGAAAGTCGGACTAACAAAAATATACATGCAGATCTTGTTTTTTGCCCCTCTGAAAGAAATTTAAAAATTCTATAAAAATTTATTAAGTTTGAAATGCAACCGTGGACACTAGCTGGCCGGGAAACTAGCAAATTCCTGCAAATTTTCGTTCCTGTAGAAATTTGAAAGTTTCTCTACTTGAGAGAGAATTTGGGAGCATTTTTTCTTACTATCTGATATTTCGAGTGATAATTCTCGCTGGATTTTCGATGAACAAACCTATTGTCTTCCCAGAGAGTTTTGCTTTACATAGAAATTGGTGCTCTTTTATTTTCATTTCGACGCATTTCTGTGTTGGTTCTTTTACTTCAAGTTGGCCTTCGGTTTTTGGTATTTATGTAAATAAGTTCTCAGCAAAAAATAGTTTGTTTAAAAAATAAGAATATAAGGCAAATAGCAAAATCGGCAAAAAACGGCTAATTTATTTACAAAACGGCTAACAAATCGGCTGCCGGCAAAATCGGAAAATATCCGGCTGTTTGCTATCACAACCGGCTAAATCTAGCCGGAAAACGGCTAAAATGGTAATACTGATTGTACGAGTAGTGAGCACTTGCACATTTACACCGCAAGTTTCAACTGTCTCGCTCTGCATCCGTTTTGCACTAGTTTAGAGATAGCTCTGATATACATATGTAGTTCGGAACTAGCGCTTTGTCAGACAGTCTCTAAATTTTACTGCAGGGATATAAACGAATGCAAGCATACATGCATACATACATAGGTCCACACTTCTATAGATAAGTGCATGATGAATGCTTTGCTGCCACTTCACTATCAGCAACAGCAGCGTCGGCAGTCATTTCGCTAATTAATTGCAACAATTTGGATCATTGCCTTCGCTGTTGCAGCTACATACAGCTGTGCTGCCTGTTGCAACAAGCGTGATGTGATCCCATACACACACACACACACGGACACTCACATAAATGTCACACTGTCTGTGTATTTAGTATATGATGTTGTTGTTTCTTTTATTGTCTACATAATTTGTTCATTGTTGTTGGCTTTGTATTGTTTTATGAACCATAGTGGCTGCATTCACCATTCGTTTTGCTGTTGTTTTTGTCGATATTGTTGGACAATGGTCCATTGTATTATCGCATTGTGTTGCATTCAAGCTACCACCTAATGAACTCCCTCTCCCCTTCCCCCTCATGGATATGCGTACGCTTATTGAATTGGACTAGCGCGTGTAAATTTGCGAGAGGAAGATCAGAGTGGGTGGATGCGTGTCGCATTTTGGGCATTCTACACAAATTTATGCGCCATACGTATAAATTGAAAATTATTGTTGTCCACAAGATTAGCCTACGACAGGTTACCTACATATATTGAATGTTTTACTACCGCCGTACTAACTTGCTAGCTAGTATATACTAAGTAGCTGGCTAGCTGAGCCAGCCATAGGCGACGCACAGTGCGTATGAATAATTCAAATTAGCTAAAGCAGCAGGCTATAGTTCGCTAATGAACTGGAAGTACTCATAGATGTGAGAGCATCCGCCTGCTGGTGGCTATCACAATGCATTCATACTTATGTATGCATGTATAATTGTGCGCATGTGCATCAGCGCTTCATGATCTTCATGTGTTAGGGATAATATGTATGCAGCTTCGCTAATTGCATACAGTTTGTTGATAGCCGCATATAGTCGCACACATAAACTAACGTATGTACATATAAAAAGCACATAAATCGTGCATCCTCAATGGATTTAGCTGCAACAACATACACCACAGGCTAATTTTCAGAAATCATACAATTTTCCGCTTAAATGTACAGCATTTATTTTTTCCCATTTCTACTTTGTGCTACAGCTTTGCGCGCACATGCATATATGTATGTACATATGTATACAAATGTTGTTATTTTCAGACACAAAAGTGCATTTAGAAAACACACCATCAGCTGACACTATTCTCACAAACGCACATGCTTTTAGGTGCTCAAAGGTGGGCCAAAAGCATCAGCACATCGCACATTATAAAAACTTTTTCTGCTCGCCGCTGATCTAAAGTAAGGAAATGGGAGGTGTCCTAAGCACTTAGCCGACTTCGATGCCTATTTAATAGAATGCCGAGAAAGAAATGCGGAAATCCAAAAAATATTATAAATGTGAAAGTTTATGAGTGGGTGTGTGTGTGTGAATATGTTTGTTGCTCTTTTGTGGTAAAACGGCTGTTCGCAATGGGCAAAAATTTGACACGCGAACAGCGTGTAACTTTGATTAAGTTATAGGATATTTTTAATAATATCTTTGAAATTCAATAGTTAATAAGTTTAATGGCATATTACGATATTAGTTATTATTTATTTTATTTTATATATATTAGTCGAAATTTAAGAAAACTTTGTTTTGAAAATGGGTGGTCATCTATTTGAAATAATAATTACAATATGGATGTCAATCGAAAGAAATTTAAGAACACTTTAATTTAACAAGTAATTTTTAGCAAAAAAAAACCGACTTAAAAAAAATATATATATATCTATATATTTCATGATCCAATGATCGGATCCAAACCAAATTAGTATGGGACCACCTCTGAGACACTACCTTTCCGTTGCAGAATTATTGAAATCGGTTAACGTGGTGCAAAGTTATGCGGTAACATACATCAAAAAAAAAAATAAATAAAAAATATTCCGACGAACTGATAACCTCCTCCTTTTTTGGAAGTCGGTTAATAAGTGTTTCTTAAAGATCAGTTGGGCACGACTTAGACTTGACTTGAAAACTGTATACATATCTTGCAAATGAGCAGCGCGTGTATGTAATTACCCAAAAAAACAACTTCCCTCAGAAACTTGGAGAGCTACATGTATAGTTTTCATTTCTAAGTTAAGTTTCTAAGTGCGAAGAGAGCCGTGAGAGAATCATGCTGCCATATCATTTTTTTACTTATTTTTAATAAAGTTCCTCCAAATATGCCACACAAAAATGATCTGTTGTATAAATGCAATTCATAGGGCAATCGCAAAACACACTTTCAAATAAAGTCATAAAATAAAATAAAAACAATAACAATTTGATACGTGCATATATACACATGTACATTAGGGTGGCCCTTATTTCGAAAAGAGCTCGTTACACACTGGCAACACTTGTTACAGCTTCATGTTTTATTGAAGCAATAGGTATGCATAGTAACTTTTCCAGAAAATGTTGCAGCGAGAGTGTAAAAGCAAAATTGAGAAGAAGAGAAAACTAGCAGAAAAAGTTAATGAACACAAAACTAACAAAATGTGCAAGTGAACACTTATTGCACCGTTTGGACATTTCTTGTTGAGTTCAATTTTGGCACACATTCTTGTACATACTTTCGAACAGAACGTGTGCATTTTAAAGAGAAAAAATTACGCTGGAGGTGAACTGCTCACCGGGAACAATAAAATGGATAGAAACCAGTAAATATAATCATTAAATTAATGTACTTAATGTTCAATACCAATGGGAGGTACTCGCCCAGCTCTTTCTGGAAGAACCTTTCCCGGACGCAGCGGTATTGAACCTACAGCACAAGTAAGTGGATTTTCTTTATATGGACACGTGCATATGTGTGTACATTAGGGCGGTCCAAAAACAGTAAAGTCGGAATTGTAATGCTCTCACCTCCTAGGATTGTTCTATATCGAAAAAAGTATACCCCTATTTTTTATTTTGAAAATCAAAAAATATTTAGAGGTCGCCCAAAGTTGTCCATATATTTTTATATGGGAGAATAAAATTTTCGTAGGAATAGTATAGAATTCTTGAAAATCAATATTTTTCGATCGGAAAACTCTAGTTCTCTTCAGGAGACTTTCAATAATTATACCCAATTGTTTATTTAACCATTTTGTAATACTAGCGATTTTTTATTGGTCATCCAATTTGCATTTTTGGGGAGTATTGGCGGACCTATAAATTATAGTTACTATGAAAAAATTGTTAAATGAACAATCGGGTATTATTATAGGGAACCTCCTGCAGAGAATCACAGTTTTCCGACAGAAAAATATAGATTTTTAAGAATTCTATACCTTTTCTACGAAAAGTTGTTTTTTCCCCATATAAAATACATGGAAAACTTTGGCCGCTTTGAGCGACCTTTAAATATTTTTTAATTTTTTTCGTTATAGAACAATCCTAAGGGGTGAGAGCATAAAAATTCCGACTTTACTTTTTCACATGCATTTTTGGACCACCCTAATGTACCTACATAGCTTCATATTACTAAAAATTTGCGGTTTTTATTACATTTGACAGAGTATTGAATCAACTGTTTAATTGTTTTGAAGCGGTTGTTGGATGAGCAAAAGTAAGTGGGTTTTCTTTATAAATATATGTATGTATGTACCTAACTTCATATAAATAACAATTGTTTGTTTTTTTTTTACATTTGACAGTGTTGAATATGATGAAATGATTGAATGCACCGGTGAAGCTCCTCATATCGCCAATAAAGGAACTTGGCCCCCAAGTAGGCAAATCGTCAAAATTAAAAACTACGAAAAAATATGGCTTTGTACTGCGGAGAAGTTATGTTCCCAAGGGTATATGTTTACCGCCCAGCAGGTTTAAACGAAGTATTATACCCTGGAAAGATCTTACAAAAATAATAAACTTCATAACTCCAAAACTGGACAAAACAGAGAAACAATTCCTTTTTAAAAGTAAGTTATTTTTAGTAAATCCTTTTTAAATTCTAATACGAATTTAACCATCACATAATAGGGAGTTAGACGATTTATTATGGGATAGAAAGAGAATTAATCCAGAATTTTCGATAAGTGAAGATAACACTGCTGGCGTGGAAGATATTCAATCAAAAGATTTCCACCACAACCAACGCAAGTTTCCTTGGTATGTACATACACCAGTGGCGAAGTAAATATGGGGCCTTATGAATAAAAACTAAGCAATTGCTTTTTCTTAAAATTTCAGACCTTTTTCTCGATTTCTTAAAATAAATTTAAAGGACCAGAAATTTTAAGAAAAAGCAATTGCTAAGTTTTCATTCATAAGGCACATGAACACACATTCCTTGTAATATACTTAGATATTCAATATTCATTGGACATTCTTCTGTTTCATAAAAATTTTCAGCTTTATAATCAGAAATTTCTGAAATATTTAAGTGTGCCACTTTGTAGACCGAAAATCGTGGATATTGCCGAATCTTCTAAAACTTTTCAGATCAAAACAATTGAGATTCTTCTTCAAACGACAAAAAATCAGGAAAAGAGAATCACAAGGGAAGAAGCTCGAAAAAAGCGGAAAATGGAGATTTTGGAAACCTTAATTGCAAAAAACAATTGTGTAGTTTCATTCCGCGGCGTTAAGTTATTTCTCATCGATTATAAAAATTAGAAGACTGTGAATGTAGGGATTTTTCTTAAAAGGACTGATATTAATGCTGACCGTATGCATCACTTGTTAGAATTAACTATTCAATTGTAAAGTCAAAATTTACATCAGTGATGGCAGTTAAGTCTCAGACAAGTTCCTTTTGTGAAAATCGCTAATGGCAGGTTTTAAAAATAAATAAATATACAACTTTTCCCACTAGCCACAAACGTTTACATTATTTAACATATTAAAAAAAATGTTAACAAAATTTTCTTCACGTAACAATTTGCGCGAAAATTTGGTTAACTTACTGAAATGCAGCTGCGGGCAATAAAATAGTAGCAAAATTCAAGATGATATTATTTGCAACTTACGTGTATACTTCTATCTACTGATTTTTAATAGTTTTCATTGAAAACACATGTAGTTCATTCTAACTTCACAAGAATAAATCAAACTTCAAAAAATGTTCAACCAAATTTCAAACTTTTTATTAAGAATTCTTAGAAATTTTTCATAAGAATTTACCGTTGAATGTATGTATATAAATAATTTGGTAGTTTTTCTAAATATATCCGTAAATGAATTTTTAACATTCTTACATATGGGCCATTCTTTTTTAAGTCGGCCAAAAAGGCCAAAAAAAGTAAATCAAGCGGCCCCAGGCCGAAATAAATAAATATCGTTATAGTTAGTAAAATTGACGATACGGCCGTCGTCTGTCATTTTACTGATGCGCTGACGATCATAGAAGATGACGATGAGGATATTCAACGTAGAGCCGAGCAATAACAATACAAAAATGTTTCGAGTTGTAGAACAGTTTTGAATCAGTGTTGCCGCGCCATCTCAAGAAAATGTATCCCTGACCAAGCCAAAAATGTATCCAAATGTATCCAATTTTCTATTTTTACATATACCTCATAATTTGTAATAAAACCAAACATTTTCATGAAAAACACATAATTTAACCCATCCTAAGGACTTGGAATACATGTGCTTAAAATCAAACATTTGTAATTTCAATATATAAAGTACATTTTTTGTGCATAAGTATTTTGCAAAGTAAATATAATAAATAGCAAGTACACTCTAAAAAGAGCATGTAAAACTACTACTGAAAAGTATCTATTTTTCAACAAGAATCTGTATAAATATACGTATAGGATGTTCAGTATTTGATTTTGAAATTGAGATCTTTAAAATATACACATATATAGAATGTTTAAAATTGCAAACATTTTCAAGCTACAAATACATTTCCTACTAATAATAAACATTATTTTATTTTAAACATTTTATGTGTAATTTTGCTCTTGCGACAAATCCGTTATGTAACAGTAAACAGGCAATGATTAATTTTATTACACGGCGTGCAAATTTGCACACATTAAAAGAGGAAACTGGTTACCTCTCTCAATATGCGCAAATAAACAAAATTTTTTTATAATGTATTTAAAGTCTTTTCAGTAAAATTCAGAAAAGTTTCTTTAAATAAATCAAATTTAAACTACATTGAAATCTTCTTTCTTTTTAAATTAACAAATGAAAATATGTGATATGAAAGAGATTACTACAGAAAGAGTATAATTTACAAAACGGCGTACCGTCATTCTGCAAAACCGCGTAACTGACATTTGCTGCCAAAAATTGGATTTGCTCACACAAGCTCTTGGCTCAATCCTTATCCATACGTCCTGAAATATACTAGCCAAAAATGCGATTGCTTTATAAAAAAGAGAACCATTTTTAAATATAAGTGTTTTTACTCTCTAGAAAATAATTTATGCAACGTCACATACGCGGTTTTGCTTTACCTTGATACGCGGTTTTGTACTTTAAACGACCATATGTATATTAAGATCTTGCTTAAAGCATCCTTTTAAGCTAATTAAAGCAATTGCGCTTATACCTATTTTGGTGAGATCTCTCATATGTTCATTGCTTCGTTCACAAAAAAAAAGCTTTAATTTCACGCTTAAGTAGCGACCATCTTTAATGAAAATCGATTTTTGAACGAAAAAAACTTTATAGGAAATAAAAAATTTTGGCCTATTTAAAAAAGTATCCACATTTATACTGACCGGAAAAAATAAGTATCCCGTGAAAATTCGTCTAAAAATGTATCCAATTGGATCTATTTAGATCCAAACGGCATCCCTGTTTTGAATATACGATCGATGTATGTAAAGTGATTACGGCTACTTTCTCGTACGGCGTTCCCCCTCGCCATGTTTGCTATATGGACATCTTCTTCTATGCCTCTGGAACTGTTTCCGTGTCAAATTTGATGTCGTCGTCATTAGCAATATTATGCAGCACATAGCATGCCCGTATAAAATGTCAATGTTTTTTTTCGATCTTGTCAAATGGCCATTGTCGCGGTCCCGCGTAACGCAGTGGGAAGAAGAAGGATATAAAAAAACCTAAAAGTATAGTGGTTATAGTATAAAGTATGTAACATAAGAGTTATAATTACTACCTCCGCAAGTTAATGGAAACTTGGCGAAAATAGGTGAACTTTGAAATACCCAGCTGTCGTGTAACGAACCTGAATATCCCAGAAAAATGCTAATGCACTTTTCGTTCTCCTCATAAATGCCCTGAATACACAAGCTCACATTCTCCATTCGATCGATGTAATCGTCTTTATATTTTGGCGGATCAATAACAATGTGGATTCCATTGATGCAACCTGCAGTTTCAATTGAATCGTATTTGCAAATTTATAGCGCAAAGCGTTTTTCACGGAAGCAAGTACCACTAACATATGAAAGTCTAAATACATATACATGTTACCTATTACTCTAAAACAGGAAGGCACTTGCTTGTGGACTTCTGCCAGCGTTGGGCACGACTGCTCTAGAAAAACCACATTTCTCTTTGAAGTGTCTGCTGGACTCCAACATTCGCTCCTTGCTGGGACTTTTAATTCTATCCGGGCTTAAAGAACTCACAAACATATGGCCTACTGTTCCAATCCACAAATCCAAGCGATGTGCGAGGTCTCTGTAGCTATATGCTTCATGGCCCGGGAACAAAAAAAAAACTGCAACTTGGACGGATGCGAAGACTTTTGTAAACATTGCTTTCAGCAAATCTATTACACAATCTTTCGTACAAGCTCCTCGAAATTCTAAAATGTTGACGAAACTCTTCTTCCATATAGAAGGGCATTGTAGCATTCAAATAGTTTTTTTTTTACACAACTTTACTGCACTTTAGCGGAACCTGCCCATATTCATGCAAAAAAGTTAAGCTTGTTCCAGGTACTTTACGATTTGCAGAAACTTACAGGATTTTTCAGGAAGCTGTTCCCGTACATCTACGTCCAGTTCCTTTCTGCATTGGCCGTCTTCGACCGCGCTTAGAGATTATAACCGTTACTTAGTATAATTCTCCTTTCTGTGTTGCCGGAGAAGTTCGACGGAAGTATTTTTGCGCAGAACATTCTGCGGAGGGCCCCCTACGTTGTGTTAAATTGCAAATAACTTTGGAATGAATAAAAAAAGTTTATTTCCGCATTCGGATTATTGTTATTGGCGCTAAAACGCGTCGATTGATAACCCTCCTGATGATTATTTTTTGGATAAGTTTTGGGCAGTTTCCGCTAAAGTACATTACTAGCTTTGTTTATATTAAAACATTAAATGACTTTTAAGCAAAATAGTGATCTATTAAATACGATTATCCTGACTTCAAGGATAGCGCATTATTCCACAAAAAATGGCATATACTTACTAGTACACAATCACAACGTCGGTTGGCACCCGATCGCACTAAACACTTTGGGGCCACTTCTGCCCAGTTAGCATGAGCGCATTTGTTTATTTGTTCATGCAAACAACCTCAGCCGAAACTGCCGTAGTTACCTACAATCAGCCTCACACAAACAAACAATTACAGGCATACAAGAGGTCCTAATAAGCATTACATTCAGTGTTGCCATATTAGCCGTTTTCCGGCTAGATTTAGCCGGTTGCAATAGCAAACAGCCGGAGAAATTTCGATTTAGCCAGCAGCCGATTTGTTAGCCGTTTTTAGCCGATTTTGCTATTTGCCTTGTTTTCTTACATTTCAAATATGTATATATGTTTCCATTTTTGACTAAGCGACCCAAAATCTGTTAGAAATGGCTACTAGCCTTATCGTGGACAAAATTTTCATGTCAGGCAGGGCTGTATGAAATTGGGCCGATTTCGCTTATTTTGATTTTAAACGAAGAAGGGATTTTCTTCATAAAATATTTGTTATAAATGTCTTAATTTAAGTGTGAAGTTTTATTCGCAAACTTAGAAAATAAGAAATTGTTTCACTGTTAAGACACTTAAGATGCGTTTGTGTTTGGATATAGTACCAAGAAACAGAATAAATATTACATGTAGATATTGTCTTCCCAGATAGCGCATATTCAATTCTGCCTAAATTACAAAACATCATTTTTGCCCACTCCCAAAGGTTTAAGGTAAGGGAAAAATTGATATTTTCAAGCACTATGTACACATATATATTTTTTTAACAAACTTTTTTGCTGAGAACTTATTTAAATTCCAAAAACCGAATGCCAAGTTGAATTAAAGGAACCAACACTGAAGTGAGTCAAAATGAAAATAAAAGAGCACAAATTTCTATGTAAAGCAAAACTCTCTGGGAATCCTACGAGACATCTGCCGGTCATATCTTTTGTGTAACCGTGATTTTGCATCCCTTGTAAACATATGGCCTCGTTCGTTGTTTTACCGCCTTAAAATTGAAGGGACATTTTTACAGGCCTTTTTATGTGTATTGGTTTCTATTTGAGTGTATTGAGAATCGGTCAGTCTGAAAAGGCCTTGTAGGGAAGACAATAGGTTTGTTCGTCGAAAATCCAGCGAGAATTATCACTCAAAATATCAGATAGTAAGAAAAAATGCTCCCAAATTCTCTCTCATGTAGAGAAACTTGCAATTTTCTGTACGAACGCAAATTTGCAAGTTTTTCTGCCAGCTAGTGTCCACGGTTGCATTTCAAACAAAAGGAATTTGTATACAATTTTAAAATTCTTTCAGAGGAGCAAAAAACAGGATCTACGTGTATATATCTTGTCAGTCCGACTTTCTTCAACATACGTTTCAATTTCTTTGTCAGGTTTACTATATCGACTCTGGTTGAGATTGCATTCCGATTAAGAATACAGTTTTTTTTTTTTGCCGAGTACCTTTCAAATCATTGGAATTAACTAAATTAATTAAGTAAGCAAGTATTAACTTACATTTTTCATTTCAAAATCGCTCCAGTCGTCCAAAAAGTTCTGGCAACACTGATTACATTTACAATGTCCGTAAGGTGACTGAGCCAACTCTAATGTAATCTGTGTTGATTGTATGGTCAGGTGCTCAATTGTGGGTGTGTCGTAATCAAATTTTGGTTGCATGCGGCTAAAAGGCAAGCAATCAGATCAGCCAATAACTTAAGCACAAATAAGTCGGTGATTCGGTGCAGCGACGCCGCAGAGGTAAGGTTCTAACATACATATATGTATGTATGTACATAAGCACTTTACCTTAGTATACATTTACAAACATTTTGTGCATAATAAGTATTTGTAATTGTACATATGTATGTATGTATGCAGTTGCTAGGCATTCCTTGCATGCTTAATTGTTACATACAAGTAGGTCATACAAAGACCCTGCAAAAAATTGTGCGACTAACCTCTAAAGAGAGTATTCCGAGATT
Organism: Rhagoletis pomonella; assembly: GCF_013731165.1. NCBI lineage: Eukaryota > Metazoa > Arthropoda > Insecta > Diptera > Tephritidae > Rhagoletis > Rhagoletis pomonella. The sequence continues at coordinate 22,937,081 of NW_023458560.1, forward strand.
ACTCTCAATCGGGTACAATTAGTCGCAACTAGTCTCATACGGGTACCATTGGAGATCAATTAGTCTCGACTTATCCCTCACGGGTATAATTGGAAATCAGTTAGTCCCCGACTCATATCTTACGGGTACTATTAACAATTTAATGATACGTACGTACTTAAGGCGGGTTCTCGTTCGTGTCCGGACATCTTTTTATTTGCTCTCGAAACATTTTTGGCGGAAAGGGTGCTGAAGTACAGTTCACCGTTCAGTTCGGCACATTTTATTATGTTCTGAAGAAGCTGATGATATTTTTGCGTACATATGATTTTGAGGGCAAACAACACATGCAGTTCGCAGCAAACGCATATAAAAGAGAACGCGGCAACCCCCGAGTCATCTAGTCGTTTGGACAGAAAATCAAAATCAATTGGATTCGAACAAAGAGTGTTCGGTACATTTTTGTTGCGCTCTCAGTGAGACAAAGTGGGAAAGGAACGCGTAAAATTACTAACAAAAAGCAGTGTTGCCAACTTTTAATTTTCAAAAAGCACCAAAAACTTGTAAAAAAAAGCTTTTTATCACACTAAAAGCACCAAATTTTTTTTAATCAAAAGATGCTTTTTTCATAACAATTTGTGTTTAACAAAAGCAAAAAATTAACAATATTTACAAGAATACATACATAAATCAATACACAAAATTTTTCGCTCATAACGATTGAATAGCTTCTACACATGCTATGATGACTCATACTTACGACGTAATATCGAACCGTGTTTTTGGAAATTTAAGGTTAGGAAATCTCAAAATTCTAGTGCTAAGAAATTGTGCGGCCAGATTTGGATTCAGCACCAAGAAACGATGTTTTTTACTCAGGTGGTAAAAAAATAAAAAATTTGTACAAATAATTAGAAAAGAAAAAAAGAAAAACTTAACTTACGCGAATAGAATTCCTCAAGATGGGTTTGTAACTTCTGCTTTTTATCAATCATGATTATATTTGAGTGCATTCAAATTTGTAGATTCTTGTAAATTCAGTGGTGCCACAGCTTTAAATATTTCAGGTTTTACCTATCTTGGAGGAATTTTAGTTCAGAAAAAAAGCACTAAAAAGGCACTAGGGACTAAATAATCTTTTTTGGCGTTTTAATTTTCAAAAAGCACTAAATCTAGTGCTTAAAGCACCAAGTTGGCAACTATGACAAAAAGTTTCCGGACACGAACGGTGGATCCGCCTGTAGTCAATGAAATTTCATGTGCGGCGTTGGCACACAGAGAGAGTATTTGTCTAACAAAACTTATTTTTAGTTTTTAAAAGTGACTAATCGCTTATTACACCCGTTCGGGTATAAAGGGGAACAATTAATCTCTTCATAGGACTTGCTCGAACAAACGCGAACAGTTCATTCCATATAAAGAGATCAGAAGAGATATTAGTCGCATGCTGCTTTTGCGATTGCGCCCGAAGTCATCCCGAATTAGCCGCATTTTTTTGCAAGGGACACACACACACACCCCCTCACACGCACAAACACACAACACGAGCATGCGAAGTCAACCCTGCATAAAAAAATTATCAACTTATAAAAAATAACCAAATTGTAGCTAGCTTGTTTGCGTGATTTCGATAAATAACTAACTTTTAATTAGCTATAACAAAACTAACATTAAGAAAGTTTTAAAGTCGTGCAGGAGTCATGCAGACGTTACCATGAGTTTGTTTTCTTTAAACAAACTCCTATTTAAATATCCTTATATAAAAATTACTTTCAACACAATTTTGTTCTGCACTTTGAAGATTCTTTGTCGAGTTTAGGACAAATAAAATAAATATCGAAACATTATATTATCAAATTCAAATATGGGACCACCTGCAAAAGGACAAGTAAACCAATAAGCAAATATGTTATGTTTAATAAAGTAACTGCCAACTTCCCGAAAGCAATTTAAGTGAAAAACAAGTAAGAAAGTCTAAGTTCGGGCGGAGCCGAACATTAAATACCCGGCGCAAGTATTAAATATATGTTTTCCACCTTTCCGAAAGCTACCGCTACATGATAAGCCGGGGTGTATAAATTTTGAGTAAATTAGCGTCCTTAAATTTCGAAGTATTGAAATTTCAAGCATTTCTGGAATTTACCGTTATATGAAAAGCGGCCGTAATTTTAGTCCGATTTCAATAATTTTCAACGTTTTGCTTATATTTATGTGGCAAGCACAATAAAAATAAGTGATATGTGATCATAAGTGGGCGGTGCCACGCCAATTTTCCAAAATTTTACCATAAACGTATTTCTTGGTAAAGAATTGTTGCAAGCGTCAATTTTGAATAAATTAGCTTTAATATTTACTGATTTATCGAAGATTCCGTATTTCTCTAAATTACCCTTATATGGACTGTGGGCGTGGTTATTGTCCGATTTTTAAAATTTTCGACCATTTGGTATGCTGTACCAAGCCCAACAACTGTGCCAAGTTTGGATGAAATCGGTGCAGCGGTTGCCAATATATACACATGTAACCATTTTCCAAAAATTTATAATATTCTTATTTTTCGTCTAAAAATTGTTACAAATATCAATTTTGAGTGAATAATCTTCAGTAGTTACTAAAATATCGCAGTTTTCGTATTTCCGAAAATTACCGTTATATGGGAAGTGGGCGTGGTTACTGTCCGATTTCGCCCATTTTCAATACCAACCTACCTTGGATTAACGAAAACCTACATACCAAATTTCGTTGAGATATCTCAATTTTTGCTCGAGTTATCGTGTACACGGGCGGACGGACAGACGGACAGACGGACGGACAGACAGACATGGCTTAATCGATTTCTCTATTCATTCTGAGCATTTATGTATACATTTGTCTATATCTATCTCGATTCGTTTTGGCTGTTACAAACAACCGTTATGTGAACAAAGTTATAATACCCTTGTGCACAAGTGCGCTCGGGTATAATGATTTTAATTTTTTGAATTTGGTATGGAAAGTTACAGAAAATGAAAAAACCCTTTTCCATTTAAATTGCTGGTGAAACCGGCTGTAAATAATTAAAAATATAAAAAAAATTAAAAATCTTTTTTATTGATAATTTATGTTCAAAAGTAGTTAACTACAAGTTAGTTCACATTCAATGCAGAGGAAAGCAGTTCTCACTATTTTGCGGTCATTGCCCTACAAAAGTTGCTAGTTAGGGCAGAAGGAAATAAGTAATAAAAAGTTACAACTAGCTGACTGCTGGGTAGTTATAAATTAGCTATAAACTAGCACCGTTTCCTGCAGGGAAGTGATTTTCTATGCACACATGTGCTTATAGGACATTTGTAGATACATATATATGCACATATGTATACTATATGTAATTCCCGATTCTTACTCAAACCGCTTTTGGGCTGTTGATCTCCTACCGCCGCTGGTTTCTAATTCATGTACATATCTAAGCTGGCTAATTTGCATGCGGATTTGTGGCCATACGGTTTGCAAATATACCGGAAAATTTTGCTTATAAACCGTCAAGGCATAAGCAGATGACAGGCATACACACATTTGTATGTAATAAGTACTTGCATAAGTTAGTTATTTGCAAATTGGCATATGAATTGTTAAGACATTGGATGGATTAGAGACATGTAATTATATACATAATTGTCTCTTAAACCTTTACTTTATGTCTCTGGTTATGAAGAGGTTAGATGAGACTATCGTGGCTGCCATCATTCGGCGTTAAATGGGGGTACCCGGCATGATCCCATTGTAATACGGTATTCAAAGCTCTTTACATTTTTCCATTCTCTAAAAGTGGAACCAGTTTGTCGTTCATATGAAGATCACAAAATCATACTGGCTGTATTCAGTTCAGCCTGACACTCAAGAAGGTAATGATGGACGAAATGTCGGGGGCGTAGATAGCGTTATACGTGCAACATAAGTCATTCGACGGCAGTCGATTTTTATCAGGCTTCTGGTTTGTATTAATCCCGATTGCATGTCGAAGCACTTGTCTCGCCATTCAGAAGAGTAGGTTGGATTTTCTTTCATGTAATTTAGGTCTGATGTGTCTTGATATCCTACACGTAAGCTTTGCGGACCATCTTCTATTTACCTGTTCGGTAAAGTTATCTTCCAGCCAGAGGTTGTAAGATCCTAGTGGCGTGCCGTCGTGTACTCGAAGAATAGGCACGGATTGGGACCTTAGCCGTTTCTACTGATGCAATAGTACGGCTTTGTACCCCGTGCACTCGAAATGTAAGAGCAGATTGGAACCTCGACCCTTTCAATCGCCAAGACAGTGGGGATTTAAAATTCGTGCACCTGAAGCGTAGACGCGGATTGAAACCTAGGCCGTTCCAACTGCCAAGGCGGTATCCCTGAAACTCGTCACTTCTGAATGCCTGCTCAATACAAATACCATCGGCCGAGCTGGTCGGAATCTTTTTCACTTCGACCATTCCAACAAAAAGCACCTACAAGGTGTGTCACAATTTTAAGATCACCGTACGTACACCGACATCTTTGCACAATTTAGCAGATCAACGCAAGAGCTACGATAGTCGCGCTCCTCTGGATACCCACGATATCAAGAAGTGGACTTCCACCTGACCCAAATATTTACAGAGCATGGTTGCTTCAAACCAGCATGGTGACGATCCCTTCTCCACCTTCGTTTCAAGGGATATTACTGAAGACGCTCAACACTGATTGTTTGTCCGACCGAACTTTTTCAATCGGAGTGATGACTCGAGCATCGAGCATGAAGGTGTGGAGGCCACTTGCAATTTATAGCCTTGTGAATACTATGCCTGACCGGAAGAAAACTGGTCCGTTAATTGCAATTTGGAAAACACAATTTTAAACTAAATTGCGTCGGGCGTAACAACTCTGCAGATTTTCCGCGAAGTAATACCTCTCGGTAGGTAGTTTCATGATGGGAGGGAAACGGAGCAGGGGTGGGTTTTAGTGCGGCGATCCGAAAGACTTTTAGGCTACTTTGTGTCACCTCTACAAAAAAATGCTACCGTTTACAGCTGCACTGATCGCAGAATATGAGGTTTCCTTCCGTAATGTGGATTTGCAAAATCAATTGCGCGCATTGCTGCCCGAAGACAATATCGTTGTTTTGCTGTTAGTTCAGTTTAAACGCTACATAAATCCACGTAAACGCCACTTCTAACCTAGAGGTCTAATTTCGAGCTGTCGCACAGTATGCCGTGTATAACAAACAGCCGAGTGGACAAAATGATTTACGGATCGTTATGGGATATACATATATAAATAATATGCTGGTTTCCGATATACTACCCGTTTTTTTAGATTGGTTCGTGTGTGCCACTTTAGCAAAATTTTTGCTTGCTGAAATTCGGAACACTATATGTATTTTAAATCAGCAATTACACATTGAGCGCACCCTGTGCACAACGACACACATAAATGGGATCGCAAATAACGGGGCAGTTCAATAGGTACTGGATGGAATAGCCAGGGCAGAGACAAGCCAAACGATTATCTGTCCTTCAAAAGAAGCTTCAAAGAAAGTGCTTAATTTAGGCAGAGAGGACCTCAAAACTATCATTGGGTATTACAGAGAACGCCGTTTCCTCCGTTATAACCTCAGTAAAATTGATATTTCTAAAAAAACGTCTGCCGCTTTTGTGAGTTGGACGAGGACAGAACACATTCTCTATGAATCTGATACTCTTGCCCATAGAGCGGCAGACCCCGCAGAATAAGTAGGTTAATTTAGGGCAGCCCTGCCTGAGCAGGCAGCGACAGCTTCATTCAACTGCATGACTTGTTCGCATGCACACAGTGACATCAACTGCTCCCACACTATAAAAACCCTCCGCCGAGGCTGCTTTAGAGGTCGCGGTGCATATGGCCCATAATCTTTATTAGAGCAACAGAAGCCAAATCAACAATGTTTAGAATTTTTGTATGTTTGTATGCGCATCACTCGAAAACTAATGCATGGAATTGAATGAATATAGAAGAAATAATTGGAGAGTTGCCACCTGTAGGAATATTGATAAGCTAAATTTAATATTGCAACATGGATATCAAATTAAAAGGTTTAGGAAAGTTAACTGCTGAGAATATTTTTTTTTGAAGGTTGCCACCTGTTTGAAAATGTTTATTCAATTAAATTGAAGTACGGGTATCAAACTTAAAAGGTTTAAGAAAGTTTTTGTCGAAAATATTTTTAATCGGGTTGCCACCTGTTTGCAAAATTGTGTTCAATTAAATTCGTAGAATAAAGGAAATATTAAAATACGGGCATCAAACTAAAAAGGTTTAAGAAAGTTTTTATCGAAAATATTTTTTAAGCGAGTTGCCACCTATTTTAGGAATTTAATTCTGTCAAATGTAAATATTGAATTTTGAGGAAAGTGCTATGTAGACTCGAGTTATAAGACAATAAATTAAATTCTGGTGAGAAAGTCGATACTTTACCTACTTTCTAAGTACCTTCGCAAATATATTAACCCACATTCATAAAAAATAAAGAATAAAATAAATCGAAAATATGTTTGAAAAATACTTTTGAGGCGCAGTGAAGCACGCCGGGTATTTTCTAGTGATATTAATAATTATGTACATATATAAGCCTGTATATTAGTACCAGATAGGGTTGCCAGTTTGAAACGGAGAAAGGAGTACATTTATATTTTCGATAGAAAAAAAGCAGTAAATGGCAAAAAAAAGGAGTAAAATTTTTTTTAATTTTTTGTGCAATTTATTGTTACAAATTACCATTAATTACGTACAAACAAACAAAGATATCTTAGAAATCTTTTTCAAAGCAACAATAAATGTGAAAAATAAATAACTATATGGGTTGGCTTTCCAATAGGGACGATTGTTAAAGAGATGGTGATCGAAGGGGGAGTGGACGTGGCACCTTTTCGGACCTTTTTGGAGAGGGCATGAACCGCCATTGACAAAAATGTTACTCCCGACCACCTAGGGCACTTACGGGACTCTTAGAAAAATTGCCAAAAGTCACAATTTTCACTTGCGTCCATGGTATTTTTGCGTAGAATTCGGTTCTCAATGACCGCCCTTATAGGAAAGTTTCCACAACTAAAAAACTAAAAACTACAAAAGAATTCCAGACTCTTCCTGAATGTATGACAATTTTTTTAATTTAAGCCTTATAACTAATTTAATATTTTTCTGAGTAGTGTTTGCCACAATATGAATGGCAAAGTTTTTTGAAAAATAAAAGGGTTGATTTTGTATTTTTTTTTTGTTAACTTTGTAAATATTTTACTTTAATTTTATTAATTGCTTTTAAAATTTTAACCCTGATTTGCATTTGCCAGCTTTGGGAGATAAGTACATGCGGCACGAACCCCTTTTTCATGTGTATTTTTTCTTAGATTTTGTATAAAAAAAATTAAAAAGAAAACCTGTATAGGGTTGGTCGACTGAATGCCCTCCTAGTCACCAGTTTCGAGAGTTTTCGATTGCTGAGTATGAGGCCTTATGATGGACAAAAGATGGAGTATAAAGGACCCAAATGGGGGAAATTAGCCCATGGTTACAGAAGATATGTAATAAAGTAACCGAGGAAGACTTGCGCTTTTCTCCCAAAGTGTTTACCGCCGGTAAACCTAAATTAAGGTTAAAATTTAAAAACAAATTAATAAAATTGAAGTAAAATCTATGGATAATTAACCATAAACTACTTTTTCGCAAAATCTATAAAATCCCCTTTTATTTTTCAAAAAAAAAACAACTGCAACAGATATTATTTTACACCCTGTATATGATGAAATATTACTAGCTGGAAAAAGGAGTACAAAAGAAGTACAAAGCTAATAAAGGAGTACATTTCCAGTTATTTTTTTTTTTTTTTGGAGTACAAAGGAGTACTTTGCAATAAAAAGGAGTACGTTTACTTCCAAAAGCAGTACGTCTGGCCACCCTAGTACCAGAGTTCAGATGTGTATTTGATACAAAATCTCTAAGTTTGCAATATATTGAGCTAAAAGGCTTCCAGTATCCCTGTGGGGAAAATCTCTAGTTCTGAACTGGTGCGCTTCTAGTACATTCAGACCCAGTACTGGTTCGCGATAAATCTCTTTTGCATGCAAGCAACTGACGAATTTAACATGGCGATGTCCTAGGAAGTGTTAATTGCCCCCCGCTGCATCCCTTTTTCGATAGTTCCGAACTAGTCCTAAATTCTATAGTTCCGAACCAGTTCTAAAATCGACAGACGAAAGAAAAAAATATCATGATATTTCAATCTTTTTGGTTCTTCCGTGTGCGCGATTTTAAATTATTTTGGAAGAAATGTGTTTTCAATTTGAAATTAAATTTGTTTGAATGATTGTAAGAAATGTACGTTTACATACCTTTAGCTGTAGCTGAGTTTGCAGAGGTGCTCGCTGTTATTTCTTAGATTCCAGGCAGTCCCAAGATGTTACCAAGTTATGAAAAAGCATCTGCGAAGTCTAGAATAGAAGCGTATTTGAACGAAAAAGCCGCCGAACACATATGTATGTAAAGTAAACAAGCCCCCGCTGCATCCCTTTTTCGATAGTTCCGAACTAGTTCTAAATTCGCCAAAAAAGATCTAGTTGGTTCTGCAACCCTTTTTCTATAGTTCCGAACCATTTATAAATTCGTCACTTTAGATATAGGTTTCTGGTGAAAAAAAATTAAAAAAATTAGTTTTTTAAAAGTACCACTTTTCGCCGATTTTGGACTGGTTCGGATCTAACTCCTATCGGACTAGTTCCTTTTTGGCGATATAGACCTAGTACGGAACTAGAAATTAGATTCACTAGTCCGCGGTTTCCCTGCTGGGATGAAACAGCCTACGGAATAGCGTGTATTAGTTAGTTTAATATAAAAATGCATATTCATTGTGGTATCAATTTGTGTAAATATGAATGTATGCCTTGAAATATTTGCTTTCGAGCAATATTGCAAGTACAAACAGCATAGCTCTGGTAGTAGTAATTAAGCCACATTCTAAGTCCTATTTCATTTATTTATTACGACTTGATTTTTGTTATGATAAATGGCATTTACTGCTCGTGTTCAAAGAAATAAATATACATATTTCTGATTACAAAACAAGGCAATAAACACAATGACCTTAAGCCACTACTGGTCGTTAGATACAAAGAGAAATTTTCACTAACATTAAGCTGCACACAAAACCATTACGCTAACATAAATAAATATTTTAAAATACCAAGCGCTATAAATAGAAATTCTCTGGTCTTACTGCATTTTCTACGAACACATAATTCAACAGAAATTATTTATAATACGCCCACTACCCCCAGTCCCTCAAGTACCCAAATCTTCTGTTATACAAAATGTATACACGCACACAAACAAGAATATACCTAAGTATGTATGTTTAATATCTCGAATTTGGGCAACCTTGGATCTAGGTAAATGCACTGGCACACAACTCACAAACACAACGGCCATAACTACCACTAATACTCAAAAGGATTAAATTTATACGTAGAAGCAGTGTAAATCCTTTAAAATGACCAACTGCTGGCATCACGAGTGGGCGATTGGGTGCCTTAATATCGTGTTGCATGCCACAGCAGTAAACAGTCATAGCGTTGTTGAAGCTCATAAGCAGAGAGAGATAACAACTCATGCACTTGCAAACATAGCTTATGATGCAACAGTAACTGAATTATGGCCCAAGAATAAACGCAGCAGCAGCAGCATAGCAACAGAGTTGCATTCTAACATAGGTATGTGTGTGTGTGTACATACCCAACGGACTGAAATAGACGGCAGAGATGCATTAGAGAAGAGAAAAGCTTTACTGGCAAAATACCAAATAGTGCTTAGGAACACTAGGGTATTAGTTCATATTAGAGCACTTGGCGCTATCACACATACATATGTACATATGTACGCCATTTGTATGTATGCGTTTGCATCTGGCTACAGCCTTGCATGAACTTGTAGACTCAGGCATTTCTGGCTGGGAAGTTATTGAAGCTACCCAGCTAAGTGGCAGTCAACTGACCGCTCACCATCCGTCCGCCAACTGCCTTTGGAACACACACACAGCAACAATAGATTTGGCAGAACAATGTCGAGATGATATTGCCAAACCTACACTGAGAAAAAGGATTAGTTTCGACAACTAAAGATATTTAGTTCCCGAATTTTGACAATATTTGGGAACTGTTACCAAGGATTGGAAACTATTACCATCGATTGGTAATTATAACTAAATATATTAAAGCTTCTAATATTCATCTAGGTTATAACAAATCGTTAATTTAGTTGAAGGGTTTGGTTAATACTAATAAATATTTTTTTGAAGCATATTTCTACAAATTCCATTCAACTTTACGTATATTTCATAAAAGGATGTTATTAAGCTCTGCTAATGCAGATAAGCTTTCTTTCAACACGTGGTTTAGTCATAGTTACCAAATCTTAGTTGAGGCAACCACGATTTGGTTTGAGAGTGGAACATATTCACGCTTGTGAGCCACCCCTAAAGGATGCTGAGCGCTCTCTGAGCACATACGAAGAGCGCCAGCTGAGCAATGCACACAGTCCCACTTATTGAATCGTTTGAATGCGCTAGTATGCCGACCATTGCATTGTGCGTGGAAATCATTGCTCCGCTACCGCTGTTCGTATATGGGTGAAACACGCATGTGGTCCCAGAGCGCTCAGTAACCTATGGCATGTCGATCGCTGCGCCATGTGTGCTATGACATGCCCATACTTGTTTGTCTCAGTTTCAGTTTTGCTATCATCGCGAGTTGTTTCAGTGCGCGCATAGTTTAAAGTTTAATTAAAAATATAAAGTTTGATGCCAACCGGGGTTTTTCAGTGGATATATAATTCATGTGAATTATAATTTGAAAGTGTCTATTTAGCTAAGGAAAAAGCAAGGCAGTATACTTCCAGCAGATATTGACCAGGGTTTTCGCACGACTGTTCCTGTTTCATCGTTGTTTTTTAGGAAATTCTTACCAACATATACATATGTATTATTTACTTTAGTAACTAACTTATGTAAATATGTACGTATTTTTATGCTTAATATATGCAAATAAAAGAAGAAAGTAAACACAACAAACATCGAGTAAATTTTTATTTGTGTCAAACTGAAACTTTTTTCCTAATAATAAACGGTTAGCTGATTCAAGTCTACAGCAAGTTCACAAAATTAATTGAAAACTTGTATCAACCAAAGCATTGTTTATATTTTCTCAACAATGATTTTATTCAACTAACAATATTGTCCAATCAAGGTAGTCGTTTTGTAATTATTAACAAATATACATTTGTCCCAACTAGAAGTCTTAAGTAAATTGCAGACTTTCGTGAACTATATATTTATTTCGCCATATCCAACTATGCCACTTGATCACCATAACCAAATCTTGGTTATTATAACTAAACCTTTTTCTGGGTGTATTCAGCTATTCACAGGAATAATGGCAATGGCAACTGCACCAACACAAATAACGGCTATGACAACGACAAGGACAGCAACAACTGTCGTTTACTTGTGGAGTAATGCTTGTGGCATGCATACTCATAGTATAAAGCATAAGTTATGCACTTCCGCTGGGCGAACAATGAGCACGGAAATTTCATTTAAGTATTTCTACACCTTCACAAAGTCGAACTAGGTAGGTACCACTATACATAACAGTAAAAAAAAATATGGCCCTGACCATGGTAGAGCCAGTATCCGCCGCAAAGCTGCTGGCAGGCAGCCACAAGAGCTGCAGTTGCAGCTGTAGCAGCACCAATAGCACCAACAGCAACAGGAGCAGCAGCAGCAGCCTTTACCTTAACCGTAGCCGTGGCTATAGCAGATGGCATTGGCCACCTCCGCCGCATTGGCATGGTCAAGGCACACAGCACCGGAAATTCTTCATTTGTTTTAACAGCTTAGCAAACAATAACTACAACAAAAACAACGACAATGAATGCAGCTTCGTACAAATGACCAACAAAGAGCCACCGCAACCGTGATGACTCAGGCGAACTTTTAGCAAATTAACACAATGGCAGCCTGGATGAGCGTGCCGCCCACAATTGGCCAAAGTCTGAGGCGTGTATTGAAAACCTTGCTTCCGATTCATATACATACATACATACGTATGGATGAGTAACTTTGCAAACTACGAGTATTAAGAGGTACGCTGGCATAAATTCTGCAAAGGGCAGTGCTTTGTTTATTGCATTCTTTGGATGGAATTGCAAAAAGGCGGCGAGGCGATTCTTGTGAATCATCCAAAATAATCGTCTAATAAGCAGGGATTTTTGGCTGAGCGTATACGCAGTTATGCACGTTGATGCGCTTATATGTAAATATGTGTTGACCGTGGCCTGGACGTGCCCGAATGGCAGGATTTCCTTTTAATTATAATATGGCTTTGAATCGGAAATTGAATATGGCAAAAAGGGCGGAGAATGCGAGAAACTCGTCTATGTATGTGAATATTCTTTTATAGATTTCTAATTAAGAATCATTAAGTTTCGAAAGGTGGCTAAAATTTCTAAAGAGATGGTGGGGTTCCTAAACTTCTGGCGTTCGGTTAATTTTTTTTTGTAGGTTTTGCATAATAACCAATGGTTCTGAAATCGAGCTCTACTATGGTTATGAAATTCGGTAGTTTGGTTGGCCCCTTCTTCCGATGTGGCTCTGCAACCATTTGTCCCTTTGGGTTGAGTTCAAAAAACGTTTCCATTTTTCCAGCCAGGCGCTGCCTTATTCATTATTATTATTTGTAACTGCTTCTTGGTAACAGAAAATCTGTGATTGCTTTTCGTGTGTACAAACGAACATTTCTGGAGTAGTACAAGGCTATTTCAGGGCCTTTTGGGGACTACTTCACAACTACTTTGGGATCATTTCGAGACTAGTTCAAGACTATTTCCGAAAAATTGTGGCAGTGGTGCGGTTCATTTTGTGACTAGTTCAGAACAATTTTGGGACTTATTCGGGCTGATTTTGGGAAAATAAGAAACCATTTCGGGACGGAGTCAAGAGTTGTTCGATATCATCTCGGAACAAGGTCATGACTTTTTCGATCGTTTCGGGGTCTGTTCAGGACGACTTGTGGACCATTTCGGGATAATTTCGGGACTTATTGAGGCCTATTTCCGGACCATTTCGGGACTAGTTCACAACGATTATAGATCCTTTTTGTTTTCGAAATACCGTTTTGCAGGTGTGGTATTCCGCCAGAACTTTTATAACTTCCCCTCCAATTGCTTTTCAAATTTAGTTTAGAGTCCAAAATGTTGCCAGGGTATTTCGCTTCGGAAGAGAGATTCAAAGTAGCTGCCTCTAACCTCGACAAGTAAAGAAAAGGTGGAAACTTTTGTTTTTCTTGTGAACAGCGCCAGATCTCTTTTGGAGATTTTAACTCCAAAATTGTTATGGTTGGCCGGCTTGGAGATACTGTCTAGTAATTCTTTCATTAGCTTATTTATCGTGGACTGAAGTTTTCCGAGAAGAAGTATTACCAAATCGTCGGCATAGAAGACAGATTTAATTCCGTATTAACTGACTTCAAAAAAAGTAGGAAGGTTATAAATGCATCGGAATATTTTTTCTATGTAGGTTACTTTCGTACGTCTCCCAGGGGAGGGCCTTCCGCTGATTACTCGGATCAAAAGCCAGGGTATAATTTTCAAATTAAGTGGCTTTGAAGGTTAGCTCAGGTAAGTGTTGGCTCGTCGCTAAACTACTGCCACTTAAGACAGCTTATCACTGAGTACTAGAAGCATTGTGGAAGAACATTGGAGTACTCTTTGCTAACTGGAACACCTCGTTGTACCCTACCTTGGCGGGGGCTGCCAGATGAAGCAGAAAGCCTGCTCCCGGGGAACTAATCCACAGTCTCCTAAGGGCAGAAACTCGTTCTTTCTGCATATCCAAAATATCTTATCATTGGTCAGGTCAAGAAATGCGGTCATGTCCCGTTAGCCCACTCACCAGTAGTCCAGTCTATGTTGAGGGAAAGGAGAGGCTTTATATCATACGCTCTTTACATAATCCAGGACACCTTTCATCCTTAGTTTCGCTGCACATCTCCCGTATCATGAACAGGTCGAGCTCCCGTTTAATCGGTTGGAGGGGCATCAGCACCTCTTCTGTCAGCATAGTTTGCGATCACGATGTAGGGAGACAGAGGTTTGACAGAATCAGCTGTTCGTGTGACGTCATTTTAGCAAACTGTTTGTATGTATGCAAATATGTTTATTTGTAATGTAAATATGGCGACCTCCATGGTTTGACAGTTAACACACTTTCTCTCCTCCATCTCCAATTATTCTTTCCTATTCGTTGCTATCTTGACGTCATCACCCGCAGGAATGCGCAATCTTGTATTCTATCATTCTTGGTTTGCGATAGCCTTCTTCGGCAAGCCTGTCGGCCTATTCGTTGCCCGCAATGCCGATGTGCCCCAGGAACCGTACAGATGTACGCCATTACCAGTACATAGCTGCCCTACGCAGACACTACTAGAGGAATTGCTGCGCGATAGTAATGCCTGTCTATACAGAGATTCATTTGTCTATCTCCTAGGTTTCTGCTCAGTAGCTCCGCCGCTCTCCTTATGGCCAATACTTCCGCCTGGAAAATGCAGCAAGAGTTCGGCAGCTTATAAGATTTGTTGAGATCGAGCTCTTTTAAAACGACTGCCGCCCCTATTTTTCTAGACGCATTCACCGGGCACTTCTCATGCCCTCATGTCTATAGCGGCTTCGAAGCTCGCCTCAATTTGCTGCCGTTGGTATAGTCCTGAGTGCCACTCACATTGATCGCCTCAAAACCAATATCCCATGGAGCAGTATCGGTCTGGCTATCACCGTGAAGATCCAGTGATAAAGAGAAGGCGATGGGCCCCAGTTTCCGCCCAGCATCTTTTTAAAGGCATAGAATGCCACTGAGGTCTTCTTCGCCCTCATCTACATATTGTGATAGCCACGACAGCTTATCATCGAGTATTATTCCGAGGTACTTGGTGATTTCCTTCAGCTGGAGGTTGACCCTATCCAGCTTGGGTTTAGACTAGTGCTGAACCGTAGTTAGGGACACGAATTTCGATACGATACGATACCATATCGATACTTTTGGCATTCGATACCGATATTTTCTACTCGATAGTTTTAAAACGATATTTTTTGGAATCGAGTATCAGAACCCTAGTATCATATCGAATGTCATATAGCGTTTTCTTTTCTCAAAAAAAAGTTCTGCACTTTTATGTGGGAACTCTTACTTTGCATTGCTCTGAAACCTCAGAAAATGTTGCGTTTTTTATATGAGAATGAAACAGAAATTATACTACTCCTTCACAATTTATTTATAGAACTTAATAAAGCTGAATTATACACATGGCCTGTAAGTCTTTAGTAATTTTAAAGCAAATACTTATTTCTGATACGGAAAATAATTGTAATTTTACAAGCGTAAATTAAAAATCAACCGACCAACTCTCACACTCACGTTTATTTGAGGGCTGAAAAGGCAGCACTTTTGCCGGATCAGAGCGCAACCTGCTGAGAAAAGAACACCTTGTAAAAGGACTGAGAAAAGAACATGAAAGTTTGACAACGCTAACTCAAGGCAGAATAAATGCAGCCTTTTTTCGAGAAAAGAAAACGCTAATAAACTCACATTCCTACACTGAGGGAAAAAATGTTAGAATTAAAAAAACGTGCTAAATTGAAAAAAAACGCATATGAAAGAGCACCAACCCAACTCGTTTTAAATTTGAGTATATACGTTATAAAATATGTGGTTGTGAAGTGCGCAGATGCTATTTCGTAATTAAGAAGAAAAAAAAATTAATTTTATGTTCCGTCTGATGGTAATTGAACCGGGACCCTCTTGGCCGCAACCAATTGTATGAAGCGTCTTTGCACACTCAGCTACAGCCATACATGTAAAGGTGTTTTCAAAAATGTTGAGTTTGAATCAACATCACAGCGCGCGATTAGTGCATTATGTCATACCATATATGTATGTGTTGTCACCGCTGTGCATGCTTTGTATACCCTGTGGGGAAAATCTCTAGTTCTGAACTGGGGCGCTTCTAGTACATTTACACCCAGTACTGGTTCGCGATAAATCTCTTTTGCATGCAAGCAACTGGCGAATTTAACATGGCGATGTCCTAGGAAGTGTCAATTGCCCCCCGCTGCATCCCTTTTTCGATAGTTCCGAACTAGTCCTAAATTCTATAGTTCCGAACCAGTTCTGAAATCGACAGACGAAAGAAAAAAGTATCATGATTTTTCCATCTTTATGGTTCTTCCGTGTGTGCGATTTTAAGTTATTTTGGAGGAAATGTGTTTTCAATTTGAAATTAAATTTGTTTGAAAGATTGTAAGAAATGTACGTTTACATACCTTTAGCTGTAGCTGAGTTT
>NW_023458560.1:22958474-23001648 GCF_013731165.1 Rhagoletis pomonella
GTTTCTTTGCGCTCTGCTGGTTTCCAGCAGACGGTTTTTCTAATTTCCTAAGGAAATACCACATGCATCGCAACAAAAAAAAAATATGAATGAAGATGAAAGAAAGAGTGAGGGATATGTATGTATGTACGGAAATCTTTGTGGTACACATTCTTGTAATATTTTCATCAGTTTGGTTGATTAAAAACTATGCAACGAATCAAATTGATTGCAAGAAAAGCTACTGATTTTGACATGGATTTCCGGGACGTACTGTGTTTTATGTTCGGCTTCCGTTTTTCAATTTAACGATGGTCTATTTAATTAAAATTAGCAAGCGCAAAACTAACCATATTTATAGGGATCCCATGAAGCCAAACCGGAAACTCTTCAGCCTGCATGCGGAGCACGATCTTGAATTCCTCAGAACATCCTACGAGGCGAGCTTTCGTCCGTGCTATGAAGTTCTTGGTGGAAAAATAAAAGCTTATAAGAAGAAACGGTTGACAGATTTAAATTTACTGTACCAAAATACGCAGGATAAGTGAACAACTTCTGGATATTTTAAAAAGTAAAATTTAATCAGATCAGGACTGGATAGCGTTTAGAGGTTGCAGGTAGGCAAAAATAGGTATCGGTCTTCGAGGAGCGGATAGGACTGTAAGCAACCAGTGGGTCATTTCTAATGAGGATGGGAAGATCAAGAGGTTTTTTGTCATCTGCTCCGCATTTGCTATATAAAAGTAAAAGTAAAATACGGAGTATGCCGAAAAGTATCGAAACATTCATATCTGGAAAACATAAGGGTGCAACTCCACAACAAGCCATTCAGGCATTTAAGCTGAAGCAGGTTTTTCATGCGTTGCGGCTTGAGGCGCTTAAGCCGGAAAGATGATTTAGTGCCATTGAATAGAAGCAGCTCCACAACCGAGGTCCCAAAAACTTGAAAGATGCCAACTTTCGAAATTGTTTCATGCTTTGTAGGCTTTTCAGGCGTCGTCTGACAGTTATTCATTCGAACATTACAATGGCGTATTTAATCGATAACACTTACCATATTTAAAAGGAATTTTATACAAAGTTTAGGCAATAAAATGCAAAATTATTTATTGTTTGAACATTAATATGAACAAGCAATTTTTAAACAAAAAACAAAACCGATTTCAATTCTCATATAAAAATTTAAGATTATCGTTTATTTCTTCATAATCCAATGATCGGATTTAAACTAAATTAGGATGGAGCCACCTGTGAGGTAACACCTTTCCTATAAAAAAAACAATAATTGAAATCAGTTAACGGTAACATACATAAAAAATAAAAAATAAAAAATATTCCAACGAATTCATAACCTTCTCCCTTTTGTGAAGTCGGTTAAAAAGGGAACAAAAGTAGTGAATCAATTAAAATTAAACAGTAAAAGATGTATCACTTTTATCGAACTCTAATTATATAGTCGATATCTCATTTGGCGGAAAACTCATCCCAACACTTCTTGGTATTTGTCAACAAAATAATTTATATAATTTTTATTAATATATTTTATAAAATAATCATTTTAAATTTTAAAAAGAGAAAATTCAAAGATTAGTGTATACTATAATGAGAATGTTTTCAAATATTTACTGCATGTGTAATGTAAAGAAACTTCATGTGCGTAAAGCTTGTTGAGGAGTTGCCTGTAAATGTAAGGACTGAACGACTTCGAAAGCTGCAACGCCTGAAACACCTGCTATGGAGCTTCAGCCTTAGCGCTCATCAGCTATTGCTGAAAGCCTGAAAAACTTGTTATGGAGTTATACTCTAACAGGCCTATTCTGCTTGTAGCCGAACACTTTGTAACAAGCTAATTTTGTTACCAACAATTGTCACCACTTCATGCAACCGCAATTCTATTTACCTTGGTAACGTTTTAATTTATTCAGCAATTCAGCTATGGAGTTTTGTTGAATTTCTGGTGTTGCATATTTCACGCGGCAATATTTTGTTACCTGCTCATGAGATGGTAACAAAATTTACCGGTTACAAGAGTGTGGAGAATACGAAATTGGTTTAAAAATTGACAGTAACTTTACTAACCTGTAACAAAATGTTTGTTACCAATGCAGAATAGGCCTGTGAGAGTTCAAGAAAAGTCCTCAAAAATCCCGAATACCGATAAGGGCCGAAATAATTGTCATTTGTTCTGTCACACGACCTCTATTATATTTGCGTTTGGTTAAGAAAGTTTCATAAACCTGAACGGTCACTCCATGTCCACCAATACGTAAGTCAACATGTGAATCAATTACAGTGAAACCCGCTTAACTTGCACACTTGAAACTTGCACATTATTACACTAATATTGAATGGGCAATAAAAATAAGAAAAAGTTTGAAATTTTAATGATTTTTTTTTTAATTGTTCTACAAATTCGTAAGCTTAGGTTTGTATGGTATTTGTTAGGGAATGAACTGTATTTTAATTGAAAAATCTGAAAAATTAATAAATAAGCATAGGTGGCCAAAAAAAAATTTTCTGAATTTGGTCAAAAATGATATGTCCAACACTGTTTGTATGTATGTACAAATGTGTATATACAAAATGGCTTTTTAAAGAATTTAATTCTTGTGAAAATTACATGCCATTGCTTTATCTATTTTTTTAATAAAGGGGGTAATGATGATTTTGAAAGGATTAATCCGATTTGCTCTAGAAATTTAATAGTTTTTTCTTCATTTCGCATTAAATTGTGCCACGAATAAAAAGTTGAAAAATGGGGAAGTATCGGATGAATTTGGAATTGTTCCACTGTATTTTAAACAAAGACATTTCACCGTTATATAACGTATATGAATTTAAAATTTCTTGATTGTTTCACTTTTCTACGCTAGGTGCTGGTAATGGAAATTTACAGTTTCAGGAAGAAAAATGTAGGAAGAAAATGAGAATAAATAACAAGTAATTTTTAGCAAAAAACAAAAAACCGACTTCAGTTCTCATAGAAATATATATATATATACATATATAATCCAGATTAGTATGGGACCAGCTCTGAGACACTACCTTTCCGAAGCCAAAAGAATTATCGAAATCGGTTGACGTGGTCCACAGTTATGCACATACAATACATAACATGTAAAAAACATATTCCGACGAACTGGTAACCTCCTCCTTTTTTAGAAGTCGGTTAAAACCAGAATACCAAGTTTTGTACTATTTGATATTCATCAAAATGATAAAACTCTGTGTAAAAATGGGGAAATTATAAAAAAAATTAGCTAAAATGGCTAACTCGATTAAAAAAAGCTTAAAAAGTAGCTAATAGCCAAATAATAGCCAGGTTGCAATTTCTTCAATATTCACACGGTTGCATAAGGCAATTACGTAAATTACGTAACGTAATGTTTCAGACACGTAATAACAAAATGAGAGATTGGAATTACCAGTTGTAATTCCACCGAAATCGGGGAATTCTCGCGAGGCTGGGATCACTGGCACCAACTACGAAATTCGAACAATCGCTCTTCACTAAAACGGCGTTTCCACACCAACCGAATCACGTGGTTCGCTCTCTCAATTATGAACGGCGAATCAACCTGTTTACACCACACATTCCTGATTCACTTTGCATCTCTGCTTCTTGCTCTTTGCTTTTGCTTAATGTTAATTGTGCTGTTTATTGTGCATTTCAATGGTGGAGAAAAAATTTGCAGTGGTTAGTTAGCTAAATCAATGGTTTTAACGAATCAAGCTATTTTTTCAATGTTTGTGCTGGTGGGGATGTGTGTGGTCTATGTGTTTTAACAGCCGTTATCGATAAAAATTAGAGAAGACAACGATTTGTTCTTGATTCGCATGTTGATTGGATCTGAATCAACTACGAATGAAGTGATTCGCTCTCAAAATTTTGTATGGCGAATTACGTGATTCGGTTTATAATTGGGGCGCCAATCACGAATGAGAGAGCGAATTACGAATGGGAGAGCGAATCACTTGGCGTGGAAACATCGTTTAAACATAAACTTCGAAATTGCTTCGAAGATTAAAATCTATTCAGTGCGCCAGATGAACGACACTTTTTGATAAGTTTCCGCTATAATGGCGAAGTGGAGTAAACTTAAAATTCTCAAGTACATATTCATAAAAACTGTTTCTAATCGTATGAATAATGATGAAATATTTTCATTTAGCAAAAAATTCCACCGAAATGCCTAAGTAATTTAACATTTTCGATGAAGTACAGAATACAAAACGTGAATTTAATAAAAATTTACGCGTGTAGAACCGTTTAGAAAACACAAAATGAAAAGGCGAAAAATTGCTTTGGATGAATTATTACATGTAAAAGCCGGCAAAGTACTTTTCGCTAATTTCAAAAAAAAGAATGCTTTTACAAAACACTTAAAATTTCACGATCATTACGGCTAAACTTTGTAATCTATGTAGAAGAGTCTTTTTTTTAATGATGATGGGCAGTTTTCATTGGCAAGATCCTCATTTAGCTTGTGAATAAATTTTGTTAATTTTTGAATTTAAGAATTTACAAAAATTAAGAAACAGTATCATTATCTTAATTCACAAAGGCCCTAACCAACATTTTTTTGAAACTGCTTTTTTTTGCAGATTTTGGTAGGAGGTTTTAAAGTACACCTTCAATTAAAATTTTAAAGTGATAGTTCCGAAAACAACGGAGTTACATGCCATTTTTTAGTCCTACCTGTTTTTAATACTCTTTGTAAAATATTTTATGCTTCTCCTGTAAAATAAAAAAATTGTGGGTTACGGCCTTTGTGAATTAAGATAACGGTATAAACAATTTACAGGAAATGAAATTCAAATAAATAAAACTATTTAATTTACCAGGTTTCTATAAATGGACTAAAAAGGAGAAAATAGTATTCCACAGTCCCATAGAATTTGTTTTGATAACAATATGTCTTTCATTGAATACTCAAACTTAAAAAATGTCAAAATTCCTTGGACACACACGCGAAATAATTGCAATTTTTTCTTGACCGTTTTCTTGAGAGCTGCATACAGGGCTTATTTCGTGTGTGTGTCCAAGGAATTTTGACATTTTTGATACTTCATAGCCTGTTGCCTCACTCTTTCCTCAAGAAATAATGGAACGGGCATATATTTCTGTTGCAAACCTGGGTTGCCTTGTGCTCTTTTTTCACAAAAAATTTGAGAAAACCGTAGTAGAAAGCGTAGCAAATTCCTTATAGGGCTTTCGCATGATGCGATTTTTCAGGCAATTTTTAGTTGAAAGCAAAAATCGCCTCGTCGGAACGGCCTTTCAACTAATCGCTTTCAACAAAGTTGGTCGCCAGCCAACTTTGAGCTCATTCAACTTTTTTCCTTGCAACCCTGTGTTTGTTTATATATATGTGTTTATTATATATGTATACATTCTGTATCAGTGTTGGGAAATGAAATTGTTCCTTCAGTACGAAACTATACAAAAAATGTACTCCTCGACTTTTTAATTCGCTCATATATTTTCTTAGTACATTCCCTTCAAGACCAATGATTTTATGGTATTCATGAGAAAGTTTTATTGTTTATGTACATACGTTTACGTATTTTACACTTTTACAAATTGATTCCACGTGCACACGTACTGCATTTAACGCAAATATGTATGCACACATTTTCAGGTATACATCTTAACAAAAAGCATATTTAAGTTATTATTAATGGATAAAAGGGACATTTTCCTTTGGATTCAGTACTAAAATTTGACATTTTAACAGCATTTCAAGTGCTCATCAAAACTTTACGACAAGATTTGACCATTTATCTTAATATTATTCAATTTTAATTATTTTTTGTATAAATACGGTTTATATTTTAAGAAAAGCCGTACAAATCCAAGGTTCAAACTTTGTGCAACATTAAAAAAACCAACACACTTTCGTAAAAATTTGGAGCTTTTTAATTCGATTTCCTAGATTTATTTTGAGTGTGCGGTTTTTTGCCCATTAAATTTTAATATAACTAAGTTTTTTAAGATTTCTTTGAAGAAGGTGTTGCTAATTTTCTCCATATAAAAAAATCGTCGAACACACTTCGTATGGAAGAAAATGGCTGACATCGTCGACAAAAAAAAATTGCCAAGTTCAACGGTAAGTCCCAGCTACTTTAAACTTGCACTTTATTATACTAAAATTGAATGGGCTAAAAACTAAAGAATATTAATAAAGCTCGAAATTTTTACGAAAGTATGTTGGTTTTTGGATGTTTCGCAAAGATTTAATCTTGGGTTTTCTTAAAGAATACATTCAGTTTTTCTTAAAGAATACATTATATTTTATAAACAGATAATTAAAATTAAAGAATAATAAAATAAATAGTAAAATCTTGTCAATATGTGAGTGCCGTAAAGGTATTATATTTAAGAAAATCTCTTCTTATAACTAACGAAGACTTTGTTTCTATATGAAGCTGACTTCGACATTTTGTTTTAATAAAACTTAGTATCGAAGTTTCTTTAAAAATTTGCCTAGGCTATATTATACTGGTTCGTTCAAGCCATTTTTCAAAACTTACAAAGGTAAATACGAACATGCGTACAAAAGAGAATACAAAAAATTTCTTGCTGTGAATTTTCAGAGCTAAATATTTTTAGTATTCATTACAAAATTGTACTAAAAAGTACTGCGTAGTAGGAAAGTATATTGTAAATGAAATTGTATCAAACAAGAACAATTGTACCAAAAATGCCAACACTGTTCTGTATACATATTTTTTTTTTCTTTTTTACTTTTTTACTCTTATTTTATCTTTCAGCTTCGCTAAAAGCACTTCTACCAACGCTTGGCTTACCAAATTTACGCCAATTGATAAAATATTGCGATTTAAATTCATTTTCAATAATGTAAATAACGATTCGTGTTGAATCGAAAATCGCCTCGTCTGAATAGGAATGGCAACTTTTTCACTTTCAACTTCGTATTCAACTTTTGTTGCCTGTAAAATCGCCCCGTGCGAATGCCCTATTAAGAACTGCGTACTGCCTTAAGCTTAGTATCCAGCTCTTAAGAAACGCAAAAACTCCATATAAAATGACGTACAAGAAATGGCTAAGAAATTTTCTTGAGTCAAATTTCCTTAAGGCAGTACGCAGTTCTTCAGAAATTTAGTACGCTTTCTACTACGGTTTTCTAAAGTTTTTTGTGAAAAAAGAGCACAAGGCAACCCAGGTTTGCAACAGAAATATATGCCCGTTCCATTATTTCTTGAGGAAAGAGTGAGGCAACAGGCTGTGCGTTATCAAAAATGTCAAAATTCCTTGGACACACACGCGAAATAATGGCAATTTTTTCTTGACCGTTTTCTTAAGAGCTGGATACTAAGCTTTAAGGAAATTTGACTCAAGAAAATTTCTTAGCCATTTCTTGTACGTCATTTTATATGGAGTTTTTGCTTTTCTTGAGAGCTGCATACAGGCCTTAAAGCAAAATCTCCATATCAAATGGCATACAAGAAATGGCTAAGGAATTTTCTTGTGTAAAATTTTCTTGAAACAACACGCAGTTCTTAAGAAATTTGCTACGCTTTCTACTGCGGTTTTCTAAAGTTTTTTGTGTAAAAATAGCACAAGGCAACCCATGCTTGCAACAGAAATATATGCCCGTTCCATTATTTCTTGAGGAAAGAGTGAGACAACAGGCTGGTGAAGTATAAGATGTCAAAATTCCTTGGACACACACACACACGAAATAATGGCAATTTTTCTCTTGACCGTTTTCTTGAGAGCTGCATACACTGGCCTTATGGTTGAACCAAAAGATGCATCGCAACGTGGATGCGCGGATGATGTGTAATTTTGAAGCCACAAACAGAACAAAAAGTTTGAAAACTAATTCAAGTATGTTTTTATCACGTTATCTCAACAGCTGGTGTAGCCGAATGGATGCGTGTTCGACTTCCGTCTTGTTCGTCACGGGTTCAAAATCTGTAGCACGGACTTTATTTTTTATTTTTATTTTTTAATTCTATTTATAGATTCTATTTATAGTTTCGTAAAACGACATGCGACACATTACTTTCGTATGACAACGTTGTAGAGAAATTCTTGCCTCTTTTCGTGCGTAGGTTATAGGGGCTATCCACTACTTTTTGCATTCCCAAACATTACCCTTTTCCACGTCGAATAAAACTGAAATACAATGAATACAAGAATACATTGAAATAAAACTGATTATTCGTTAAATTTAGATTCTGCTTTTTATGCATTTTTAAACAAAATAACATAAGTGTAACGGTGTGATTATAAAATACAGATTTATAAAGATTGCCATATTTTATGATATTTTGTCGTATTACTCGGACACTGTTAAATTTATGCATGAGAACAATTTACTTTCAAAACTATATAGACGGATAAGTAGAAAGAAAGTTACGTATAAACGGGTATTTGCTTCAACCTAAGACAACCCAGTTTTTTAGTTAAAAGTACAGATTTTGGTGCCCATTTGAAATTTGGTCTGAGATCAAGTAGTCAAATATTTTGTATCTCAAATAAAATAAATTATAGTAGTATGAACTTGAAATTCTTTACAGAAGCATATCGTATTTTTTGATCCGTTTATAACCTGCTTTAGTTTTAATGAATCCGCCATTTGTTCACTGTAAATACTTCATTAAATTCTATATGCGGTGATTAGTACATTAAAATTTAAAGTACCCTTGATTTAAAAAAACAGCAAAGCTAAAATATAATTTAAAATGCGAGAGTTAGCAGAAAACCCATGTAAATCCAGTTAGAGAATGAATTTTATTAATTTTATGCACCTATTATTTTATCCATTTGTTTCCAGTACTTTATCATACAGTTTAGTATAAAATCTTCGGCCCTCGTCAACACTGAAGTTTATGAGGTCGTTTGCGCATCATATTTGCCTCGTAATTTTACGAGGGGTTCGTAAATAGATCTCCATACAAATTTTGAAAGTTCTTTTACGAGGCTCGTAAATTTACGAGCTTTTAGACGCTTTTACGAGTTTAAGGGAAAACCCCTATTTTATTAAAATATAGAGTATGATTAAATTAAAAGGTATATAGAAAAGGGTCTTTCTATTAAGCGTTCGTAAAAGAAAGGATGCATTTAAGAAATGTTTTATGTGGGATTACTTTTTTCATATATGCAATATATTATACACCTATCGACGGTTTTTAATCTATTGGCACATTGACCTGCATTCAGGCACATTTTTTCGGAAAATTTTGGCACAATTTAAAATTTTTGATTTTCCATCACTGGTGCAAAATGATTTTAATTTTTTGAATTTCATATGGCTGCTTTTACACAGTTCAAGTATTGAAGAGATGGTGAAAAGAAAACGGACGAGTACACACGCGTCTATACCGTCAAGTCGTTTTAACTTTCTTGCCATGCTTTTGGCATTTTCGTTGTTTCCCATTTATGGCCAGTTTTTCAGTGCACGGCCGTGGTTTAAACCAGCCAATCAAAATCAGCCAATCAATTGTCAGGCAGCTGTTCAATTTAAACTCAGTTTACTTAATCTAAGTTTAAACTGGCACTGAAAACAACCCCTTAAAGAACCAAAAACTTGAATTCAAGAGAATTGAATTGTGTAAAAGCAGATAGAAAACACCAAAGAGAATGAGCAAGAATTGCTTTCAAGTACTTGAATCATGTAAATCGGGTGTATGGAAATTCACAGAAAATAAAAAATCATTTTCCATTTAAATTGCTGGTGAAACCGATGTTCAAAAC
Source organism: Rhagoletis pomonella (assembly GCF_013731165.1). Taxonomy (NCBI): domain Eukaryota; kingdom Metazoa; phylum Arthropoda; class Insecta; order Diptera; family Tephritidae; genus Rhagoletis; species Rhagoletis pomonella. The sequence continues at coordinate 22,968,181 of NW_023458560.1, forward strand.
AGAAAAGTGTCGCCTTTGGGGCCTTAATAAAATTGTAATGCACTAATTTAGTCTGAAATCAAGTAGTCAAATATTTTGTATCTCAAATAAAATAAATTATTGTAGTATGAACTTGAAATTCATTGCAGAAACATATAATATTTTACGATCTTTTTACAACTTGCTTTATTTTTAATGAATTCACCATTCTTTCACTGTAAATACTTGATTCAATTCTATCTTCAGTAACTGGGGTAAATGGTGCATTAACATTTAAAGCAGCCCTGATTAAAAAATACACAGCACACAATGTCTGGCAACATCGAAGCTTTATACAATTTCGAAAGAGCGAGAGAATCAACGCTGAGCGCGAGCTTTTCGCTTGCTCAACTTCGGCGATCAGTGCGACATCGAAATTCGAAGTTCGAAACAGATTTGCTGGCGACGTCGGCGATTTTCACAGTTGGTCTTGTTCTGCTGGAGAAGTGCAACGTTCGTGTAGTTATTTCTATTGAAAAAAGTAAGTTTTGCCGCACCACCGTACAGTGAAATATTTTGTTTGCTATAAAAATCCAATTAGCGCGCATTACTAAGCAGAACGGTAATTATTTGGTTTAGCGTAGGGCAGACAATCAGAGTTTCTGATTAGATAATAAAACAGGGCGGTGGGCATTTGCTAGGCGTAAAATAGTTAAGCTTTTATTTCTAAGTTAATTGCATTAATGTAATCAACTAAAATATTGATAAGAACTGTGAAAAATGCTATGAAATTGTTAAAACAAACCAAAACATTAAACACAAATGTATATTTACAACTTAAATTTAAGATTTTAAGCAAATACCTTCATATCTACGCATGTCAGCTGACCTCGAGTGTCTTGTGATCGTTAGCAGCAAAACATTGTAAAAGGGCATAATTTTGGTTATTGGTATACAAGTGAAATATCGGTTTGTTAGTTTCTCCAAATGTGTTAAAAATGCATTTCAGTAGCAAAATAAATGGGTTTATTATCGGAAATTCAAAATGGTTGCCTGCGTAGTTCTTTCGCATTCGATCGTATTTAGTCAGCCGTCAGCTGACACTTGCAGATGACAGTAGTCTTGTGATCAACGTCAAATGCAACTGTCAAAGCTTCGAAGTTCGAATGTGGATCGTAGATTAGGCACATTCCACATTATTTTTTTTTTTACAAATAGGTATTTAATTATTTTGTGCGCTGTAAGGTTTTTAAAAGAAAAAGTAAGTAGTTTACGTGAATTTGGGCTTTAAAGTATTAAATTGAAGAAAAATAAAGATGTTATTGCCGCCCATTCGAATTCGAACATAAAGTTTCAACAAGTACAACACTTCATTAGCAGGTCACGTGAATACAAAGCTCTACTAATTAGCAATTATAAAATTTGGTTGCGAAGTTCTAAGTGGATTATTAATTTTCTTATACAAACAGTTATTAAAAATCTAAATAAACTTTGAAAAAAGATTGGGGAATCTCAGCAATTACGATCATTTCCTATCAGGTATACTTTGCTTCAGACCATGTGAATTCTAATCGGAATTGATAAGAGAAAGTGGTTAACATCTAATTCATTTAATACTGTCAGCTGACTGCGCATTTTTATTGGCTTCATTCCACCTGCTCCATAGTTATTCTGCAGTGATTCGCGATCACTTATTTAAAAAGTTACTCTAAAATTTGGTTTTTGTTTTATTTTCCTAGTTGAACATCAAATAAAGCCAAAATGTCGAACTTGAAGTGCTTCGATGATGAGGATAGCGAAAGCAAATATGGCCGCGTTTTCGCCGTGTCCGGTCCTGGTAAGTAGATGTTGCAGATCATTTGCACCGTTCTGGGAGCTTACGGTTTCTTTTTTCTAATTTTTTACAGTCGTCACAGCCGAACGCATGGCTGGTTCTGCTATGTACGAGTTGGTGCGCGTAGGTTACTTCGAATTGGTAGGTGAGATTATTCGTCTGGAAGGTGACATGGCCACCATCCAAGTATACGAAGAAACATCCGGTGTAACTGTTGGTGATCCAGTGTTGCGTACAGGCAAACCCTTGTCTGTCGAATTGGGTCCCGGTATTATGGGTAGCATTTTTGACGGTATCCAGCGTCCATTGAAGGACATTAACGAATTGACCGAATCCATCTATATACCCAAGGGTGTGAACGTACCCAGCTTGTCGCGTACGCAAGCATGGGAATTCAATCCTCTCAACGTTAAAGTCGGTTCACACATCACCGGAGGTGATCTTTACGGTATTGTGCACGAAAACACATTGGTCAAACACAAGATGATCGTTAATCCTCGCACCAAGGGTACTGTACGCTACATTGCTCCAGCGGGCAATTACATTGTTGATGATATTGTTTTGGAAACTGAATTCGATGGTGAGATCACTAAGCATACTATGTTGCAAGTGTGGCCTGTGCGTCAGCCACGTCCAGTCACTGAGAAATTGCCCGCCAACCACCCATTGTTGACTGGCCAGCGTGTGTTGGACTCGCTTTTCCCTTGTGTACAAGGTGGTACCACCGCCATTCCCGGAGCTTTCGGTTGTGGCAAAACTGTCATCTCACAGGTGAGTAATATGCATATTTATTTTGTAAAAGAAGTAGAATTATTTGCATTCGCGATGCACAATTGTGCCTAAAACTAGCAATTGCTTGTGAAAATGGCCTTTTTAAAACGGGCAATTGAAAATACGCCAAAACACAGTTAATTGAAACGGGCAAGGAGACTGTGAGGTTTACTTACGCGCTTAATGACTTCTCGTAATATTACATACAGAAATATATGTTGGTATTTCTTAACATCGCGCTAAACTCTTAACTATCTTTTGCAGTCTTTGTCCAAATACTCCAACTCTGATGTCATTGTTTACGTCGGTTGCGGTGAGCGTGGTAACGAGATGTCTGAAGTATTGCGTGATTTCCCCGAATTGTCTGTTGAAATTGATGGTGTCACCGAGTCTATCATGAAACGTACCGCTTTGGTCGCTAACACCTCCAACATGCCTGTCGCTGCTCGTGAAGCTTCTATTTACACTGGTATCACACTCTCTGAATACTTCCGTGATATGGGTTACAACGTATCTATGATGGCTGATTCTACCTCCCGTTGGGCTGAGGCTCTTCGTGAAATTTCAGGTCGTTTGGCTGAAATGCCTGCCGATTCTGGCTACCCAGCCTATTTGGGTGCACGTCTTGCCTCCTTCTACGAGCGAGCTGGTCGCGTTAAGTGTTTGGGTAATCCGGAACGCGAAGGCTCGGTGTCTATTGTCGGTGCTGTATCGCCCCCTGGTGGTGATTTCTCCGATCCTGTCACCTCTGCCACTTTGGGTATCGTACAAGTGTTCTGGGGTTTGGATAAGAAATTGGCCCAACGTAAGCATTTCCCCTCGATCAATTGGTTGATATCATACTCGAAATACATGCGTGCTTTGGACGACTTCTATGAGAAGAACTTTGCGGAATTCGTGCCATTGCGTACTAAGGTCAAGGAAATTCTGCAAGAAGAAGAGGATCTGTCTGAAATTGTACAGTTGGTCGGTAAAGCTTCGCTGGCCGAAACCGATAAGATTACACTTGAGGTGGCGAAATTGTTGAAGGATGATTTCTTGCAGCAGAACTCCTACTCCTCATACGATCGTTTCTGCCCCTTCTACAAAACAGTGGGTATGTTGAGAAACATAATTACCTTCTACGACTTGGCCCGCCACTCTGTCGAATCGACGGCGCAGTCCGAGAACAAGATCACATGGAACGTTATCCGCGAAGCTATGGGCAACATTATGTACCAGCTGTCCTCAATGAAATTCAAGGTTAGTATGAGTTTTTTCAGACTTTGCATGCTTAAAAGAAATTTTTTAACTCGCATTTTGCATTACAGGATCCCGTGAAAGATGGTGAGGCCAAGATCAAGGCCGATTTCGAACAGCTGTATGAAGATCTGAACCAAGCCTTCAGAAATTTGGAGGATTAGGCTTCTTAAGCCATTCTACACAAATTTGCTTTAATTTTAAATTAAAACTTAAAGACAAGGAGCCTATCATAATGTTATATAGATTAATTAATCGAAAATCGTGTAAATGTGTCATTCCAAACAGTAATGAAGCAGCATCAAAAGTGGCACAAAATATTCCTTTATAAAAACAAAATCATGCATTCCACATTTTATGTGTTAAAAAAAGCAGAATTAAAACGCTAGCTATACCATCGTTTTTCGATGAAAATGTAAAACCCAAAAACATTCCCAACACGTTGGTGTTTATACAGTATATTAAGTGAAAAATAAATTGTTAATTCCAGGCAACAAAGTTAAAATACACACGAACGTCCTAATATGTACTTGTAATATTATTGTTAACATTTGTATTTCTTTTTTGGAATATGTACTATGTGCATTTATTGTTTACACGCACACTTATATACAAGCAGAAGATATACAAGTATAATGGATATTTGTTACCCGCAAAAATGCACATTCGATTTACAGTATACATATAAATGCTAAACAAGCGGATTAAATACCAGCTTACATACACATATTTGCATACCCGTAGTATTATTTGTTTAAATGAATTTCTTGTTTGTCAAAATCTAAATGTATTGTTTTCGCTGCTAAAAGCTTACGTTTCGTTTGTTGAATGTAATGTAAATAATTTACCTTATTGAAAATGTATTGTGAAAAGTGCATTCTAAAATAAAAACTTGCAGCCTCTAGCTATATTTTACAGTACAGCTATCTTCCAGCTATATTTAATTTCTACCGGTGAATATGCCGTAGCGCTTGGAGAATATAGTGGTAATTTAGTAGCCAATTCATTTAATATTCGGTACAGGTGACATAAAAGGCGTTATGTTTTGTAACAACAAAGAAATTATCCAAAGAGTTTTAAGGGGATGAGCTGGAGTTATAGTCCTTGGCCCGACTGTCGAGGGAAAGATGCGTAACGTGCATAAACTGCGGTTTCGCTCGAATTTAGACTTCTTTCATTGCCAGCTTTGATGCTCTTGTACAATTGCAAAAGAATTCTGTTTAATATTTCAATAGCATACCTTCCATTTTATGAGAGCTTAAAGTTAAAAGTAAAAGAAGAAAAAAGCAACTAGCACAACCTTTACAATTTATTACGCGAAAGTGCTAAAATATTAAAAAGATTTAAACTCGCCACATTGTGGGTCGTCAATAAATTTCCGGATCCTACCAACAAACGCTTCTTCTGTTCAAGTAAGCCGCTCAGTAGGTGAAGTGAGTGCTTGTGGCATTTCACTTTGCTAAACATGACACGTCGCCACCAATGCATGTTTATGCTTTACACACATACATACATATGTACACACATACCTATGTATTTATTTCCACCTCCCCTACCCGTTCAACCTACATGTTCGCAAAAAAATGACCACAATAAAAATAAAATGCTCACGTCAACAAAGAAAATTTAATTTCCACATCAAAATCTACAGGAGTGACGAAGGGTACACTATGTGGTCAGTTGGGCGCTTGAGTTTGATAGCGTAATAAACCAGCCATGGATGGTTCCACCACTTCTGGTGACGGTCGTGTGTGTTAAATTGGAAAGAGCGGTTGAAAGGCCAGTGCCAGCACAAAAATGCGGAGATTTGCTATAACTGCCGGACTTATTTGTAGGCATGGCGCTTAATGGGATAACAAGTGGATAACAGTGTAAAAGTCTGAGGTCTATTCAAGTTAGTTTTCGTTGTACCTAATGTTTCCATGCAGCAAGCAAGTTTACGCTGGATTCCAAAATGTGTGGGCGGCTATTAAATGGCTTTTACTAAAGCACCCTGAGACGCTTTCGAATAGTTTTTCGAAGGTTTTTGCTGATTCTATGTATTCATTCATTTTTTACTATGCGGGTATAGCATAGGAGGGTTGTACATGTAATACTAAGCATATTTGCCGAAGAAACTATGGGTCTAAAAACAATTTAGAGGAAAATGCTACGAAACCTATTTTCACAATTTGGTTAGCTTTAAATTTATGTTAGACCCAAAATTTCTCGGAGAAAATTTGCTTAGAATTCCACGTAGAATCCTTCTGTGCTATAAGCGCATAGTCGAAAAAATCGTCCATACAAATTGACCCGCCCTAATGTACCTACATATGTACATGGCAATTTAAAATTCATTTCAGACTTTAAGGCAATTTAGTTGCCATTTTGAAAAGCAAAGTAAAACGCTTACTATTTTTGAATACATTCGCTATCGATATTGTTCCTTTACTGTATTCGACAGATATTTTGGCTATTTCGAGTTCCGGTTCAATTGAGTCGCATCAAACCAAACGAGGCAAAATGCATACATACATACAAATGTCTATCTTTGCATATACATATATTTGAATGCATACATATTTGTTTGTATATGTACATACATATATGCTATACAAAGGCATAGGCACCGTTAGAGGAGATATACATACGTAGATATGCAATAAATGTCAGGATATATAGTATATATTTGTATTCGAAAAAGTATTTTAGGTTTACATATGCACACCGATTGTATACCATTTTTCAATGCCGTCTATACATCTGTATGTGCTGTTCTCTAGTGTGAAATTAAATTTTTGGTTGGTAAAAATGACCAAGTACAAATCGGTATGAAGGCCTCTGGGCCTTTTTGGTATATACATACATATACTTATGCACGTATGTAAAGGAAATTTATACAGGTTAGAAAGATTTTATACCAGGGACATAAATGTTATAAGTTTTATCGGAAAAACGTTGTTCCATAACAGTTATTAATTAAGAAATATTTTTATTTCGCCGTTAAGAGTTATAACCTACCGTTTACTTTTTACGTTGCCTAGTAACTGTTATGCAGGAGAAATATGTTTTCCGTCACCAATAAGAGTTATTTACACCGTTTACTTTTTACGTTGCTTGATAACTGTTATTATCCAACGTTTATTTTTACGTTGTCTGATAACAGTTATTTCACTCCTCCTCTTTTATTTTCATCATCTTTTCTTCCCCATCTCCGTTTTCGTCAATATTCTTATATTACAACGTTTATCAGACAACTTAAAAAAAGAACGTTGGATAATAACCTTGGGTTATAACCCTTATCGACGAAAAAAAAAAGCTCTGATCCAACACTTTTCGTGTAAAATTCTGTAAAAATGTCAAACAGCAAAATTACTCTCTGGAGTGAGTAACAACAAAAACTACGGGAACAGAAAGAGCATTTTTCCTGTTAAAACGTCAACCAGTGATCGCTTAACACTTTTCATGATTTTACCAGAAGAAAAAGTTCGGGTAAAATTTTGCAACTTCATTACCTACACAACTCTCCAAAAATCGCTCTCATTTACAGGATTTTGGAGGAATTTGGAGTACGGGATCATTTTTCCTGTAACTTCCTGCAAGTTCGTGTAAAAACCTATAAGTTCAAAGAGTACTGGATCAGAGCTAATATTTTGCATCTAATAAGAGAATCTGAAGAATTTTTTGGGGAATGACATTGGAGTGTCCAGATATGAATCTGGATCGTCTCTGTTATGTACATCCGACTGGGAACGAATCCAAATTACTCTGATGTTTTAGCAGAACTCAATCCCCTATTCGTTTCGACAGGGGATGTCCTCTTCATCCTCTGACACGCCAAGTCTAAAAGCGCTAGCAGTCAACGACGTAGCGTAAATGTATGTTGACGTATGTACGTAGCAATATATCAAAGTTACTCGACGTCGATGCGCGCAGTCCTTAGAGTTTCCGGCGTCGGAGTTATCGGGTCAGAGGTGATGCGAAGAAGTTTTGGGTGTTGGGACGATCCTGCCGCCAAGCTGAGCAAGTGTTTGCCACTTATGAGTTTGACCGAGACCAATGGTAGTAATTTATCGCAAGTGGCAGTGGTTTGCGCTGCGATATTAGGCGTACACGCCGAGTTCTAGTAAAATCTCCTTGGCCTTCGAGAATAGTGCAGCGGTGGATTTTGGCTGTGAAGAAAGTTGAAAGATCGGTGATATGGCGAGTGTTTTTGCCGCAAAGGCTCTTGTTGTTTGCTTCCATTGTCATGATAAGAAAATCATCTGCATAGCCTGCCCAGTTCACTACAGCTGGCGGCGGAGGGAGTTTGGTCATGTAACTTGGCTTCTGTATTACCCATCTTAAGGGATACTACGTGGCTTACACTTGCACAAATTTAAATGATGATTGGCCTCCACACAGATTGCTGGTTATCTACCTAATCGTCCCACTGGAAGTGATTAGCCCTGGATCTCCTGACAGAGGGTTGCATGGTGGGCATTGCTTTATCAGTGCCAGGCAGCCATTAGCCTCGTGAGGCTAAGTGCCCTAAGTGTGAGTTGTGTATGTGTGTATTTTGCCTGGCACGGGTTTAGACCCTCGCTGATCTGTGTGGTGATGGTGTATGGAGGTGTTTAGTTAGGCTGGAGAGGTGATGTCTTTCCATTGTTTTTGCCACAGGGAAACATAAGGGAGATGGATCTATACCATTCTCTTCCCATTCTCCGCCTTCTTTCCTGGCTTTAGAATGAGAATGATCTTCTGCTGTCATCAAATTGGTCAGTGACACGTCCTAGTTTTTTTCAGAATCTGCACGAATATTCCGTTCGGTCTTAACGCCTTATATGATAGCTATATTTGTCTCTCTTGAGTACACCACATTCATGTGTCTCGTATGCGGAGCTTGTGTGCTTTACTTAGCATACAGCGGCAGAGTTTGTTCCCTTCAGATGTAAAATTATTCGCTGTCTGTAAGTAAGGGCGACATTGTTTTTTTTTTTTAGCTGTAAAGGTCACCCACGATCCTGGTAGCAGCATCTTTATTGATGGTGCGAAACGTGGAGTCTCTTCGGAAAACTTTGTACTCGTTCTGACTCTGGGGGCTTGAATCGAAATGAAGTTTGGTTTCCTGAACTGCAGCGACTATGATAACCCCCTCCGGTTTTTATCGATGCTGCACCAAACGGGGCTTTGTCACTTTTTATCACTTTTTTGTCACTTATCTGCGAAAGTTGTTGTCATTCCAGCATGTGCGTCCTCCGAACTTATAGCAAGCTACCACGAATTTAATAGTAAATTTAGGATACAGATTTTTTATTCCGACTCTCTATTATATTCTACTAAATGGTTACTTCAAAATAACAGATAAGGCATTATGCATTAAAAAAAAACGATTACCAAAAGAATTTATTCCAACAGGCGACTGAATGCATACTGCATTTCATCATTCAATCTTTTATAATCACTCTTGATTCTTCGTTCTCCCTCTTTTTGTGGGTCCTAACAAGGAAAGAAAATACATCGCCCATTATATCTCCTTTACTTTAATGTAATTCCTACTCACCTTGAATTTCATCGATGACAGCTCGTACAGTATATTTCCCATTTCTTGGCGTATCTCATTCCATGTAACACGATTCTCTTCCGTTGTTGTTGATTCGATGGCATTGCGTGATAAATCGTAGAAAGTCATTATATTCTTTAGCATGCCCACAGTCTTGTAGAAAGGACAATAATGATCATACGACGAATAGGAATTTTGTTGCATAAAATCGTCTTTAAGCAGCTTTGCCACCTCCAGCGTCAATTTATCTGTTTCGGCTAGTGACGCTTTTCCTACTAGCTGCACGATTTCTGAGAGATCCTCTTCTTCTTGCAGTATTTCCCGTACTTTTATGCGCAGAGCAACAAATTCTGGGAAATTTTCCTCGTAATATTGATCCAGTGCGCGCATATACTTTGAATACGAAATCAACCAATTGACAGAGGGAAAATGTTTACGTTGCGCTAATTTCTTATCTAAGCCCCAAAACACTTGCACAATACTGAGTGTAGCTGAGGTGACAGGATCTGAGAAATCACCACCAGGTGGCGATACAGCACCGACAATGGAAACGGAACCTTCACGCTCGGGATTACCCAAAGTTTTTACGCGACCAGCACGCTCGTAAAAGGAGGCCAGTCGTGCACCCAAGTAGGCTGGGTAGCCAGAATCGGCAGGCATTTCAGCTAAACGACCTGAAATTTCACGCAGAGCCTCTGCCCAACGGGAGGTGGAATCAGCCATCATAGATACGTTGTAACCCATATCACGGAAGTATTCAGACAGTGTGATACCAGTGTAAATAGAAGCTTCACGAGCAGCTACAGGCATGTTGGAGGTGTTAGCGACCAAAGCGGTACGCTTCATGATGGACTCGGTGACACCATCAATTTCAACAGACAATGCGGGGAAATCACGCAATACTTCAGCCATCTCGTTACCGCGCTCACCACAGCCGACATAAATAATGACATCAGAATTGGAGTATTTGGATAAAGCCTGGAAAGGCGAAGGGAGTTCACTCTAACTCTGCTTAAATAAAAAAGTTTCTGAGAACACAAGGGTTTTCAGAATTGAAAAACTTAGACATATTGCCAAGATTGCTGTTTACAAATTAACTCGGGTAATATTAGTCGCGTTCCAGATGCTTCACGATTTGCAGGTTTTTACAGGAGGCCGTTCCAGGTGTAATGGAGAAAACAGTTGTTCCTGCAAATCCTGTAAAACCTTCAAATCGTGAAGCATCTGAAACGCAACTATTACCTGTTATGCTTCAGGAAGCCTTTAAGGTGGTTTTTCCGATTTTGATACCAATTTTTAGAGGTCGCCTAAAACTGAATCACGCCCAGCTTAGCTGGAGGATAATTGAAGTGGTTTTTATTCCTAAAGCGAGAAAACGTGGACGCAACAATGTTACACAAGGCGTTTGAGATGCCCTTAGCTCTTCATATTATGAACAAGGGGTCCAATTGATCGTACTCTCAACATGTCTACCTAAAAGGAAAATCAGCGAATACTCGTCCTTCATGGTTCGCACGAATGAGAACTCGCACTACTTCATACAGTTAACTATGCGTCCTTTATAAATATTGAGGACGCCTTTAATAATTTCAGTGTAGGTTCTATACATGGGGCGCTTACAGAAGCATCGGTCGTGGATCGCTTCTCCGTTAAGGAGCAAAGTAACCCATGAAGAATTAGGTTCTCACTGCCAGTCCGTATATGCGGTGAGGACTACTTTCTCCACCACTGTGTATATATATTACTCGTGCTTTAAACAAACTAATACCTAAACCTAAACTCCCCGAAAATAAACGTGGTGGCTTATGCCGTCGATGTAACCATACTTGCATCGAGCCAATTTACTTCGGTTATAAGCGAAATTATGGAGTGCACTCTAAAGAAAGTCCGTTCTTGTGCTATATTCGGCCATTGTGAATTCGAAGAAAAATAGCGTGAATCTATTTATGTACAAATAAGACAAAATTGCCAAATTACACGCAACCTAAATTAAAGTGGACAGCGCTGGATCTTCCACAAAGGTTTAGATTTTGTCTTTATTCCAACTTTAGTTGGAGGCTCAGCACTGAGGAGCAAGCAAGCATAGGTAATAGTTGGGGGATTGAAGCCAATGTTTGTGCACTAGATCTACACGCTAATAGTCTGAGCCAGGGACCGAAAATAACAGTTATTTTTTTTTTAAGTCACCTTGGCCAAATATTTTTAAGCTTGAAATAAAAGTCATTTCCAGATAATAAAGAAAACCGCTTATCCAAATTAAACAATTTTGGTACCAAATGAAAGAGGACGAAAATAGCTTTTAAAAGGAAATAACGAACGAAGGTTACCACCTCTATTTTTTTATAATTTAATACAATAGATTCATATATCCAACCCAAGGTTGTCGCGGCTTTCCTCGTTTACACATTTCGGCTATTTTTGCCCTCTTTCATTCTATACCAAATTTGTTTAATTTGGATAAGCGGTTTGTTTATTATTCGGAAAAGACTTTTAAATATTTCAAACTTAAAAAATATTTGGCCAAGGTGACAAAAAAAAAAAATAACTGTTAATTTCGGTGCCATAGCTATACTATCTCATGAACTCTAACTACTTAGTTATCACATTCTTAAAAAAACTTACCGCAATTCAGAGGTCGGCTGCTGTTAGTGCGACTGGTGAAAAGAGATCCTGACCAATGGAGGTTCAGGAAAGGTTACTGGATAGAAGGGCCATTCGGGCACAGTGCCATTCTAAAGAGAATCACAACTGAAGTAAGTACCCTGCCTAAAGACTAGAACAATCACAAACATAACACAACATTCTTAGTGCTTATAATTTAACAGCAATCTGAACAATCTGAAGCTATTATTTCGCCCATCGGACGACGTAAACATATTCCAGGAAGAAACGTTTGCGATTGGGTCGCAATATGTTGAGGACTGTAAGTGGCGTGAGGAGGGTTGGTCTCAATTTCTGTTCGATTCGAAATTAGTCTAACACGGGTCTCGGGACATCAGAGTCATAAACAATAATGAAATAACGGATGAACTAGCGAGGTGTAGCTCTGTATTGGCGTCTCGCTTAGGGAAATAAAAAGCCGGAAAATAACAAAATTCACCATACGAAAGTAATGCAGAGTTGCGGTTTTAAAGGATCTTCGAGGCTTACTAGCCCGATCTGGAATACCTACGGCCTACCAATTCACGGCTGTCACCACAAGACACCGCTCCGTGGGTGGCTGGGCTAAAAGGATCGGCATACCTTTCAACAGGTTCTGCGGCAGCTGTAAGTATCCGCGCCCCAAGGAGATATTTGAATACCTTCTCTTCGAGTTCCCAGCTCTTACAAGAGCGAGGCTAAGCCCATTGCAGAATGTTTTAGAGTACTGTTGCCTCTCTCCGTACGATGTAGTGAAATTGATCAAAGCTGCTAAGTGACTCTAGGATCGAATGAGATTGTGGTTTTAAAATGAGTAAAATTAGTAAGAAACCACCAAGTAAGTTAAATAACCAACTCCGAATACTTGGAACAAGTAAAAATAATATTTAAAATACTTAAACATTAGGATAAGTTGGAGAACGCTTCACATCGTATATTCTTTTTATGTGCAGGTAAATACTAGCGTGATTGACTCAGTTTTTCCAAAGCGGGTTTTTTAAATATCTATTCAGGTTTATTCAATGAATAGGGTGGCGACACCGTAATAAAAGGATTAAGTCCCATAATGTTCAGGTCAATTCAGTAGATTGCGTCTGTACGGCCGTTTCGATTTTATAAATAATTATTATTTTTAAGTGGAAAACAAAACTCAATAATAATTTGTATTTTGAGCGAAAAAATAAAAATCACGAAATAATCATTATTTGTGAACAAAATATAAAAATAAATAATAATAATTTCCGCTGAACGAAAAATAAAAACTTAATTATAATTATTATTTTTAAATGAAAAAAAAAATAAATAAAAATCATTAAATAATGATTAAAGGCTAATTTCAATTATTTTACTCATAATGATTACCACCCTGTTTTTTGGTCAGGACTTTATACTAACTTGTGAATTTTCACTGTAAGAAAACTATGTGAAATAACGCCGTTTTATCCGGTTTATTGTTACTTTTTTTTCAAAGTGCAATTTTTTCGATTAACCCGAAAACCGGTTTTTAAAAAAAGGCGAATGATCGAATACTCCCTGAGATAATTTACCTTTATATAGCTAAAATATTTACCTGTGATATAACGGTTTTTCCACAACCAAACGCACCCGGAATGGCAGTTGTTCCACCCAAGGCACAAGGAAAAAGTGAATCCAACACACGTTGTCCGGTCAGCAATGGATGATTGCAAGGCAGCTTTTCTATAACAGGCCGTGGTTGACGTACCGGCCAAACTTGCAACATGCTGTGCTTAGTCACAACACCATCAAACTCAGTCTCGAGTACAATATCATCCACTGTGTACTGACCGGCGGGCGCTATATACTTCACAGTACCTCTTGCACGTGGATTCAATAGTATCTTATGATTTACTAATGTGTTCTCTTGTACTGTGCCATAAATATCACCGCCAGTTAAATGTGATCCTGCGACAATCTTTTTTGTTGGCTCAAACTGCCAGGATATATCACGCGATAAACTTTTAACATTTACGCCCTTAGGAATGTAAATTGATTTGGTGAGTTCATTTATGCTTCGCAGCGGGCGTTGTATGCCGTCAAAGATGCTGCCCATTATACCGGGCCCCAATTCCACCGAGAGTGGTTTACCCGTTTTGAGTACAGGATCACCCACTGTAATACCTGAAGTTTCTTCATACACCTGTATCGTAGCCATTTCACCTTCAAGCCGTATAATTTCACCCACTAGTTCAAAGTAACCGACACGTACCAATTCGTACATGGCTGAACCGGACATATTCTCAGCGGTAACGACTAAGGAAATGTGAGCAAAAACAAGGGGGAAATACTCCATTGTTCATACATATGTACATATATTTTAAGCGATAAATGAACATTTACCAGGTCCCGAAACTCCAAATACGCGTCCATAACTGGTTTCATCTACTTCGAAGCGTCTCGTATCCACCTCGCTTGGTGTCTTTTTTAGAGTTTCTTCACATATACATTCGGGAGGAGGTGCTACGCATCTACACTGGTTTTCAACGGGTATTGATCCATAACAAGTGCACCACTCTGACGACATAGCGGAAAAATTTATATTCTTAATAATTTATTTAAATTTTTTTCTTATTTCCGCCAACGATTTTATGTTTTAATTTTTTTGATTTTTATGAAAAAAGGAATGTCATTTTTGTAATTTGAATTTTATGGCGGGTGTGGATATGATTTTATATTATTAAATTTTGTCGAAACCCTGTGTCCAAATACACACTTATTAGGCGTTTAGATACATGACTCATGAATCAAGGTTTAGATACACCACTCAAAATATAAAAAATAATTTAAAAAAGGATTTTCTCTATATACTCAACAAATTTGTGTTGTGTGTCTTGTTGTTGTTGCACAAAAATTGTACGCCACTTTCGAATAGCAGATGATATTTTATAAGAAGGAAGCGACATGAGGAGTTGCTTTATACGAAGGACAATGGTTTGTTTTGTATATCAGGTTCGAGTGCGGATGAGAAGATGTTTTTGAAGTAGCTGAGGCTTGCCGTGGACATAAATTGATGTTTCAACTCGGATAACGGCACTCACATCGCTGAACTTTGTGAAGTGATTGTTCTCGATGAATACCGTAAATACCATCCAACTTGCCTAGGAAGTTGCTCAACTTCAATCAGGTTCCTGATGGAGTGTGTTTTATGGTGGCAAACAAGCCAAAATTGCTTGCTAGGAACAAATGTGTGTGCTCTTCTAAGGACCTTTAAAGAAATCGCTGTTTTGGCGGTATTGAAGTGCCCGCAGAAAGAATCCTGCAGTATTCCGGAGGTTAACGATCGACGCGATTGGTATATTTTTGTGGTGAGTAAGCCGTTGTAGATAAGGCATAAGTGTTTTTCAGAATCTTTTTTTTCCTTACGCTGACGACACACAATCAGTTTTGCCTTTCAATTTCCTCACACTCATTGCTTGTCAAAAATCATCAAAATTGAAAGTCATTACGTAGGCTGCATTCAATTTGAGAAGCAATTTCATTATCAACATGTCGTCTTCAAGAAAACAATGTAACTAACTAGCTTCTGAAGACCCATTTTCCATTTTTAATTCCATTGTAGATTAACATTTTAGCATCCAGAAGCTTAGTATTTTTTTATTTTCAAATAATTGAAAACAAAATTGAAACTCAATTGAAAGGGAAAAATTGAAAGCAAGTTGCCCAGTCCTCAGAGACTATATAACTTACAGTCTAAACCCAAAACTGGCGAAACTTTTTGGTGGGAGGTGGTAGTTTACTGGTATGTACTGACAGCCAAGCTACCTTAAGTCCTTGGCTAACTCTCTAACTACTTTAAAACTAATTCGGTAATATAAGAACTTGCCTTAGGCTGAGTGACACGTCCGGCGAGAGTACCTCGTTAAGGTTGAGATGTAGATGATCTTTTTGCACGCTCCACTTTCTATATATTGCCTCAGACATAATGCAATTAGAGCTGTAGCAAACCGTATGTATGCGTTACTGAGTAACGGGTACAACCCTTGGACTCGAAGTACCGAATCGTTACTCACATAATAATCTTGTTACTCGCATGTTGCGTATATGCACCATTAACATGAATCAATACAACACAACATATTGTACGGGAACGAAACTGTTGTTCGTATCGGTTGCGTGTGTATGTACGAAGATACGTGCACATGTACGAATGAACATTTTCTTACGCTGCAAGATTCGTTGCGATGATTCGTGTGAGGTACAAGTGCTTGTATCAAAAGTAACGAGTAAAACGAGTATGAAATATACGGGTGTTGATTGGATTAGAAACGAATACATACGGGTATGCAAATTTTCGTTACTTTTACAGCTCTGAGGGCTCAATGGACGCAAGATCGCATTGCACATCCTCTAACAAATATATGTAATCTAATCTAACCTAACCTAAGCTGTGTTCGAAATCAAACCTTGGGAGGCACACTTCCACAAATGAAATGCGCAGTCCTTCCACTTCTTCTATAACCCACATTGTAGCGCGTATCTCCTGATTTCCATGCGTAGAAAAGACAGGTCAAGAAGCATCTAAAGAAACGCGGTTGGTGTCGTTCTCATCCACCTAAATATGATGCCCACGTAAGCTCGTCGTTGTAGTTTGCTGAGCTTATGTTAGAATAATTAGTTTGAGTATTTTTTCGACAATTACTATTTTTCACCAAATTCGAACTTAAAATGGAATTCAATGCGCTTCATACTTGAGTTAACCCAATTCGAAACCGTCTCCAATTGCTTTTCATTGGGACATCTCCCTTCCATTCGCATCAACCGTGTCTCTTCACACCGAAGTTTCTCATGAAATAATGCCGCAAACCTCGTGGGCGATTTCAAGTGCCCTTGAGCATAATGGAAACCCATCCAATGCTGGATCTGCGCCGCCACGCTGGACTGACAGCAGAGTTGATTAAGAAGGAATTTAATTTGCATTTACGGAATGTATGTAAAGGGATTTTTAAGCATTGCTTTGGCAGTTGAAAATTGAGAGGTTGCCTGGACGGAGGCCATGAATCGAAAGGGTGAACGGCGACACATGCTGGTGCCCTTTTTCTTTCATTTTGTTGTTGATTAACTGCGGGAAACTAGCAAGTGGGGTTCACTTGAAATACACTCATTTAACATTAATTTTTTGGTTCGCAACAAAAAACATAGGCCACTTAAAATATGAGCTGCGAATACAAAAAAGTAGCAAAGAGAAATTAATGAAAACACCAAAGTTTAATGAAAAAGTGGATCGCCTGCTGGTAAAAGCATAAACATCTCTTTATTACAACCACAAAGCAGCCAGACCAACAGTTACCACTTTCAGCCACCAACGGACTGCAGGCAGTTCAGCTCTCCTTGCCGCAGGTTTCCATGCTAGCCAGTATGTACTATGTTTGCTAGGTTGCCCGGTTTCTCGGTTGGTTGACTGCGTGACTGATGCGAGGGTCAATGCTGTTGCATACCACGCACTGTGCACTATGCAACAGCAGCGTTGAAGGACATTAAAGGCGACGACGATGGACATTTTTTTTTTTATATGTATGTGGGTAGTAACAGCCCAACGTGAACGCCAACGCACACATTGAGTTGAAAATTTCCTGCACTGGCGCGCGGCCGTCTCGATGCATGCAACAAAATTACTTAATTTCTCTGTTGCGTATAGCCATCAACATGCCACACGCGCCAGCATTGGCAAACAGCAGGACACATTCTAGATGTGTGGTTGCAACATTTTTGCACACCGCATACTGGTGGGCGATATACGAGTATGTAACATACGATGAGGTGTTGAAGGAAGTGTGCAAATATTCAACGTTAATGTGCCTGTACGTATACAGTGCGTATGTAATATATGTTAGTTTGTGATACTTCTGTATATATGTATGTATATAATACCTCTCTGACGCAACGAAATGCGACGTGTGATTAATGAAACATGTGTTGTTACCAAGTATAGCGCAACATCTGTGTCAACTACGCGGCTACGTCAAAAGTAAATTTTCAGCGTCTTGCTTTGCCTTTTTAAAAATATGTGTGAGTGCGTGAAATGCGTTTTATTGCATAGCATTAAAAATTCGTATGTGCTCTTTAAGCTGCTGTATATAGTTCTGTAAACAAAATATCGTTCCCCAGCTCGCCATTAGTGTCATCGCGTTGACATAAACGCCCTACAATATTTTTACTTCGTAGTACCTACGATATTCTTTTTTCTTCCATTAGTGCGCTGTTGATTTCTATTTTAAAATATGCAACGTTAAGCTGGTAACACGTGTGACCTCAATTTTTCACAGTTACTCAACAAATTATAAACATAGCGACGGTATATTTAGTAAACTTGCAGACAGGTGGGGGAGGAATATATGTATTTATGTAATACATACTACTTCCACAAGCACTAAACTGTAAAGTGCAGGAGATGCAAATTTAGGAACTTAGAACTTTTTTATTAAAATATAAGCCAATCCAAGTCAAATTGACCAATGCGCCATGGGCCAGCAGCTAATAAAAAGTGGCGAAAATATGAAGCCATTGATCGATTTTAATGTGACTTCGTACAGGGGGTTTTTATGATTTGGAAAATTCAAAATTGCAGATCCACTATGACAGATGACTTAAAAAAAAGATACAATTTTTATGAAACTGTCTGTAAGCAGGTTTATGGGGTAGCTGATTACAAATCTGTAGGATGGTTCCGTATGCAGAAGTGCAGCTTCTGACTACCATTCACCTGGGAGTGGTCAAAAGTGTTTATTTTGCGTACGGTTCAAGTAGCAACTCACATACGTCCAGATATTTTTATCTACGTATCCTCTGGGTAGCGACCAAACACCCGTTTGGGAGCGAACTACAGTGATAAGGCCAGATTCAAACGCCGCCCAATGAAAAAGGAAAAAAAATCCACGGATGAGACCTTCTTATTTTGATAACGACCACGGCAAATGTATAAAGGACTATAATTTGAAGGTATGCACTTGGAAGATCCGGACATCACCGCCATCCAAGAAATTCGATTGACGGGGCAAGGCAAGGTGATCGTGTAGCCTTTCGACGAGTTCTACAGTTGTCACGTAAAGGAGCGGAAATTCGGTGTTCGAGTTGTGGGAGAGAGACTCCGTCGGCGAGTACTGGCGTTCACCGCGGTAGACGAACGTCTATCTACAATCCGCATCAAAGCGAGAATCTTCAATATCTCGCTCGTCTGCGCCCATACCCTTACGAAAGAGAAGGACGAGGCATCCAAGGATCTCTTACGAGCGCTACCCCCGACACGATATCAAAATTGTGCTTGGCGATTTCAATGCCAATGAGGGAAAGAAAGGGATCTTTGGCGCCACGGTTGAAAAATTCAGCTCCACGACGAAATTTCCGACAACGGACTGAGGCTGATCGACTTCGCCGGGGCCCGAAACATGATACATACTACCATTACTAGTTTCATGCATAAAAAGATCCATCAAGCCACTTGTCTGTCTCCAGATCGGAGAACGAGAAACCAAATCGACGGCACGCTTCCTGAGTTTTAGACGTACGTACACTCTGGGGGCACTATCTTGTTGCAGCCAAATGAGCGCCCAACAATGCAATAACAACAGAGGGCCAATTTATTCACCACCTCTAAAGAAAAAAATGCTGGTATATTTATTTTTATTATAAGCAAAACAAATAACTGAGGTGTTCATAGTTCATTCCAAATGGTAGACCTCTACATTTTGAGACACAATTTGGAACGAACTGTGATCACCCCAAATGAAAAATATTTCTTGTGATTTTTCTTGAGAGCTGGATTTTTAGCTTTAACAAAAAGTACAATTGTACAATTTCGCAGCTCTGCTCTAAATAAATGAAAAATATCTACTACATATGTATGTATGTATGTACTATTGTAGTTTGCTAAGCTATCCTTTTCGCTTACTTAATCATAATATTTTATAATAGTTCGTTTTTATGAAGTATTCTTCAATATTTGAGCTGTTTATTTTGAAAGTGACAGAGGTCACTTTGTAACTCTTGTGCTTAAATGGCCGGCTACTTGTAACCGAATTCATCTGTAAATCACTCTATCGTCATAAACTAACGACATAATCTTCTACCTTTTGAACGAATACTCGACGCGTTCAGACACAAGTACCCGGTCATTTAAGCACAATAGGTGTGAAGTGACTTATGCCACTCTCAAAATATACGGCTTATTTAAGTACATACTTAGAAAATGCATTGCAAAGCACTTAGTCAACTAATCGTAAAAGTCACCATAATTTATTGCGATTTTAAATAAATTTAGGGTAGTAAATGTGCACACATACGTACACGTATTCATATGATAAAAGCTTTCCACATTAAACTTCCTCTCTTGTATTTTTTTATTTTTATTAAGCGCAAAGCATTTAAAATTGACCAGTAATGCCATTTTTATCAAAAACCATATGATTAATTGAAATTGGAGTTTAGAGTTAATTTTATTATTTATTAGTGAGAATGAAGATGCATAGAATTTATCAAACCAATAGAAAAATATGTACTGCCGAGTTTCCACTAGGCAATAAAATAACGAAAAATGTGTGCCATTAAAAATATGCTATGTGGAAACGGCTGTATTGAAATTTTTTTAATGTGGCGTATTCTTGTTTTCGTACTAATCGACAACACAGGGTAACACTGATTTGGATACGGTAAATATTAAAGCTGTTTTTGATAGACTTTTTTGTGAGGATTACGAATCCATAAATATAACGTTTAATTCAGCTCCAGATTTTGAGAAAAAAAGTGTCAAAAAATCGCGTTTTTTGCAATATTTGAGAAGCTGTAGCAAAACAACAAAAGGCGATAGGACCTTTCACTTAAACCTAACTCTCTTCTATCCCTGAAAACATCATTACATTTTCCTATCATTCGCTATACAAAAATTTCAAATTTTCGATTCGTACGAAAACAAGACTACGCATCAATGTAATGCATGCATAGCCAAGACGAATTCATATAAGGCGCTGACACTGGTAGAGTAGAATGTCAGCCAAGACGAAATGGAGTGTAATCTTTTTGTGCTGTTTAGAGTATATCAGGTGAACTAAACTAAATGACAAAAACTATATCTCAGTTTCTTTCGTTTGGACATCCCAAAGTACCAAAAAGCAATAGCAAAATACACAGGATTTTTAGTTACATACACATAAGCGCTTATACCTTATATTAATTCGCTTTGGGCACAGCTAGTTTTTAATGCCCGACTTTTTCATTAAAATTTGTGTCATTTAATGACAAGTGGAAATCCGGCATAAGGTCGCAAGGCACCATGTTCTGCTAGTTTCACAGTATTTCAAAATATGTATTTAAAATTTAGATGTGTATGCGCGTAGCACTCACGAGGCTTTTTTTGGGCCTTCACACAAAATTATTCCATAGACCAGCGGTGCCCATGCCACCTCCGATTTGTGAATTTATATTTTATTTTTACAGTTTGACAACTTCAGCTCACGAGCAAGTTTTTCGTGAGCATCCCCACCTTAGACCCATCCTAAATAGTGGCCACAATTGCATGCACATTGATGACCATGCGCTTAAATAAAGTTTGATGTAGCGTTATCAGCAGTTTGCAGTGAATTTATTTAAAATAAAACACTCTAAACTCACATCTACTGCATTGAGTAAAACTTTATTTGAAAGTTAAATATGTAGACGCGTAAGTAGAAGAAGTTTAAATAAAAACTCGTTGCAGCTGCCACAAATAGAGAAGACAAATAATCAAAAGTCACTACACACACTCACGCCTACTAAGCTTTTCATGCAATTAGGAAAATTGAATGTATTTATACATACATATGGTATGTATGTACTACATTAGACTGCATCACTCCCAATAAAAAAAATCTCCATAAGAATTATAAAATCTATTATATATATTTTAAGACTTGCGCTAGAATATTTCAGAAAATATTAAGATTTATGTACGTGACCTGTACGGATTGGAAAATGCATAAAAATCGTGTTTTTTTTTTTTTTTTGGGAAAAAATAACATCAGAAGACAAAAGAATTTAAGCTTAAAAAAATTTTTAAAAAAATATTTTAAAAAAATTTCAACGGAATCATAGTAATACATTTTTTGATGCTGCTTTTGAACTTTTTTGCAGAGATTGATTGAAAAAAACTTGAATAACTCAGCCAAAACTTTATCCAATTAGACTATTAAGAGGTACCAGTGCAAAGGTATTTTCTCACCCTTTTTATTATTTCCGAATAAATGTTGATGTATATAAAAATGTGTGCCGTTTTGGCTCTATTATTTAGATATATATGTATATATGTACTTACATACATATGTATGTATATAGTGATGAGTGCACGGTGTTTTTTTTTTAATATTTGCAAGGTTTTTAAAGTTAGTTTTATTTTTTTTTGCATACAAATATGATTCATTCAAATTTATCAAAGCTTCATTAAAATTATGAGCTTTTTATTCTAATTTTCTAGAATTTGTTTTGAGTATTCAGTTTTGTAGCCCATTAAATTTTTAATTAAGGCATTTCATGGTATAGTGATATTTTGATGTCTTAGGTCTAAGAAAATAGTTATTGACCACAAAAGCAAAAAATAAATTTTAGATTCAGCCCGCGCAATTGAAGCAAAGATCAGTATTTTAGAAAAAGTAAGTTATTATTTCAATAAGACTTCAAGTAGTCAATATATTTGCAAAGAATATGCAAAACATAATTTTTTTCTCAGTCATTCTACATACTTAGTACATATTTTTAATATCTCGGTAATTCAGTAACCAAATGAATAAATATAATAAATGGTCCGAGAATTATTTCAAACTTTTTTATATTTATATATTTAAAGGACCATAGCTATGGTTACTACCGGATTTAGAAAGTTCCTGAAATGTGGTGGTAATTGGCATCAATGTGACTTCTTCGGTATTACGTATCATTCGATATTAAATTTGAATACTTACATTCACTAAATAAAATTACGTGGAACCACACCTTAAGCACATTATGTAATG
This sequence comes from Rhagoletis pomonella, assembly GCF_013731165.1. Lineage (NCBI taxonomy): Eukaryota > Metazoa > Arthropoda > Insecta > Diptera > Tephritidae > Rhagoletis > Rhagoletis pomonella. Next base: position 22,991,138 of record NW_023458560.1, read on the forward strand.
AAGAATTCATCATACAAAAATTTTCGAAATTATTTCATAAATCACCAGAGTATCACAGAGGGGAGACACAAAGATGTAACTTAGTAAACTTTATGCTGAAACTAACTCCTTCGAATTATCTTAAGATTTCCTCTTAAATTATGATTTCATTTTTCATGTGAGTTTGAGCTGCTGTTCTTTTCTTATTTTGTATGTAGACCAGAAATAATGAAGAAAAAAGTCGGCCGAATTGCGGGCTCTTGTACTTGAAATAAAAATTTAATATTTTACAAATTTGTAGCTGACCTCATAAAACACAATCTTTTCTCTATCACAAAAGGATTAAAAAAAAAAATTTCGACCCGAACTAATGTATAGGTATATGTGTGTATGTACCTTTGGGTATGTTTGCATAACTGTTAAGACAAAGTTTTACCACTGCACTTCGGTACTCCAGCACTGAACCACAAATGCACTTATCTAATATTAGTTCAATGTATAAACAATCAGAGTCACTTCCACATTTCGCCTTTTAAAATTACTTTCCAAACAAAAAACCACCAAAAAGGCACCAAAACCGCACACAGAGTTTCTCCAATTCAGATGCTCTACTTATTGAACTGCCGTTTGTGAAAACAATCCGTCTCTTACCCCTCTTCTCTGGGCTGCCTAAACATATTTACACAGTTTCGAACTTATTCAGCTCTAACTTCCACTTCCACTTCCGCCAACAGCATTCGATAATTGGTAAGTTCAATTGATTCTACTTCCTATTTTTCACATTTGCACCCCTTTTCGATGTGGATGTTGAACGACGGGCTATATGACTGTGTGGCTGTACTATGATTGTGTGAGGTTTTAATTTCAGTCCTTATCGCTTGCTGACAACCATCATCGATGCCAAATTTCGTTTACTCCTATATTTCAATATTTTTGTTTGCTTTCTGAAATGCTAAAGTTATAGAATTTTCATGATTTCCGCCATTGTTAAGCATCAAAGTTTTCATGGAAATCAGGAACACAATTAGCCGATAAACTAAATTCGGCGAGGAGATGTTTAAGAGGAGCTTCTACTCAAAGCTCCATTTAAAGCCTCTTGGCAGAGAAACATTTTCTTCAGCGGCTCGACTGAAAGTACATACAAAGTTGTGGAACAAATATTGTTAACGAAGCGATATTCTGCCGAAATCCGCAATAAAATCTGCGGTTTGCTAATTTGAGTCCTGCAATTGCCACGCCCATTTCTAGGCGTTTGTCGCCTTAAAGAAAAATCTTGCCATACAAATATTATATCTGGATAGGTATTCTATCGGGATACGCAGTAAAAATTTACTTTTTGTAAAAACCCGATGTTTAACACCTTACCAAATATATCTTAACATAAGTTTTTGAAAAAAAAATTACAAAAAATTTTTGATTCTCACAAAATAAACCATCTCGTCATAAAGAGATATATTTTAAAAATAGTTCTTGGAAAAGTCCCATTTTTTTGAACCACGTTTTTTATAGAGAGTTAAACAAGGATTACGATGGTATAATTTTTATTCCCTAATGTGCATAGTGCTGAAGCAATATTAGCAAAAAGTTGTCTGGCTTCAAACTAAGGTATACAATTGAGGATCGAAAGAGGGCTATCAGTTCCCAGCCGGAAAAAAATTAAAATGAATTTAAAAAAAAAACGGAAAAAAGTTTGATGAAATGCGGATTTTTGTTAGTTTACCGATTAAATTTTCGGATACTTTGCCAATCCGCTTTTCCACTAAAGTATGCGGCAGAAACGTATGTACAGAAAAGTACCGAAAATGGTTGTGAGACGTATACGTTTTTGGCAAATTAAATAAAATTATTGCTTTTAAATAACATGATCTTATTTCGAACGTTTTGCGGATACGAAAATTAATGCAAATAGAAGTCGTTTTCTGTACGTTTCCGGGTATGGAATTCGCACTGTCGTTTGAACGTTTTTGGATACGAAAATAAACGAAAGTTTTCGTTTTTTGTACGTTTCCGGAATAGAAAAATGTACGAGGCCGGCTGGGAAAGGACGGCTCGTACTTCTGGTGGTAGGACGTCCAACACTGCAAATCCGCAATCAGATGGATTAGGTTGTAGTGGCTGCCTTCATATATATTCTGATACCATTTTATCTCAATGTTGATCGGACTGTATAGAGGTTCTGTACGGTTCTTATAAGAAGAACTAATTATTTTTTTATTTTTAAAGCGATGAAGATCGCGATACTTTGAAAAGCTTTAGATGAGCCTTCAAGACTGCCGCAAAAGTGTTTACGATGATAACTTTGCCCGAGTCTCAACAGTTTCGCACAGTGGCAGAGAGAGTGCTCGACGCTTTCGGTTTTCTCTTCGGCTCCGCAGCTTCGAGCCCTGGACCTATCCTTGTCGATTTCGGGCCAGATTTGACCGCACATGCTGATTCTCCGCTCTAACTTGTGTTAGTTCGATACATAGAGTAGTAGCCACAGCTTGCAGGATAAAAAATACCCACTTCAGAGTTGGTACTATTTATGGTTCTAAGGAACGTGCCGGTTCTGGTTAATTCATCTACTTCACAGTTACTATGTGTCCTGGAACCCAAATCACCCTTGGCTGCCAGATGATTTAAAACATGTACACATCGATAGGAGTTTAAGAAGCAGTCGAGCTGCATTCTAAAGATTTATTAGCGGCTAAACTGTTCGACGAAATGTAACCTCTTGTAGGTTAAGATCAGCCCTTATGAGCCACAGCTATAATTTGAGCAGAAATTCTTGGCAAGTATACATCACTTCCTACTCTCTTCATCAGCTTGCAGCCGTCGGTTTATTTGGCAGTAGAATTACATAGTAGAATAAGCTTATATTTTTCCCTTTCCTCGCTCGAAGAAATCTGTATGGAAGAGCCATTTTCCAAACTGGCGACCAAATAAGGTGTCCCGTCATCATAGATATAGGCAATGGTTTGGCAGCCCTTCTCCAAGCCCATGATTAGATTTTTTGTTGTTAAGTCCCAAAGGAGTAGGAAAGAAAGGAGAAAAGGCTTCATGATCGAAAGTCGTTTGGCTTCATAGGATTTGCCTCCTTTTGGTATGAAGGCTAATATGGCCATTGTTCACATTTTAAGGATGAGGCACAGATTAAGGCAAGCCTTATAGACGTTTGTAAATAAAGCTCTCAGAAAGCTCGAATACTGCTTGAACCTCGGTTCTATAGATGTTATCTAACCCCGGAAATTTGTAAGTTCATTGCCCATTCTACCTTTGACTGGCTAATGATGTCTTCTGGGACCGCTGATAAAGCGGAACGTTGCGGTGATTGAATTTTTCGAGAGCAACTTTCGTAAACGTTGTCTAGCCTCAGAATTTTCTACTAATTACGAGAATATCATTGCGAATTTCTTTCCAGGACCTATTTAAAGAGCGGCTTTATTTAATTTCTATTTTTTCGATATCCGATACCTTTATAAGCTTTTGGATGGAAATATCTTTGACAAAATTTCTGCTCGGAATCCTATTGACACTGTTGGCTCTTGTTGTCCAAAGATAATTGCATAATTTTAGGTAATGAACACTTACTTACTGTATGTATGTAAAAAAGTCCACCATCTTTATCCTTTTCGAAGCACATTCAACTGCAACTGCTGAAGTTACTAAGACCAGACCGAGCTATAAGTGGCAATTTTCAATTACAAGGCAAATAGTCAATTCCACTCCAAAGTGGTCAGTTGCACTTCACACGTCCCAGTTTTGCTCGTACTTTGGCTCTAAGTAGATTGGTGATTGGATGAATGAGTGAGTGAATTTTCGTACAAAATGCTCTGCGGAAACGTACGTTTGTAATTGATTGTGTTAAGTGCGATTCAAGCCATGAGTGGTATTTTAACGTACATATACAAGTACAGACATACATACATACATTGCATACGTATACCTTTGGATCTGAAATTTTCCATTGGTCATTTCTAAACGCTATTGAGTATATGTATGCATTTGTTAAGGGAGTGTTGCGTTTGCGAAAATTCACAAATAAAATGCGAATAAATTGTACTGCTTGAAATGTTATTGAACCTACGAATTTATTCAGAGACAGAGTGAATATCTAAATTTCTGACTATTACTTTTTCAGCACATGCAAGTCAGCCTCCGGGGTTGATTCTCCGCTATTTCTCAAAAGTTCAGAGCGTGCAGGTATTGAATGGAATGCTGTGATAGGAATTAAATATTTACCTGGTTCGTTACACAATTATAATTAAACCCTTAATAAATTTGTAATCGTTATAATCTCTGAACAAAAAAAAATATATTTTTAGATATAAAGTGCTATGATTTCTTAAACTGTTCGACCGCTTATCGGATCCACCAATTGTCTTTAGGTCAGTAACCAGAACACAGAAAACCCGCACATACCCAGCTTCATAGAAATCTATCGATTATTGTATTGGAGCCACCATTTGTGAATTGTGGTAAATGACTTTAGATTCGTAGTTAGCGATTCGTAAATCCCCTAGATAAGAAGTTGTGTAAAAATGTATCAAAATGTATTTGATTAAATAATTTCGCCCAGCTAGATTTCCGTCTCGAACCACTGTGCAGCGTTAGCGAAATTGCTTCAGCTGGTGATTCATAAGCATAATATGCGTCGATGCGGAAGCTGACAACGCTACATGGTTCAATAAATTTTGATCTCTAAAACGGGACCGACCCTATCTTATATGCACATATGTAGATGCTTTGACGCTGATTTCAAATCCAATTGTGCCATACTTACACGTGGCGTATGAGTAACATTCTTTTTTGTCCATATTTCTTAAAAAAATAATGGTTGGACCATTCACCATTATTTTTTATTTATTCCTCAATTTTCTTTGTTGCTTGGTCATGGCGCAATAAGAAGGTGAATTAATAAAACAGCTTTCTTGCTTTATTTTCTAACATTCGACTTCCTTATAAATAGTCAAATTTTAAAGGCAAATTTTCAAAAACGGCAGTGTCAAAATAATTTTAATCGCTCTAATTACTTCACCTGGTATAACTGCACCATACGCTTGGGTTTTTTACAAGCTTTTATTTAACTTGCTCTGTGTTGGCTCAGGACTACTATTAACCTTTTACAAAATAAAAAAAGTAAGTGCGCCTGGGACACACTGGAGAAGTGAAACTTACGTTACATACATATTTATTTTGTGTCATAACCAATATACATGCATACATATGTACACACATACATACATCTGCTTTTGCTTAAGGTTATATTTTTTGTCTTTTTTTCTATCTGGATCCCTACCTCTACCTCCGTTCGTTCTAATTACATTTATGTTATTCTGTTTTCCATTATCTTAATTTTTATCTTTTTACTCTATCGACAAATAAAATATCGATAAAAATTTCGATAGCAAAAACGATAATAATATTAGTAGCAAAATCTATTAGAAACTCGAAAAGAATATCCATAATAAAATCGATAAACATATCGATAACAAAATCGATAAGAATATCCATAACAAAATCGATAAATATCGATAACAAAATCGATAAATATCGACAAAAAAATTAATAAACATCAATAACAAAATCGAAAAATATCGATAACAAAATCAAAAAATATCGATAACAAAATCGATAAATATACATAGATAACAAAATCGATAAAAATATCGGTAACAAAATGGATAAAAATATCGCTAACAAAATCGTTAAAAATATCGATAACAAAATTGATAAATATCCATAAAAAAATCGATAAAAATATGGATAACAAAATCGATAAAAAATATCACTAACAAAATAGTTAAAAATATCGATTACAAAATCGATAAAAATATCGATAACAAAACCGATAAAAATTTCAATAACAAAACCGAAAAAATCTCGATTATTTTATCGATAAGTCCCGAGAATTCCGACAATTTCTAAAATCCCAAAATAATTCCCAGATTGTGTCTCTGTGTCTCTCTCTATATCCTTTCCTATTTAATTACCTATATTTTAAACTTTCTTTCCCCATCTTCATCTTTACTTTTATCGGTATCCTCATCTTCCTCTTTGTCTTTATTTTTATGTTTATCATTTGCTTCATCTGCATACATATTCCCCTTCACCTTTGCCCTTATATATATAAGTAAAGTGTTTAAATTTACCTTGGCCTTCATTTTTGCCTTTATCTTTACGCATCCTGGTTTTTGTTTTTATTTTTACCTTTGCCTTTATAATTTTCTTGATCTATGTACGTAGTCACCTTTACTTTCATTCATGTATTGGCCTTTTTCAAAGTGTTATTCTTTAACCTTTTATTAGCAAATTTTAGTTAAATTAATACTATATGCATACACACAAGGAGCAGTTGTTTCAGGCCCAACCATTTCCGTTGCAGCATTTCCGTTAACCTTTTATTAGCAAATTTTAGTTAAATTAATACCATATGCATACACACAAGGAGCAGTTGTTTCAGGCCCAACCATTTCCGTTGCAGCATTTCCGTTGCAACATTTCCGTTGCACCACTTCCGTGTGCAATTTCCGTTGAATTTGCCAATTTACTCCCAACCAACCAACCGCCGCTATAGAAGTTTCACTTCAAAAAAAAAATAGGGTAAAGAGCCACGCAAAATAGTCCACCCTAGAGGTCACAGTGCTCAAGGCTCATCATAATAATAATACATTTGGGGTCCAAAAAAATAATTAAAGTCGGTACCTTAATGCTCTCACTCCCCCAGGTCTATTTAGAGGTCGCTCAAAGCGCTTAGGGCCAGATAAAAAAATGGCATTTGAGATTAATTTTGGATTGTTATATAAATGCCATTTGGCTTTCGTTGGGTTTCAGATCAACTTTAATTAAATATGCTATGCAAGTGACAGCACTTTTTCTGGTTTCTTGAAATTGTTGTTGCATTTTTTTGTTTGTTTACATTTTATGCTGTTGTTTGGTACAAACACAGGATTGCATATCTCATATTTAAATAGCCAATATTGGCCACTTAAGTGCGGTTTAAATATATGATCTGAAAATGAATTTTTGCATTTAATCAACAATCTCTACTTAAATAGCTCATCTGAAATTGGGCCTTAAAGTTGTCCATGGATTTTATATGGCGGAAAAAGAATTTTTCGTATAAATATTGAAAATCAATATTTTTCGATCGGAAAACTTTGTTTTTCTCTTTTCGACACTAACGATTTTTTATGGGTCCCCCATTGCATTTTTTGAGTTTTTGGGGGACCTACATATGTATAAAAATAGTTAATATTAAAAAATGGTTTAATAAAAATTGGGTATTATTATCGTCTCCTTAAGAAAAACAGAGTTCTCTAAAAAAAATATTGATTTATAACGAAAAATTGTTTTTTTTCTGCATATAAAATACCTGGAAAACTTCGAGCGGTTTGAGCGACCTCTAACTATTTTTGATTGCAAGGTAAAAAGTTATATTTTTCGGTAAAGCACAATCCTAGGGGGTGAGAGCATTGAAATTTTGACTTTACTTTTTCTTTGGACCTAATGCGTATATATAAGGCCAATAGATTATTCATAAAAATAAATTGGGTTTAAAGAGCTTTATAAAATGACGCTTTCATACATTCTTCACTTTATAAACCTTTTTAAAGCGACTTTATTTTTTATGAATAAGGCCATATATCTGTAAAAATGAGAATTGTAAAATTAAAAAAAAATTGTAATAAAAATTTTCAAGTTCACTTTTCTCGAAAAGCCCTGTGTGATTGATTTTCATATTTGAATTTTTAGAAACTAAAACCAATATGCTTTCAAAATTTGCCAGATTGTCCAATGTCCAACATCCTTGCATTTAATCTTGATTCAGACGCACCGTGATTGATAAAACTAATATATGCACAACGAATTTTAATTTAAATTCAAATTGATATTTAAATTTACACTACTTGTTATAAACTTTCGTATTTAATTCAATTCATTGCCATAAGCCACTGAAGGATTTAAAAAATCTATTTTCTCATTCTTCGATTGATTTTATTTTAGCAAGAAGTTATGTAAATTTATTTTTATAGGCATGGAAATCGCATGTTTACATACTAATCCAACACCAAATACATATGTGTATGTACGTTAGGGCGGGTCAATATTTTTCGACTATAGGCGTATAGCATAGGAGGATGTTGCATGTAATTTTAAGCAAATTTGCCGAAAAAACCATGGGTCTAAAATCAATTTGGAGTTTGCCAAATTGCGAAATTTTTGTATAAAAACATGCTACAAGGGGTTTTTTGGTATGAGAAATCCATTTATGGACTTATCTTTTTCTTAAAACTTCCGCCAGAGGGCGCAACAGTGAAATTGTTCACATTTTCTTACGATGTTGTTTCTAACCTTTTTTCAAAAATTGGTTTAGGAAAAACTAAAATAACTAGGCCAAAGCTATTCCGATTTAGACTTGTGAGGTATCAGTGCAAAAACAACTAATTTAAGCACTTCTTTATAACAATACAGCAAAATGCTAAGTAAAAGAAACCCATTTTCGCGATTTGGCAAACTCCAAACTGATTTTAGACCCATGGTTTTTTCGGCAAATTTGCTGAGAATTACACGAAGAATCCTCCTGTGCTATACGCTTATAGTCGGAAAAATCTCCCACACAAATTGATCCGCCCTAATGTACATATTTATGAATTCAACCGAATATCCGTAAATATGTATGTATGTAACTTTTTTTTTTCACAAAACTCGAATTCAACCTTTGACAACATGACGCCTGTGGCTATTGGTTCTATACACAAATATTTGTTTTTGTGTTTGTAAAAACAAACGAAAAAATAGAAGAATATTTTTTATATATTTTTACCGTAAAATCCCATGCAAATTCTGAAAAACGGATTTTGTTGCCAACCATTGTTCTACTAACGTTTCCACTTACGTACATATTTACCCACATAAATGTAAGCTCTCATATTCAACAAACGCAGATGTACGTAAGTTTGTATGTACCTTAGACTGATTTAAAAATATCGACTAACTTTTTTGTAATAGCCCCGTCTTTAATACCTACGGGGGGGGGGATGTCCAAAGATGCCTGTCAAAAGCACAACCGTTTTTATTAACTGAGAAATGCAATACATATTTTTATAAGAAATTAGACGCTCTACAAAAAACTGCTTATATCATTTTTTGATAAGCCTACTGCTTAAACGGTTATTCAAACTTAAAGTTAAGTTTATGTCATTATTAGATTTTTTTCTATTTTAGGTAAATTAACTAAAATTATTATTAAATATTGCAAATGTCGGATGTATCCTCCTGACTTTCATCTTCACAACCCAGCATCATAGCAAGATCGTTGTTTAAACCCCGTTCTTTTCCAAAGAATTCTTCATTCTCATTCTTTTGGTTGTTTCAGAATTTGGAGAACCTGTAACGTCATCAGTGTTTTTCAATTTTAGTTTTTGTAATTAATTTTTAACCTTTCTTCTCTGACTGGCCAGAATGTGCACTTGCACAATATTCCAGGGACCGAAAATAACAGTTATTTTTTTACGAGTTAAACTTGGCCTAAAATTTTTTATTCCGAAATAAAAGTCCCTTCCGGATAATAAACAAGCCGCTTTCCAAATTAAACAAATTTTGTATCATATGAAAGGGGACTGAAATAGCTTTTAAACAGAAGTAACGACTGACGGTTACCGCATCTACTTATATATATATATATATATATATATTTTTTTTTATAATTTAATACTAAAGAAATTCATATACCTGACCCAAGGTTTGTTCTATGGAAATTAATTAACATTTTTTATTGAAATAATTTTCAATATGTGGCTTTCCTCGTTTAGATATTTCAGTTTTAAAGCTATTTAAGACCTCTTTCATTTGATACTAATAATTTGGATAAGCGGTTTGTTTATTACCCGGAAAGGACTTTTATTTCGGAATAAAAAATATTTGGCCAAGTTTAACTCGTTAAAAGAATAACTGTTATTTTGGGTCTCTTCAATATTCGTACTCGCAAAAGATCCGCATTGATTATTGCGAATTCGAAAGCGAATGCGAATGTTAAAATTAATGCGGAAGCGAATGCGAATGCGAATATTCGCAACAACCCTGTTCTCGATATAGGGGCTGAGATACTAATTGTTTCGTAAAGCAGTGAGGATTATTGCAAAATAAAGTATAGGGAAACAAAGATTACCTCGAACTCTACCAAAGTACGTAACTATCTTGGTTATCCGAAAGGAAAGGTTTTTAAATGGGCCACTTCACGTATTTTGATCTAATTTTAATTTCAAGTTTTTGTTTTTTAAATTTTTTATTCAGTCTCTGCTTTACGAGACAATTAATATCTCAGGCCCTATATCGAGACACCCTTTAAAAATTCGTCAGTTAAGATTTTTAAAAACCTGCAAATATGTTTTTTTTAACAGCTTTCTAAATTGTTCATTAACGAACGTATGGAAAAGTGGACTTAAAGAAAAATATAAAAAAATATTTATAAATCTCTGACCCTTTGTCAATAAAAAAGTACTGATTGATTTTTTTGTTACAACCAATATTTATCGAGCTATGATGTGATA
>NW_023458560.1:23001658-23001822 GCF_013731165.1 Rhagoletis pomonella
CGACATACACACCAGCGGGATTTGTAACGTCAGAGACTTTGTCGCATTACCTAACAAACCCGTTGCAACGCCACTTATGGGTTTTGTGTCCAAATTTAATTGGCAATCTGTTGTTATTCAAGTATCTTAGTATATACTACCATCTGATAGGCACTTTAGCCATT
>NW_023458560.1:23001922-23005538 GCF_013731165.1 Rhagoletis pomonella
TTTTTTTTGAACAAATTAAAATTTGAAAGAAAAAATTCGAATGGGTTAAGAATTCATTTCAGTTTGACATTATAGCCTGTTTCTTAAGAGAGCAATGTCAAAATCAATCACACTTTGTTGAATACATTTTGCTTATAGTTAAATTTTAAAGGCAAATTTTCAAAAAAGGCAGTGTCAAAATAATTTTTCTCGCTCTAATTACTTCACCTGGTATAACTGCACCATAAGCTTGGGTTTTTTACAAGCTTTTATTTAACTTGCTCTGTATGTAGGTATGCCGCTATGTGTGTATTTATGTATGTATGTTTGTTTGAGGCAAATCTTGTAATCAATTTTTGACCAACTTCCCGATAACTTAGAGACTTGAAACAGTTAGCTCAGGACTACTATTAACCTTTTACAAAATAAAAAAAGTAAGTGCGCCTGGGACACACTGGAGAAGTGAAACTTACGTTACATACATATCTATTTTGTGCCATAACCAGTATACATGCATACATATGTACACTCATACATACATCTGCTTTTGCTTCAGGTTATATTTTTTGTCTTTTTTTCTATCTGGATCCCTACCTCTACCTCTGTTCGTTCTAATTACATTTATGTTATTCTGTTTTCCATTATCTTAATTTTTATCTTTTTACTCTATCGATAACAAAATCGATAGTAACATCCAATAAAATATCGATAACAAAATCGATAAAAATTTCGATAGCGAAAACGATAATAATATTAGTAGCAAAATCTATTAGAAACTCGAAAAGAATATCCATAATAAAATCGATAAACATATCGATAACAAAATCTATAAAAATATCCATAACAAAATCGATAAATATCGATAACAAAATCGATAAATATCGATAAAAAAATTAATAAACATCCATAACAAAATCGAAAAATATCGATAATAAAATCGAAAAATATCGATAACAAAATAAAAAAATATCGATAACAAAATCGATAAATATACATAGATAACAAAATCGATAAAAATATCGGTAACAAAATGGATAAAAATATCGCTAACAAAATAGTTAAAAATATCGATAACAAAATTGATAAATATCCATAAAAAAATCGATAAAAATATGGATAACAAAATCGATAAAAAAATCACTAACAAAATAGTTAAAAATATCGATTACAAAATCGATAACGAATCGATAACAAAATCGATAAAAATTTCAATAACAAAACCGAAAAAATCTCGATTATTTTATCGATAAGTCCCGAGAATTCTGACAATTTCTAAAATCCCAAAATAATTTCCAGATTGTGTCTCTGTGTCTCTCTCTATATCCTTTCCTATTTAATTACTTATATTTTACACTTTCTTTCCCCATCTTCATCTTTACTTTTATCGGTATCCTCATCTTCCTCTTTGTCTATATTTTTATGTTTATCATTTGCTTCATCTGCATACATATTCCCCTTCACCTTTGCCCTTATATATATAAGTAAAGTGTTTAAATTTACCTTGGCCTTCATTTTTGCCTTTATCTTTACGCATCTTTGTTTTTGTTTTTATTTTTACCTTTGCCGTTATACCTTTCTTTATCTATGTACGTAGTCACCTTTACTTTCATTCTTGTATTGGCCTTTTTCAAAGTGTTATTCTTTAACCTTTTATTAGCAAATTTTAGTTAAATTAATACCATATGCATACACACAAGAAGCACTTGTTTCAGCCCCAATCATTTCCGTTGCACCATTTCCGTTCCACCATTTCCGTTAACCTTTTATTAGCAAATTTTAGTTAAATTAATACCATATGCATACACACAAGGAGCAGTTGTTTCAGGCCCAACCATTTCCGTGTGCAATTTCCGTTGAGTTTGCCAATTTACTCCCAACCAACCAACCGCCGCTAAAGAAGTTTCACTTCAAAAAAAAATAGGGTAAAGAGCACCGCAAAATAGTCCACCCTAGACACAGTGCTCAAGGCTCATCATAATAATAATACATTTGGGTGTTCCAAAAAAAAATTTAATTAATTATTAGGGCCAGATAAAAAAATGGCACTTGAGATTAATTTTGGAGTGTTATATAAATGCCATTTAGCTTTCGTTGGGTTTCAGATCAACTTTAATTAAATATGCTATGCAAGTGGCAGCACGTTTGCTGGTTCCTTGAAATTGCTGTTGCATTTGTTTGTTTGCTTACATTTTATGCTGTTGTTTGGTACAAACACAGGATTGCATATCTCATATTTAAATAGCCAATATTGGCCACTTAAGTGCGGTTTAAATATATGATCTGAAAATGAATTTTTGCAGTTAATCAACAATCTCTACTTAAATAGCTCATCTGAAATTGGGCCTTAAAGTTGTCCATGGATTTTATATGGCGGAAAAAGAATCTTTCGTATAATTATTGAAAATCAATATTTTTCGATTGGAAAACTCTGTTTCTCTCTTTTCGATACTAACGATTTTTTATGGGTCCCTCGTTGCATTTTTTGAGTTTTTGGGGGACCTACATATGTATAAAAATAGTAAATAACGGGTGATTTTTTAAGAGCTTGATAACTTTTTTTTTAAAAAAAAACGCATAAAATTTGCAAAATCTCATCGGTTCTTTATTTGAAACGTTAGATTGGTCCATGACATTTACTTTTTGAAGATAATTTCATTTAAATGTTGACCGCGGCTGCGTCTTAGGTGGTCCATTCGGAAAGTCCAATTTTGGGCAACTTTTTCGAGCATTTCGGCCGGAATAGCCCGAATTTCTTCGGAAATGTTGTCTTCCAAAGCTGGAATAGTTGCTGGCTTATTTCTGTAGACTTTAGACTTGACGTAGCCCCACAAAAAATAGTCTAAAGGCGTCAAATCGCATGATCTTGGTGGCCAACTTACCGGTCCATTTCTTGAGATGAATTGTTCTCCGAAGTTTTCCCTCAAAATGGCCATAGAATCGCGAGCTGTGTGGCATGTAGCGCCATCTTGTTGAAACCACATGTCAACCAAGTTCAGTTCTTCCATTTTTGGCAACAAAAAGTTTGTTAGCATCGAACGATAGCGATCGCCATTCACCGTAACGTTGCGTCCAACAGCATCTTTGAAAAAATACGGTCCAATGATTCCACCAGCGTACAAACCACACCAAACAGTGCATTTTTTCGGGATGCATGGGCAGTTCTTGAACGGCTTCTGGTTGCTCTTCACTCCAAATGCGGCAATTTTGCTTATTTACGAAGCCATTCAACCAGAAATGAGCCTCATCGCTGAACAAAATTTGTCGATAAAAAAGCGGATTTTCTGCCAACTTTTCTAGGGCCCATTCACTGAAAATTCGACGTTGTGGCAGATCGTTCGGCTTCAGTTCTTGCACGAGCTGTATTTTATACGGTTTTACACCAAGATCTTTGCGTAAAATCTTCCATGTGGTCGAATAACACAAACCCAATTGCTGCGAACGGCGACGAATCGACATTTCACGGTCTTCAGCAACACTCTCAGAAACAGACGCAATATTCTCTTCTGTACGCACTGTACGCATTCGTGTGGTTGGTTTAATGTCCAATAAAGTAAACTGAGTGCGAAACTTGGTCACAATCGCATTAATTGTTTGCTCACTTGGTCGATTATGTAGACCATAAATCGGACGTAAAGCG
>NW_023458560.1:23005638-23010412 GCF_013731165.1 Rhagoletis pomonella
AATGTTTTCCGGGACTAATGATTTCAAATATTATATTTCGTGGTAAGTTTTTAGAAGAGAGGCCATACGAGTATTTTAATATTTTTGAAACATATTTCTCTCTGTGTCACTTGCAAAATAATAAGATGAGGGCAATTCGACATTGTCATTGCCGTAGAAAGGCCAATCAATTTGAGGAACAAATAATGCTACCAACATGCCGTGGGCAATGCCTACACTTCCAGATTAAACATTTCCGTTGGGCCCTTATCTTACGAGATTGAGTTGTTTGATCCTGATCTGACTCAAGTTGCAGTTTGGTAGCTTATTTAAGAAATACATATTTTCTAAAGAGGCCAAACAGATTTGTATTTGCGGAAAGCTTGGATGTAAGGCAGAGGGTTATATTCTTCCCTAAGGAAAACAAAACTAAATCACCTACAGACAAAGGATTACATATGGTAAGAATTGCGGTTGCAAGAAGTGGTGACCATTATTAGTAACAAAATTAGCTTGTTACAAAATGTTCGGTTACAAGCAGAATAGGCCTGTTAGAGTATAACTCCATAATAAGCTTTTCAGGCTTTCAGCAATAGCTGATTTGTGGAGCTGAAAGACTAAAAAGCGCTAAGGCTGAAGCTGCATAGCAGGTGTTTCAGGCGTTGCAGCTTTCGAAGTCGTTCAGTCCTTACATTTACAGGCTTTTCATGCGAGCAACTCCTCAACAAGCTTTACGCACTTGAAGTTTCTTTACATTACACATGCAGTAAATATTTGAAAACATTCTCATTATAGTATACTCTAATCTTTGAATTTTCTCTTTTTAAAATTTAAAATGATTATTTTATAAAATAGTAAACAACTTAGTAGCAAATTATATAAATTATTTTGTTGACAAATACCAAGAAGTGTTGGGATGAGTTTTCCGCCAAATGGGATATCGACTATATAATTAGAGTTCGATAAAAGTGATACTTCTTTTACTGTTTAATTTTAATTGATTCACTACTTTTGTTCCCTTTTTAACCGACTTCACAAAAGGGAGAAGGTTATGAATTCGTCGGAATATTTTTTATTTTTTATTTTTTATGTATGTTACCGTTAACTGATTTCAATTATTGTTTTTTTATAGGAAAGGTGTTACCTCACAGGTGGCCCCATCCTAATTTAGTTTAAATCCGATCATTGGATTATGAAGAAATTAACGATAACCTTAAATTTTTATATGAGAATTGAAATCGGTTTTGTTTTTTGTTTAAAAATTGCTTGTTCATATTAATGTTCAAACAATAAATAATTTTGCATTTTATTGCCTAAACTTTGTATAAAATTCCTTTTAAATATGGTTAGTGTTATCGATTACGCCATTGTAATGTTCGAATGAATAACTGTCAGACGACGCCTGAAAAGCCTACAAAGCATGAAACAACTTCAAAAGTTGGCATCTTTCTGGTTTTTGGGACCTCGGTTGTGGAGCTGCTTCTATTCAATGGCACTAAATCATCTTTCCGGCTTGAGTGCCTCAAGCCGCAATGCCTGAAAAACCTGCTTCAGCTTAAATGCCTGAAAGGCTTGTTGTGGAGTTGCACCCTTATGTTTTCCAGATATGAATGTTTCGATACTTTTCGGCATACTCCGTATTTTACTTTTACTTTTATATAGCAAATGCGGAGCAGATGACAAAACAACCTCTTGATCTTCCCATCCTCATTAGAAATGACCCACTGGTTGCTTACAGTCCTATCTGCTCCTCGAAGACCGATACCTATTTTTGCCTACCTGCAACCTCTAAACGCTATCCAGTCCTGAACTGAAGCGCACCTAGGCAATTGGTTAAATTGGTTAAATTTTACTTTTTAAAATTTCCAGAAGTTGTTCACTTATCCTTCATATTTTGGTATAGTAAATTTAAATCTGTCAACCGTTTCTTCTTATAAGCTTTTATTTTTCCACCAAGAACTTCATACACGGACGAAGGATGCTCTGAGGAATTCAAGATCGTGCTCCGCATGCAGGCGGAAGAGTTTCCAGTTTGGCTTCATGGGATCCCTATAAATATGGTTAGTTTTGCGCTTGCTAATTTAATTCACGCCCTATCGGGAGAGGTGCGTCAAATAGACCATCGTTAAATTGAAAAGCGGAAGTCGAACATAAAACACAGTACGTCCCGGAAATCCATATCAAAATCAGTAGCTTTTCTTGCAATCAATTTGATTCGTTGCGTAGTTTTTAATCAACCAAACTGATGAAAATATTACAAGAATGTGTACCACAAAGATTTCCGTACATACATACATATCCCTCACTCTTTCTTTCATCTTCATTCATATTTTTTTTGTTGCGATGCATGTGGTATTTCCTTATGAAATTAGAAAAACCGTCTGCTGGAAACCAGCAGAGCGCAAAGAAACTTTGCAGAGTCTGCGCACCAAAACAGCACCAATCTCTAAGATTTGTGACCGCACATAGCCAGTAACTTCACGGCCAATTGGATTTTTCAATTAGCAAAGTGACAAGTTGCTGGTACTTGGAAAACGAAATAACACCGTTACCAGCGAGCGTTGGGAGTGCATAAAAGCGAAAAGCGAAGTGGTCAGCAGCAAATTACTGGACGATTAACATAAATAGGGCCTCTACTCCCTACCTACGCGCACACTACAGTTTCAAAGCTGCATTGAAAATAGCGCAGCGGACTTGAAACGCGTCAACGAACAGGTACTTGTACAAGGACGACGACTGCAAAACCGAAAAATTGCAATAAAGCGCAGCGGCTCTGGCCTGCTGTGCATGGAAAATGACAGCTGTGAGTTTGCGAAGAAAATTGCGCCCGCCATGGACGTGGACTTGCATCAGTATAGGATACATTATTTTACTGGGCTATGTGTTGCAGTTTGCCGTAAGTGCACATGTACCGGCCGCATTGGTGGCACAGTCGGATGGAGCAGTTGCAATTATTGCCAGGATACAGCCGACGTACGATGACTTGCAGGTAGCTGGCTCAGAGAAGGATGAGAAAAAAGAAGAGGAAGAAGAAGCAGAGGAGGAGGAAGAAAAGGAGGAGTCGTATGAGGAAAAATCTGTGGAAGAAAAGCATAGTGAACATAAAAAGAAGAAGGGTGAGAAGGGTAAGAAAGGGCACAAGGAGGAGGAGCACCATGAGAAGGGCGAGAAGGGACATCACGATAAGGAGGGTAAAAAAGGTGAGAAGGAGGAGGAACATGGACATGAAAAGAAACATAAAAAAGATGAAGGCCACCACAAGAAACACAAGAAGGGGAAAAAGGGCGAGAAAGGACATGAATTCGAAGATCATGGCTCATACAAGAAGGGCCATTCCATTAAGGGCAAACATCATGTGCACAAGTTGAACGAGGATAAAAAGGAGAAAAAGTACTATGACGAACACCATGACGAAGGTGAAGAAGAGAAACACGGCGGTTTTGAAGAGGTGAAGAAACACAAAAAAGGTGGTCACCATAAAAAGGGCGGCCACAAGAAAGGCGCACACGAGGATGAGTATGGCAAGAAAGGACACAGTAAGAAAGGCCATAAGAAGAAGGGACATAAGGGACATAAAAAGGAGCATGAAGAGAAGAAGAAGTGGGGCGAAGAACATGAGGGCGGTAAAAAGAAGGGCAAAGAGGAGAAAAAGAAATGGAAGAAGTCGGAGAAGAAGGAGAGCAGCAGCAGTGATGGTGGCCATGGACACGAGTGGTAAATGTAAGTGGCAGTTTGCTATGATAGCAGCGGTAGTACGATGGGCTTTAGTAAAAATAATAAGTATTCGTATGAGAGTTAGTATTTTTTTTTGCTTTCTGGTGTTGGTAACGTAGCTTTGGTTTTGATATGTAGTATATGTATTATTGTAAGTTTTGCATAGCAGAGACCAATAAATAAGAATCCAAAATCAAGGTGGTAGCGACCAAAAAGTGCAGCTTTCGACGAGAGAGCTTTGAAATGTTTTCCGGGACTAATGATTTCAAATATTATATTTCGTGGTAAGTTTTTAGAAGAGAGGCCATACGAGTATTTTAATATTTTTGAAACATATTTCTCTCTGTGTCACTTGCAAAATAATAAGATGAGGGCAATTCGACATTGTCATTGCCGTAGAAAGGCCAATCAATTTGAGGAACAAATAATGCTACCAACATGCCGTGGGCAATGCCTACACTTCCAGATTAAACATTTCCGTTGGGCCCTTATCTTACGAGATTGAGTTGTTTGATCCTGATCTGACTCAAGTTGCAGTTTGGTAGCTTATTTAAGAAATACATATTTTCTAAAGAGGCCAAACAGATTTGTATTTGCGGAAAGCTTGGATGTAAGGCAGAGGGTTATATTCTTCCCTAAGGAAAACAAAACTAAATCACCTACAGACAAAGGATTACATATGGTAAGAATTGCGGTTGCAAGAAGTGGTGACCATTATTAGTAACAAAATTAGCTTGTTACAAAATGTTCGGTTACAAGCAGAATAGGCCTGTTAGAGTATAACTCCATAATAAGCTTTTCAGGCTTTCAGCAATAGCTGATTTGTGGAGCTGAAAGACTAAAAAGCGCTAAGGCTGAAGCTGCATAGCAGGTGTTTCAGGCGTTGCAGCTTTCGAAGTCGTTCAGTCCTTACATTTACAGGCTTTTCATGCGAGCAACTCCTCAACAAGCTTTACGCACTTGAAGTTTCTTTACATTACACATGCAGTAAATATTTGAAAACATTCTCATTATAGTATACTCTAATCTTTGAATTTTCTCTTTTTAAAATTTAAAATGATTATTTTATAAAATAGTAAAC
>NW_023458560.1:23010512-23019289 GCF_013731165.1 Rhagoletis pomonella
TCGAATTTTTCATAGTGCATATCTCTGGAATTATTTGTGGTAGAGTCCCGGAACTTTGTATGGATATATGTATGGATTTATTGGAAAATGCGGCGTGCCACCGTAGAACTTGGAATAGAGGTAAAAAGAGGTATGAGGTATGAAAAATGAGGGTATATGAAAACGATCTCGAAGCCATTGAAAGCTAGCGGTATAAGCCAAATAAACTAAAATTCTTGTGGCGCGACACCTTCTGGAAAGTAACAGGATTTCAGGGTGTATCCCGAGAACCATTTTAAGCTAAACCTTCAGGGATTACATTCTCGCCAAGACCCATAGGCATATGCTGAAATTGCGTCGCAAGTTTTATGATCGGCTTAGGTAAGGTTTAACCACTTAACCCCCCTTTGTTTTCGTCGCTATTGAATTCTATAAACTGTCAGCTTTCACACAATTTAAAATGTACATGTAAGAACAAAATATTTTTAAATCGACAAAAAATTAATAAGAAAATTTGAAGGATTTTAGATATTGGGTATGGTAGCACGAAATGTCACAATCTGCTTAATTGTCAGGTTGTTAATATGGCGACGAAAAAGTGACAATGGAACTACCTTGTTTTTTTGTATCATGGTAGCTGCCACAAATAGAGAAGACAAATAATCAAAAGTCACTACACACACTCACGCCTACTAAGCTTTTCATGCAATTAGGAAAATTGAATGTATTCATACATATGTATGTATGTACTACATTAGACTGCATCACTCCCCATAAAAAAAGAAATCGGTACTGTTTTTCCATACGCATTATAAAATGTATTATATATATTTTAAGATTTATGTACGTGAGCTGGACCGATTTTAAAATGCATAAATATAGTTTTTATTATTATTTTTTGAAAAAATAACATCAGATGACAAAACAATTTAAGCTTAAACATTTTTTTTTTAAATATTTAAAAAAAATTTCAACGGAATCATAGTAACAAAATTTTTGATGCTGCTTTTGAACTTTTTTTCAAAGATTGATTTAATAACTCAGCCATACTTTATCCATTTAAACTTAAGAGGTACCAGTGAAAAGGTATTTTCTCACCCTTTTTTATTATTTCTAAATAAATGGTGATGTATGTAAAAATGTGTGGCGTTTGGCTCTGTTATTTAGATATATATATGTACTTACATACATATGTATATACAGTGGGGGACAGTGATCAGTGCATGGTGTTTTTTAGTTAGTTTTAATTTTTTTTTTTAATAAAAATATGGTTCATGCTTTACCCAAAACCATACAAATCAAATTTAACAAATCTTCATTCAAATTTTGAGCTTTTTATTCTGATTTCCTAGAATCTTTTTGAGTATGCAGTTTTGTAACCCATTAAATTTTTAATTAAGGCATTTGATGGTATAGTGATATTTTGCTGTCTTAGGTCTAAGAAAATAGTAATTGACCATAAAAGCTTAAAATAAATTCTAGATTCAGCCCGCGCAATTGAAGCAAAGATCAGTATTTTAGAAAAAGTAAGTCATTATTTCAATAAGACTTCAAGTAGTCAATATATTTGCAAAGAATATGCAAAACATAATTTTTTCTCAGACATACTACATACTTAGTAGTAGTAGTCCGAGAATTATTTCAAACTTTTTGGGTTTTTGTATGTCTATATTATATTTAAAGGACCATAGCTATGGTTACTACCGGATTTAGGAAGTTCCTGAAATGGTGGTAATTGGCGTCAATGTGACTTCTTCGGGATTACGTATCGTTCGATATTAAATTCAAATACTTACACTCACTTAATAAAATTACGTGGAACCACACCTTTAGCAAATTGTGTAATACTTTTGATGTAATCTATCATACAAAATTTTTCGAAATTACTTGATAAGTCACCAAAGTGGCACAGAGGAGAAACACAAAGATGTAACTTAGTAAACTTTATGCTGAAACTAACTCCTTCGAATTATCTTCCTTATATTTTTAAGCTATTTATACAATTGGAGAAAATTTTTCTTAGAAAAAAAAACAAAAATACATTTAATTCTTTCGCCACACCTGTGACATAACATGCACGATCCATACGCAATGATTAATAATTTAAAGGCCACATTTACAGCTTATGTCCAAGAATGGTTATAATAACGGCATGTTGTAGTTCTTTCGGACTCGAACAAAAATATTTTAATAAAATTTATTTTTTTTTAACAGAAACACCTTTTTATTCATATAAGTCTATCTAATTATGATTTCCTTTTTCATGTGAGTTACCATATTCGTTTGCATAAACCAAATTATCCTACGGTGACGGAAAGTATGGGTTTGCGAAGTTTAGATACCGAGAATGTTCCTAAATTCACAATAACTAGCAATGGAGAGAAAATTTGACAAAACGGAGGTATATTCAAAATCAGCGCCTTAAAATACACCTGCTGTTGTATGTAGACCAACGAAATAATGAAGAAAAAAATCTGTCCATGTGCGGGCTCTGGTACTTGAAATACAAATTTAATATTTTACAAGTTTGTAGTTGACCTCATAAAACACAATCTTTTCTCTATCACAAAAGGATTAAAGGAAAAAAATTTCGACCCGAACTAATGTATAGGTACCTCGATATGTGTGTATGTATGTACCTTTGGGTATGTTTGCATAACTGTTAAGACAAAGTTTTACCACTGCACTTCGGTACTCCAGCATTGAACCACAAATGCACTTATCTAATATTAGTTCAATGTATAAACAATCAGAGTTACTTCCACATTTCGCCTTTTAAAATTACTTTCCAAACAAAAAACCACCAAAAAGGCACCAAAACCGCACACAGAGTTTCTCCAATTCAGATGCTCTACTTATTGAACTGCCGTTTGTGAAAACAATCCGTCTCTTACCCCTCTTCTCTGGGCTGCCTAAACATATTTACACAGTTTCGAACTTATTCAGCTCTAACTTCCACTTCCACTTCCGCCAACAGCATTCGATAATTGGTAAGTTCAATTGATTCTACTTCCTATTTTTCACATTTGCACCCCTTTTCGATGTGGATGTTGAACGACGGGCTATATGACTGTGTGGCTGTACTATGATTGTGTGAGGTTTTAATTTCAGTCCTTATCGCTTGCTGACAACCATCATCGATGCCAAATTTCGTTTACTCCCATATTTCAATATTTTTGTTTGCTTTCTAAAATGCTAAAGTTATAGAATTTCCATGATTTCCGCCATTGTTAAGCATCAAAGTTTTCATGGAAATCACGAACACAATTAGCCGATAAACTAAATTCGGCGAGGAGATGTTTAAGAGGAGCTTCTACTCAAAGCTCCATTTAAAGCCTCTTGGCAGAGAAACATTTTCTTCAGCGGCTCGACTGAAAGTACATACAAAGTTGTGGAACAAATATTGTTAACGAAGCGATATTCTGCCGAAATCCGCAATAAAATCTGCGGTTTGCTAATTTGAGTCCTGCAATTGCCACGCCCATTTCTAGGCGTTTGTCGCCTTAAAGAAAAATCTTGCCATACAAATATTATATCTGGATAGGTATTCTATCGGGATACGCAGTAAAAATTTACTTTTTGTAAAAACCCGATGTTTAACACCTTACCAAATATATCTTAACATAAGTTTTTGAAAAAAAAATTACAAAAAATTTTTGATTCTCACAAAATAAACCATCTCGTCATAAAGAGATATATTTTAAAAATAGTTCTTGGAAAAGTCCCATTTTTTTGAACCACGTTTTTTATAGAGAGTTAAACAAGGATTACGATGGTATAATTTTTATTCCCTAATGTGCATAGTGCTGAAGCAATATTAGCAAAAAGTTGTCTGGCTTCAAACTAAGGTATACAATTGAGGATCGAAAGAGGGCTATCAGTTCCCAGCCGGAAAAAAATTAAAATGAATTTAAAAAAAAAACGGAAAAAAGTTTGATGAAATGCGGATTTTTGTTAGTTTACCGATTAAATTTTCGGATACTTTGCCAATCCGCTTTTCCACTAAAGTATGCGGCAGAAACGTATGTACAGAAAAGTACCGAAAATGGTTGTGAGACGTATACGTTTTTGGCAAATTAAATAAAATTATTGCTTTTAAATAACATGATCTTATTTCGAACGTTTTGCGGATACGAAAATTAATGCAAATAGAAGTCGTTTTCTGTACGTTTCCGGGTATGGAATTCGCACTGTCGTTTGAACGTTTTTGGATACGAAAATAAACGAAAGTTTTCGTTTTTTGTACGTTTCCGGAATAGAAAAATGTACGAGGCCGGACTTTCGGCAAAATTTACGCTTCTCTGATGGCTAGGTAAATAATAGGAGCTGGGAAAGGACGGCTCGTACTTCTGGTGGTAGGACGTCCAACACTGCAAATCCGCAATCAGATGGATTAGGTTGTAGTGGCTGCCTTCATATATATTCTGATACCATTTTATCTCAATGTTGATCGGACTGTATAGAGGTTCTGTACGGTTCTTATAAGAAGAACTAATTATTTTTTTATTTTTAAAGCGATGAAGATCGCGATACTTTGAAAAGCTTTAGATGAGCCTTCAAGACTGCCGCAAAAGTGTTTACGATGATAACTTTGCCCGAGTCTCAACAGTTTCGCACAGTGGCAGAGAGAGTGCTCGACGCTTTCGGTTTTCTCTTCGGCTCCGCAGCTTCGAGCCCTGGACCTATCCTTGTCGATTTCGGGCCAGATTTGACCGCACATGCTGATTCTCCGCTCTAACTTGTGTTAGTTCGATACATAGAGTAGTAGCCACAGCTTGCAGGATAAAAAATACCCACTTCAGAGTTGGTACTATTTATGGTTCTAAGGAACGTGCCGGTTCTGGTTAATTCATCTACTTCACAGTTACTATGTGTCCTGGAACCCAAATCACCCTTGGCTGCCAGATGATTTAAAACATATATACATCGAAGCAGTCGAGCTGCATTCTAAAGATTTATTAGCGGCTGGACTGTGCGACGAAATGTGACTTCTTGTAGGTTAAGATCAGCCCTTATGAGACACAGCTATAATTTGACAAGAAATTCTTGCAAGTATACATCACTTCCTACTCTCTTCTTCAGCTTGCAGCCGTCGGTGTATATAGCACTAGAATTACAAAGTAGAATAAGCTTATAAGCTTAAGATACAGTCTCTTTTACCCTTTCGTTGCTCGAAGAAATCTGTATGGAAGCGCCATTTTCCAAACTGGCAGTCCATGTCGACCAAATAAGGTGTCCCGTCATCATAGATATAGGCAATGGTTTGGCAGCCCTTCTCCAAGCCCATGATTGGATTTTTTGTTGTTAAGTCCCAAAGGAGTAGGAAAGAAAGGAGAAAAGGCTTCAAGATCGAAAGTCGTTTGGCTTCATAGCATTTGCCTCCTTTTGGTATGAAGGCTAATATGGCCATTGTTCACATTTTAAGGATGTGGCACAGATTAAGGCAAGCCTTATAGACGTTTGTAAATAAAGCTCTCAGAAAGCTCGGATATTGCTTGAACCTCGGTTCTATAGATGTTATCTAACCCCGGAGATTTGTAAGTTCATTGCCCATTCTACCTTTGATTGGCTAATGATGTCTTCTGGGACCGCTGATAAAGCGGAACGTTGGGGTGATTGAATTTTTCGAGAGCAACTTTCGTAAACGTAGTCTAGCCTCAGAATTTTCTACTAATTACCAGAATATCATTGCGAATTTCTTTCCAGGACCTATTTAAAGAGCGGCTTTATTTCATTTGGTTAAAGAGCCTCCTGTTGTCCTTACTTAGGGAAGGCGGCCATTAGATCACTGGATTAGCTCAGATCAACCTCGAAAGGATATGCGATGTCCCCATTTCTATTTTTCCAAAGTGGTCAGTTGCACTTCACACGTCCCAGTTTTGCTCGTACTTTGGCTCTAAGTAGATTGGTGATTGGATGAATGAATGAGTGAATTTTCGTACAAAATGTTCTGCGGAAACGTTCGTTAGTAAATGATTGTGTTAAGTGCGATTTAAGCCATGAGTGGTATTTTAACGTACATATACAAGTACAGACATACATACATTGCATACGTATACCTTTGGATGTGAAATTTTCCATTGGTCATTTCTAAACGCTATTGAGTATATGTATGCATTTGCTAAGGGAGTGTTGCGTTTGGGAAAATTCACAAATAAAATGCGAATAAATTGTACTGCTTGAAATGTTATTGAACCTACGAATTTATTCAGAGACAGAGTGAATATCTAAATTTCTGACTATTACTTTTTCAGCACATGCAAGTCAGCCTCCGGGGTTGATTCTCCGCTATTTCTCAAAAGTTCAGAACGTGCAGGTATTGAATGGAATGCAGTGATAGGAATTAAATATTTACCTGGTTCGTTACACAATTATAATTAAACCCTTAATAAATTTGTAATCGTTATAATCTCTGAACAAAAAAATATATATTTTTAGATATAAAGTGCTATGATTTCTTAAACTGTTCGACCGCTTATCGGATCCACCAATTGTCTTTAGGTCAGTAACCAGGACACAGAAAACCCGCACATACCCAGCTTCATAGATTATTCTATCGATTATTGTATTGGAGCCACCATTTGTGAATTGTGGTAAATGGCTTTAGATTCGTAGTTAGCGATTCGTAAATCCCCTAGATAAGAAGTTGTGTAAAAATTTATCAAAATGTATTTGATTAAATAATTTCGTCCAGCTAGATTTCCGTCCGAACCACCGTACAGTGTTAGCGAAATTGCTTCAGCTGGTGATTCATAAGCATAATATGCGTCGATGCGGAAGCTGACAACGCTACATATTTCAATAAATTTTGATCTCTAAAACGGGACCGACCCTATCTTATATGAACACTAGCAATTACCCGGCGTGCTTCGCTGCGCCTTAAATGTATTTTTGTGTTGTAACTCTCCCCCTAAGCTCTTATGGCCTCATTTACAAAATATTTTTAAAGAACTTTAGGGAGTAGGGAGATTTTTTCAAATTATATAAATATACGTTATTTGAATATTGAATTAATACACGTTTGAGGAAAGGGTGCGATAGTAGACTCCAGTTATAAGATTATAAATTAAATTGTTGTCAATGTTTTTTAATAATTGTAAACATTCGCCAGCTGTTTCTGTTTATTTATTAGTAAAAGGCAGGACTGCCAATCTTGCGGCAAAACAATAATAAAAATCCAAAAAAACACGTAAAGCCAAACAGAATTAATTGCAAAACGTGCAATGATACACACATTAAATTTCTTATGTGCACCCTCCACACAGACCCCAATCACTTCTGAAAATTTCATTTTATGTGCACCCTCCACACAGACCCCAATTACCCCTGAAAATTTCATTGAAATCGGGCAAGCCTTCTAGGAATGATAGAAATCTCTTATGTGCACCCTCCACACAGACCCCAATCACTTCTGAAAATTTCATTTTATGTGCACCCTCCACACAGACCCCAATCACCCCTGAAAATTTCATTGAAATCGGGCAAGCCGTCTAGGAATGATAGAAATCCGAAAAAAACACGTAAAGCCAAACAGAATTAATTTTTTTTTTTGTTTTTGCAAAACGTGCAAAGATACACACATGAAATTTCTTATGTGCACCCTCCACACAGACCCCAATCACCCCTGAAATTTTCTTTGATATCGGGCAAGCCGTCTAGGAGGAGTATGCGAACAGGAAGTTTTGCCACTTAATTTTATATATATAGATATGTAGATGTTTTGACGCTGATTTCAAATCCAATTGCGCCATACTCAGACGCGGCGTATGAGTAAAATTCTTTTTTGTCCATATTTCTTAAAAAAATAATGATTTGACCATTCACCATTATTTTTTTTATTCATCAATTTTCTTTGTTGCTTGGTCTGGCGCAATAAGAAGGTGAATTAATAAAACAGCTTTCTTGCTTTATTTTCTAACATTGGACTTCCTTATAGTCAAGGTGTATTAAACAAGGTGTGATAGTTTTGTTTTACTTACATTACCTGGAATATATATATTTCGTCAATAAAAGTTTTAGCAATTTTCTTGTTTTTAATTGCCCAAGTTTTATGCTTTTGCGCGTTTATTTTTATACTTAAATTTTTAATCCTAAACATTATTCGACACTTACAAAAGTAGGATTTTACATTTGTTTCCAATTTTATATGTGAGCTTAACTCTAACAATTTTGAAATTAAATTTTTTTCATGCGAAATAGTTTTACATTAAAGACTTTGCTGCGAGCAGCTTTAAATTAAGCTCTTCCATACTTGCTTGCATGGTTTTAATTATTTCGGTAAGAGGAAATACTTCTGTTCTCAACGCGCATTCTAAAGAGTCGCCTGTTTGAGTTTGGACGTCAACAAAGAATGTATCCTGATCGCGTACTAAATCCTCACTTGTATCAGTTATTTCGTATGGCATTGGGACTGCGCATGGGTATCAACGAGCTCGTTGGAAAGTGTTTGATTTAGACATCACTTTCCTTGAAGTGGTTTTCACAAACGCGAGAGGAATCACGCAGTACAACACCACAGCTTTCTTCCCATCGCTGCCGTCTTAATTCGCAACTAGGTGGTTTAAAACATCGCACTGTTTTCGTGTCCTGACTTTTATTGCATTCAGCGCACCGTTCAAACGTTTTGCTCCGTTTCATCTTGGTTTCCTTACATTAAATATTTAAGAAAAGTCGAATGTATTTACTTATTACCCAACTTTAAATGTACTTACTAGCTCTCCTCGGCGGTTTATCTCTTAAAAATTTCCCGTTTATTAAGAAAATTTGTTGCTTGAAAAATTTGTGTGTAACTTTTTTTT
>NW_023458560.1:23019389-23041076 GCF_013731165.1 Rhagoletis pomonella
AAAAAAAAGATTATGAAAAACGCTTATGCCTTATCTACAACGGCTTACTCACCACAAAAATTACCAATCGCGTCGATTGTTAACCTCCGGAATACTACATGTTGCTTTCTGCGGGCACTTCAATACCACCAAAACAGCGATTTCTTTAAAGTTCCTTAGAAGAGGACACACATTTGTTCCTAGCAAGCAATTTTGGCTTGTTTGCCACCATAAAACACACTCCAACTAATTGAGCAACTTCCTAGGCGAGTTGGATAGTATATACGGTACACGGTGGGTCAGCGATGTGATGTCCACGACAAGCTTCAGCTACTTCAAAAACATCTTCTTATACGCACTCGAACCTGTAGCTCGTTTCTGTAACAATTCTCTACCAAGGCGAATTGAGATATGAATTCGCCGCCCTGTTCTCTACTGCTAATTAGTAGGTGAGAGTGACGGATTTTCTCTACCAGTAGAGAAATAATCGGTAGAGAAAAGTTACAGAAACGGGCTACTGATATACAAAACAAACCTTTGTTCTTCGTATAAAGCTGCTCCTCATGCCGCTCCCTTCTTATAAAATATCATCTGCTATTCGAAAGTGGCGTAAAATTTTTGTGCAACAACAACAAGACACACAACACAAATTTGTTGAGTAGATAGAGAAAATTCTTTTTTATTTTAAATTATTTTTTCTATTTTGGTGGTGTATCTAAACCTAAATTCATGAGTCATGTATCTAAACGCCTTATAAGTGTGTATCTGGACACAGGGTTTCGACGAAATTTAATAATATAAAATCATATCCACAATCAAGGCACATAAATACAGGTAGAAGCCAAAATGACGTTGCTCTCATGAGAACCAAACCTTTAAACTTCAACTTGTTTTTCTTTTATTTCCTATATTTCGTTACGCTTTGAATGTCATATCGTTGTTTTTTTTTTTTGAATGTTCGTTAATAACAAATTTTAATTAACATTTGAATTTTTGTAGTGTTGTGCAGTTTATACTTAATGTATGTGTTAAAAATGCAACACCGAAGCGTTGTTTTTTATGTGGTGTTAAATATGAAGCAGATACCATTTAACGTGCCTCAATGTCCTTCGCGTAAAGAGCGTTGCGAAAGCAGCTCTGGGCCAGAGCTGCAGCGAAATGCCTTGCTGTGCGTTAAACATTTTAAAGCAGCAGATTTCATAAATGCACCGGGAGGTACAGGAAAGGCACGTTTGATGCCAAGTGCTGTTCCTATGACCCTTATGCCGGAAAGTCCCCCCAACAACACTGCAACTCATAAATTAAAAACATAAAACCACATACAAATTAAGAAATTTTAACTAAAGAAAAATAAATAAATAGAAACAAAATTTCAAATTTACTCAAAAACGTCAACCAGCGAAATGTATTTTTTTATTTTTCCTTACACACGCTCATTTTTATTTTTACTCTCCCGAAAACTTTGACTTTTGTAGGTTTGATCATGATAAAAACATAGCAAGGTATAACCGTTCTCTCAATTTGTCGGCCATGATTTTTTTTTGAAGTTTGCCAACATTTTAAAATCATATAAAAGTGAAAATAAAACATTGAAATTGTTCGAAATTGTTGTTGCTTGAGATTGAAAATGAAAATGTGTGTGTGAGTTTGTGAGTAAATTTAAAAATTAAATTGTTTGGAAACGTCAAGAATCTTAAAAGTGACTCTCAGCGGTTCTACCTTACTATATTTTTATCATGGGTTTGATGTCAATTTGGCTTCTACCTGTTTTTATTGTACCATGTCCACAATCGCCATAAAATTCCAATTACGAAAATGACATTCCTTTTTTCATAAAAATCAAAAAATTAAAACGTAAGGCGTTGGCGGAAATAAGAAAAAAATTGAAATAAATTATTAAGAATATAAATTTTTTCGGTATGTCGTCAGAGTGGTGCACTTGTTATGGATAAATACCCGTTGAAAACCAGTGTAGATGCGTAGCACCTCCTCCCGAATGTATATGTGAAGAAACTCCAAAAAAGACACCAAGCGAGGAGGATACGAGGCGTATCGAAGTAGGTGAAACCAGTTATGGACGTGTATTTGGAGTTTCGGGACCTGGTAAATGTTCATTTATCGCTTAAAATATATGTATGTATGAACAATGGAGTATTTCCCCCTTGTTTTTGCTTACATTTCCTTAGTCGTTACCGCTGAGAATATGTCCGGTTCAGCCATGTACGAATTGGTACGTGTCGGTTACTTTGAACTTGTGGGTGAAATTATACGGCTTGAAGGTGAAATGGCTACAATACAGGTGTATGAAGAAACTTCAGGTATTACAGTTGGTGATCCTGTGCTAAAAACGGGTAAACCGCTCTCGGTGGAATTGGGACCCGGTATAATGGGCAGCATCTTTGACGGCATACAACGCCCGCTGCGAAGCATAAACGAACTCACCAAATCTATTTACATTCCTAAGGGTGTAAATGTTAAAAGTTTATCGCGTGATATATCCTGGCAATTTGAGCCAGCAAAAAAGATTGTCGCAGGATCGCATTTAACTGGCGGTGATATTTATGGCACAGTACAAGAGAACACATTAGTAAATCATAAGATACTATTGAATCCACGTGCAAGAGGTACTGTGAAGTATATAGCGCCCGCCGGTCAGTACACGGTTGATGATATTGTACTCGAGACTGAGTTTGATGGTGTTGTGACTAAGCACAGCATGTTGCAAGTTTGGCCAGTACGTCAACCACGGCCTGTTATAGAAAAGCTGCCTTGCAATCACCCATTGCTGACCGGACAACGTGTGCTGGATTCACTTTTTCCCTGTGCCTTGGGCGGAACAACTGCCATTCCGGGTGCGTTTGGTTGTGGAAAAACCGTTATATCACAGGTAAATGTTTTAGCTATATAAAGGTAAACTATCTCAGGGAAAAGGTAAATTTGCTGCTTGACAAGGCATCGTTTAATTCGAAAATCTTGTAAACATAAAAAGTATGTATTTACGAGAGTGTTCGATCATTCGCCTTTTTTAAAAACCGGTTTTCGGGTTAATCGAAAAAATTGCAAAAAAAAAATTAAGAAAAAACCGGATAAAACGGTTTTATTTCACATAGTTTTCTTACAGTGAAAATTCACAAGTTAGTATAAAGTCATGACCAAAAATTACAATAAAACAGGGATGGTAATCATTATGAGTAAAATAATTGAAATCAACATTTAATCATTACTTAATGATATTTAAATATTTTTTCATTTAAAAACAATAATAATTATAATTAAGTTTTTATTTTTCGTTCAACGGAAATTATTATTATTTATTTTTATTTTTTGTTCACAAATACTGATTATGTTGTGATTTTTATTTTTTCGCTCGAGATACAAATTATTAGTGAGTTTTGTTTTTCCACTTAAAAATAATGATTGTTTATAAAATCGAAAAGGCCGTACAGACGCAATCTACTGAATTGACCTGAACATTATGGGACTTAATCCTTTTATTACGGTGTCGCCACCTCTGAAAAGGATACGTCGGAAATCACGCTGTTATAGCTTTTGAGTTTTTTTTAATGATTATTATTCTTAAGTGAGAAAATAAAACTCAAGTTTACAAAAAAAAAAGTTTCTGCATATTGAACCAAACCTCTATATCCCTATGTTATTCGACGCGCTGAATGCGAATCCGAGTTCGAGTTCATTTGAAGGTCAAGTAGGGAAAAAAACATTGAATAGATATTAAAAAAAACGGTGGCAACCGGTTCGGAAAAACTGAGTCAATCACGCTGGTATTTACCTGCACATACAAAGAATTTTCGAGGTGAAGCGTTCTCCAACTTATCCTAATGTTTAAGTATATAATTATAAAATATTCTGCAATGTGCTTAGCCTCGCTCTTGTAAGAGCTGGGAACTCGAAGAGAAGGTGTTAAAATGTCTTCCTTTGGGCGCGGATACTTACAGCTGCGGCAGAACCTGTTGAAAGGTATGCCGATCCTTTTAGCCCAATCACCCACGAAGCGGTGTCTTGTGGAGACAGCCGTGAATTGGTAGGTATTTTTCTTGCTCATTCCTAGGACAGCCTTGGTTTTAAGAGGGCCGTAGGTATTCCAGATCGGGCTAGTAATTCTCGAAGATCCTTTAAAACCGCAACTCTGCATAACTTTCGAATGGTAAATTTTGTTATTTTCCGGCTTTTTATTTCCCTAAGCGAGACGCCAATACAGAGCTACACCTCGCTAGTTCATCCATTATTTCATTACCGTTTATGACTCTGATGTCCCGAGACCCGTGTTAGACTGATTTCGAATCGAACAGAAATTGAGACCAAACCTCCTCTCGCCTCTTACAGTCCTCAACAAATGGCGACCCAAAAGCTCGCAAACGCTTCTGCCTGGAATATGTTTACGTGGTCCGATGGGCGAAATAATAGCTTCAGATTGTTCACATTGCTTTAAAATAATCTTAGATCCAATTGTAAGGACACCCATTCCCTCAAAGCACTAAGAATTTTATTTTCGGTCCCTGGCTCAGACTATTGGCGTGTAGATCGAGTGCACAAACATTGGCTTCAATATCCCAACTATTACCTATGCTTGCTTGCTCCTCAGTGCTGAGCCTCCAACTAAAGTTGGAATAAAGACAAAATCTAAGATATGTACACCTTTGAGGAAGATCCAGCGGTGTCCACTTGAATTTAGGTTGCGTGTGATTGGGCAATTTTGTCTTATTTGTACATACATAACTCGCTTCAGGCTATTTTGCTTCGAATTCACATTGGCCGAATATAGCACAAGAATCGACTTTCTTTAGGGTGTACTCCATAATTTCGCTTATAACCGAAGTAAATTGGCCGATGCTAGTATGGTTACATCGTCGGCATAAGCCACCACGTATAGAATCTGTACTGAAATTATTAAAGGCGTCCTCAATATTTATAAAGGAAGGATGCATAGTTAACTGTATGAGGTAGAGCGAGTTCCCATTCGTGGGAACCACTTCATGAAGGACGAGTATTCGTCGATTTTCCTTTTACCTCTTGTTCATAATATGCAGAACTAATGGCATCTCAAACGCCTTGTGTACAATTGTTGCGACCACGTTTTCTCGCTTTAGGAATAAAAAACACTTAAATTATCCTCCAGCTAAGCTGGGCGTGATTCAGTTTTAGGCGACCTCTAAAAATTGGTATCAAAATCGGAAAAACCACCTTAAAGGCTTCCTGAAGCATAACAGGTAATAGTTGCGTTTCAGATGCTTCACGATTTGCAGGTTTTACAGGATTTGCAGGAACAACTGTTTTCTCCGTTACACCTGGAACGGCTTCCTGTAAAAATCTGCAAATCGTGAAGCATCTGGAGCGCAACTAATATTACCCGAGTTAATTTGTAAAGAATTTTCTTCTTAACTTTTAAACAAAAAGTTATTTATTCAGAGAATTGCGTAAAGCGCAGCAACCTTAGAAACATCTCGTAAGTTTTTCAATTCTGAAAACCCTTGTGATCTCAGCAACTTTTAAGCAGAGTTAGAGTGAACTCCCTTCGCCTTTCCAGGCTTTATCCAAATACTCCAATTCTGATGTCATTATTTATGTCGGCTGTGGTGAGCGCGGTAACGAGATGGCTGAAGTATTGCGTGATTTCCCCGCATTGTCTGTTGAAATTGATGGTGTTACCGAGTCCATCATGAAGCGTACCGCTTTGGTCGCCAACACCTCCAACATGCCTGTCGCTGCTCGTGAAGCTTCTATTTACACTGGTATCACACTGTCTGAATACTTCCGTGATATGGGTTACAATGTATCTATGATGGCTGATTCCACCTCCCGTTGGGCTGAGGCTCTGCGTGAAATTTCAGGTCGTTTAGCTGAAATGCCTGCCGATTCTGGCTACCCAGCCTACTTGGGTGCACGACTGGCCTCCTTTTACGAGCGTGCTGGTCGCGTAAAAACTTTGGGTAATCCCGAGCGTGAAGGTTCCGTTTCCATTGTCGGTGCTGTATCGCCACCTGGTGGTGATTTCTCAGATCCTGTCACCTCAGCTACACTCAGTATTGTGCAAGTGTTTTGGGGCTTAGATAAGAAATTAGCGCAACGTAAACATTTTCCCTCTGTCAACTGGTTGATTTCGTATTCAAAGTATATGCGCGCACTGGATGAATATTACGAGGAAAATTTCCCAGGATTTGTTGCTCTGCGCATAAAAGTACGGGAAATACTGCAAGAAGAAGAGGATCTCTCAGAAATTGTGCAGCTAGTAGGAAAAGCGTCACTAGCCGAAACGGATAAATTGACGCTGGAGGTGGCAAAGCTGCTTAAAGACGATTTTATGCAACAAAATTCCTATTCGTCGTATAATCATTATTGTCCTTTCTACAAGACTGTGGGCATGCTCAAGAATATAATAACTTTCTACGACTTATCACGCAATGCTATCGAATCAACAACAACAGGAGAGAATCGTGTTACATGGAATGAGATACGCCAAGAAATGGGAAATATACTGTACGAGTTGTCATCGATGAAATTCAAGGTGAGTACGAATTACATTAAAGTAAAGGAGATATAATGGACGATGTATTTTCTTTCCTTGTTAGGACCCACAAAAAGAGGGAGAACGAAGAATCAAGAGTGGTTATAAAAGACTGAATGATGAAATGCAGTATGCATTCAGTCGCCTGTTGGAATAAATTATTTTGGTAATCGTTGTTGTTATTTTTTTTTAATGCATAATGCCTTATCTGTTATTTTGAAGTAACCGTTTAGTAGAATATAATAGAGAGTCGGAATAAAAAATCTGTATCCTAAATTTAGTATTAAATTCGTGGTAGCTTGCTAAAAGTTCGGAGGACGCACAAGCTGGAATGACAACAACTTTCGCAGAGGATTTGACCATTGACTGTGATAAAAAGTGACAAAGCCCCGTTTGGTGCAGCATCGATAAAAACCGGAGGGGGTTATCATAGTCGCAGCAGTTCAGGAAACCAAACTCCATTTCGATTCAAGCCCCCAGAGTCAGAACGAGTACAAAGTTTTCCGAAGAGACTCCACGTTTCGCACCATCAATGAAGATGCTCCTACCAGGATCGTGGGTGACCTTTACAGCTCAAAAAAAACAATGTCGCCCTTACTTACAGACGGCGATTAATTTTACATCTGAAGGGAACAAACTCTGCCGCTGTATGCTAAAGCACACAAGCTCCGCATACGAGACACATGAATATGGTGTACTCAAGAGAGGCAAATGCAGCTGTCATATAAGGCGTTAAGACCGAACGGAATATTCATGCAGATTCTGAAAAAGCTAGGACGTGTCACTGACCAATTTGATGACAGCAGAAGATCATTCTCAAGTCAGGAAAGAAGGCGGACGCAAGAGAATTGCATTACATGTCGTTCCGTTCCTTGTATGTGTGATGGAATTTTTGGATCATTGAACGGTATGTAAAATGTATCGTACGGAATGCTTCGCGTGAATGGTGGTTCAAATACGATATTTATATCATTCAAATTGATCATTTCCGTATAACTTGTGCAATTAAAGTTTATATCTGGTTTTTTATAAACTCTAAGTTCCATTGGCTCGTCAACATCGGTTCGATAGCGTAGAATTTTCTTGATGGCACAGTCGCGCTTTTCTTTGCTGTCATCAAACAACATTGATAACAAGATATTTTCCGAATGCGCATAATATGAATTATCTTTAATTACTTGATTGACAAATTTGCGTAAACGAGGTTCTAGAAATCGTGAGCAACCAATGAACTTGAAAAATAATGCACTGCCGTACACGGCAGAGCTGTAATACTTGATATTAGGTTTGTTCGTCGAGCAAAAAATTTGTACGAATTTGTAGGAATTATCACGATTTTTGCCCAAATCGCGTTCGTGCAGACCAAAAAATTATCCAACACTCAAAAATTGTGAGAGCAAAGTGACAGTTCTCTTGGAGAGAAGTTGCAAATTCTTGCTGGAAAAAATTTTGCCAGCAAGAATTTGCAAACACGAAAAACATGTGGTTGTGGCGCATGGTTGCATTTTTGTCTACAATAATTTGAATAAATTAGTTCGTTAAATTTAAAAATTTATACACACGAGCGATTTTTTTATGAAAAAAGGAAGTAAATAATTGTTGATATAATTACTTTAGTTAATTCCAATGATTTGAACTTAATTCGGCTGAAAAAAATGGTATTCGCAATCGGAATGCAATTGCAACCAGAGTCGATTTAAGAAACCCGACAGCTAGTACGATGAAGAAATTGAAATGTATGTTAAAGAAAGTCAGAACAACAAGAAATATACATGTATATCCTGTTTTTGGCCATCCGAAAGAATTTTAAAAATTCTATAAAATTTTTTTATGTTTGAAATGCAACCGTGGACGCCAGCTGGCAGCGAAACTTGCAAATTCCTGCAAATTTGCGTTCGTGCAGAAATTTGCAAGTTTCTCAACATGAGAGAGAATTTGAGAGAATTTTTTCTTACTCTCTAATATTTTGAGTGTTGGATAATTCTTGCTGGATTTTCGACGAACAAACCTATTGAAGTACATTGGCACATAACATTTAATTATAAATTCAACCAGAATTCTTAAATTTGCATCTGGATTTTCCGTTGTCACATATAATCGCAATAATCTAGCGGCCTTGGTGAGCCACCGAGAATGTACAATTTTCCCTGGTTTGATGTTAGCCAGATCCACCGGAACCACGCCGCTAGAAATTGCATGGGCCATGTCGTATAAGTACTTCGAATCGGTGGAAAATTCAATTTTTTCTGGAGCAGGGGGCATATTTTGCAACTCAATTTTCTGGAAGCCGTCCACCACCTGAAAATATATAATAATAAAATAATTAAAAATGGTTGACAATTATAATAAATGAGTGATAGCAATAACTTACCGGAAGAGTTTCACAAGTTTCGATGAACTCTTTGAGGCGTTCGTGAACCCAGCCATTGTGTTCATTGTACACAATGAACCCAGCCGCATGCACATGGAGCTGCCTTCAAATCGCATTTACATGTTCCAATGTAAAAAATTGTTTCCAGACATTTTACATACTCTGTAAATTGTTGGGTGTTGTTTCTTCTCTTGATTTGCTCTTGATACTTGTCAAACAATTTATTCAATTTATTAAATACACTTTTTTCAGTATTATTTCCATACCAAGTTTTTCCCAAATTCCAATCAACTTATCTTGTACTTGAATAGTGAATGATTTATGGGAAAACTTTTTTTGTTCTGTTTTAGCACGTTCGCTTAAGTAAAAATAATATCTCAAGATATCCAGATGGGTTGGTAAATTAAGATCAGTTAAATCAGTAGACACACCAAAAACAGTAACATCATGCTTGGGTATATGACTCATTGGGTTTTCGATAGTTGTTGATGTAGTTGCTTCATCTTGCGGTGTAGAGGATGGTGGATTCATTGTAAACTTTTTGATTTGGAATGGTCACTTCACTTATTATTTTTTTTGAAATATTTTTTTATCTGAAACTAGCGAAAACCCGCCCGTTCCGCTGGTCGTCTTTAAAAAAATCTAGATTAATTCATTAAATTAAGCCGAAAAATACTGTGTGTTTTTTATAAAAATTCTCGCGCATGAATAGTAATGAAAGAAGTTTTGAATAGTAGTAGCAATTAAAAAACGTTTGATGTGATTTACTTTATTACTTTTTTTATTGTAATGCTCTTTGGTATACAATATTCTTCGTTTTTCCATGCGTTATTGAATAAATGAACAATACCGATGGCTTACCAACTCTTGAGCATGAAACATAAAGTTGGCCATGAGAAAAACATGGGTATTCTAAATCAATACCACAAATTGATAAAGTTTGGCCTTGTGACTTATTGATAGTAATCGCGAATGCAAGGCGAACAGGAAATTGAAGACGTTTGAATTCAAACGGCATATCCGATGGTATCATTGGTATTCGCGGTATTAAAACGTCTTCACCAGAGTATTTTCCATTCAAAATTGTTGCTTCAATGACGTTATTCATCAATCTCTTAACTGTTAATCGAGTGCCATTACATAGTCGTGGCTGATTTATGTTTCTCAACATAATAATCGGTGCTCCTATTTTCAAGTTTAGCATGTGTGGCGGTAATCCAGGTCGTTTCCTATCAAATAGATGCAAAATATTCTAAATATTTACTCAAATGGTTGTTTTTATCAGAAAACAATTTTAAAAACGTGGTTTTCTCTGGAGAAAAAATACTCACTTGTTGTTTGCTTGAAAATCAGATCAGAAAGAAAGTTTGAGCGCGTCGTTGTTCCGTTCTGCATTTGCATAGATGCGCTCCCCTTTACACATAAACCACAACATCAATCGTATGATACATACACTTCGTCGTGTACGAAAAAGCGGAGAAGGAGAAGAGAACTGTTCTATTCCCCTTCGCTTTAACCCAGCTATGTGTTCAGGTGCAAATGACTTTTTGCGTGAAGTCTGATATAAAATAAGTTCTATTTACTCTTCTTAAATTTATATAAACTTTTCCAAGCGAAGTAAAAAAACTGACATATATTTGCTTCAACCGTATATTTGTGAGTACACAGGTAATACGTAAATATATGAATGATATAGGTAATATCTCATATTAGCATAACCTTTCTGCAAAAAATTAAGGAAACGATCACCAATCACGCCGGTAATGATACAATGAATTTTTCACTATAACTGACTTCAGATTAACGTTTATATAATAAGCGTATATGTAACATTTTAAAATTTTTTTAGAATTTTTAGTTTTATTTTTAATATTAAGTGGTCTTCCTCTTCCTCTTCCTCTTTCTCTTTCTCTTCCTCTTCCTCTTTCTCTTCCTCTTCCTGTAGCTATTCCTTTTCCTCTTCCATCTCCAGCTCCATCTCCTTTCTTTATCCCGGAAACGGGCAGTAAAAATTACTTCACTTAAAAGCTTTCATCAACAGCTTCCATCTGATACCCATATTGTACAAACACATCCAAGGGTACCTTGGTCCACCTTTTCGCCTATATCTCGAGACCCTGGTCACTCAGAGATCTAAAAAATACTCTGTATTAAAGCACTCATCAGTAGCTTTGATTTGATACCCACAATGTAAAAACACATCCTAGGGTTACCCGGGTCCTCGTGCAGCGCCACCTGGTGGCGAGTGGAATCAATAAGCATATTATACTAACCTTCTCCGTGGAAAAATATATATATATACCAAATTTCATAATAATCGGCCCAGACACACACGGCCAAAATGTATTCAATTCTAATGAATGATATGTGCGGTACAAAAAATACCTGCGGCAAATAGCAAAAACACACTCACTTAACCGACGCACCGCGCACACATGCGTTATCGGATTTCAACCAAACTTCACAGAAACCTTTGGCAAAGCAACACCAACAATGTGTAAAACTTTCATTGTGTTCCTTACACGCGTTGCTGAGATTACCACGGACAAACGCACACTTTTTTTCGGCTTAATTTTTATATATATAGATTAGCACTTCACACTTTGAGTTCTTCACAACGACTTAATGCATTCACAAAAACTGTTGCGTTATATATGGTCTACGAGACGAGGTAATAAGAATGAAATGGTAATTTCAATTCTACCTGCTGTGTCTTGTGGTGGCTTAAAAAAAACAACACAAGCAATTTTACGATCTGCAATTGTGTCACAGTGATACCTTCATTGTTTAAAAGGGTTGCGGTGCATTCCAGTGATACCTTAATTGTTAAAATGGTTGCAAAAAACGCGCATTTCTTAAAAAGGTGCCTTAAAATACCCACAAAAAGGGTTGTAAAAACAACCTTCATTTCTTAAGTAGGTGCTATAAAAAAACTACACAAGTAAGTTTACGACATGCAGCTGTGTCTTAAAAAACGCACACAAGCAATTTTCCGATTTGCAATTGTGTCACAGTGATACCTTCATTTTTTAAAACGGTTGAATAAAAAACCCACACAACTATGTTTACGACATGCAAATGCATCACAGTGATGCCTTGGTTTTCAAAGGGTTGTAAAAACGCTAATTTCTAATAATTTTTTTTAATTTCTTTTCTATTACTAAGTTAAATTCATTTTTTCATTTACATATGTTCTGACTAAATAAAGAGAAAAATAAACTCCAAAAAGAAAAAACATAGGCATTTCGCTGATTTTTTCATGTAAAGTGCAAAACCGGCGATTATTTGAAATGTTTGTATGGTGAACCCCCAGGGGGGTTCCAGGGGGTGTGCCACTGGCATCGGTGGGTCGGGTCTCCAAAGTTAGTGGGGGTCGGTCATACATTTGGACTCGATTGGAGCACTCTAAATGGGTCAAAGTGGGATTTTTCAAAATTTGCCCCTACCCAAAAGTTCGACCCAAATTGGGGGACATCAGAATTCGTTTTAGAGGTATGGTTCCTTCGGCAAAGTTTCTTATTTTGATCCCTAGAATATGATTTTCACAGAGCAATGGGCGATTTTTTTGCCTCCCCACAAATCGACCCGGCCTAGTATGTATATACCAAAAAGGCCCAGAGGCCTTCATACCGATTTGTACTTGGTGATTTTTACCAACCAAAAATTTAATTTCACACTATTGTGAGTACAGCACATACAGATGTGTAGACGGCATTGAAAAATGGTATACAATCGGTGTGCATATGTAAACCTAAAATACTTTTTCGAATACAAATATATACTATATATCCTGACATATCTCCTCTAACGGTGCCTATGCCTTTGTATAACATATATGTATGTATGTATATACGTACCCTGCAAAAAATTGTGCGACTAATCTCTAAAGCGAGTATTCCGAGATTACTCTCAATCGGGTACAATTGGGCATTAATTAGTCCCAACTAGTCTCATACGGGTACTATTAACGATTTAATGATATGTACGCACTTAGTCAATGAAATTTCATGTGCGGCGTTGGCACACAGAGAGAGTATTCGCCTAACAAAACTGAGCCCCCCGGTTCAAATCTCAGCTGGCTCAAATTTTTATTTTTATTTTTTAAAAGTGACTAGTCGCTTTTAATACCCATTCGGGTATAAAGGTGAACAATTAGTCTCTTCATAGGACATGCTCGAACAAAAGCGATCAGTTCATTTCATATAAAGAGATCAAAAGTGGTATTAGTCGCATGTTCCTTTGCGATTGCTCCCCGAGTCATCCCGGATTAGTCCCATTTTTTGCAGGGTATGTACAAACAAATATGTATGCATTCAAATATATATGCAAAGATAGACAATTGTATATATGTATGCATTTTGCCTCGTTTGGTTTGATGCGACTCAACTGAACCGGAACTCGAAATAGCCAAAATATCTGTCGAATACAGTAAAGGAACAATATCGATGGCGAATGTATTCAAAAATAGTAAGCGTTTTACTTTGCGTTTCAAAATGGCAAATAAATTGCCTTAAAGTCTGAAATTAATTTTAAATTGCCATGTATGTAGCTACATTAGGGCGGGTCAATTTGTATGGAAGATTTTTTCGACTATGCGCTTATAGCACAGAAGGATTCTACGTGGAATTCTAAGTAAATTTTCCCCGAGAAATTTTGGGTCTAACATAAATTTAAAGCTAACCAAATTGTGAAAATAGGTTTCGTAGCATTTTGCTCTAAATTGTTTTCAGATCCATGGTTTCTTCGGCAAATATGCTTAGTATTACATGTACAACCCTCCTATGCTATACCCGCATAGTAAAAAATGAATGAATACATAAAATCAGCAAAAACCTTCGAAAAACTATTCGAAAGCGTCTCAGGGTGCTTTAGTAAAAGCCATTTAATAGCCGCCCACACATTTTGGAATCCAGCGTAAACTTGTTTGCTGCATGGAAACATTAGGTACAATGAAAACTAACTTGAATAGAGCTCAGACTTTTATACTGTTATCCACTTGTTATTCCATTAAGCGGCATGTCTACAAATAAGTCCGGCATTTATAGCAATTTTCCGCATTTTTGTGCTGGCACTGGCCTTTCAACCGCTCTTTCCAATTTAACACACACGACCGTCATCAGAAGTGGTGGAACCATCCATGGCTGGTTTATTACGCTATCAAACTCAAGCGCCCAACTGACCACATAGTGTACCCTTCGTCACTCCAGTAGATTTTGATGTGGAAATTAAATTTTCTTTGTTGACGTGAGCATTTTATTTTTATTGTGGTGATTTTTTTGCGAACATGTAGGTTGAACGGGCAGGGGAGGTGGAAATAAATACATAGGTTTGTGTGTACATATGTATGCATGTGTGTAAAGCATAAACATGCATTGGTGGCGACGTGTCATATTTAGCAAAGTGAAATGCCACAAGCACTCACTTTACCTACTGAGCGGCTTACTTGAACAGAAGCGTTTGTTGGTAGGATCCGGAAATTTATTGACGACCCACAATGTGGCGAGTTTAAATCTTTTTAATATTTTAGCACTTTCGCGTAATAAATTGTAAAGGTTGTGCTAGTTGCTTTTTTCTTCTTTTACTGTTAAACGCATGAAGGTAAGTTTTTTTTAGTTAGCAGTTAACTTTAAGCTGTTATGAAATGGAAGGTATGCTATTGAAATATTAAACAGAATTCTTTTGCAATTGTACAAGAGCATCAAAGCTAGCAATGAAAGAAGTCTAAATTCGAGCGAAACCGCAGTTTAGGCACATTACGCATCGTTTCCTCGACAGTCGGGCCAAGAACTATAATTCCAGCTCATCCCCTTAAAATTCTTCGGATAATTTTTATGTTGTTACAACACATAACACCTTTTATCTCACCTGTGCCGAATATTAAATGAATTGGCTACTAAATTACCACTATATTCTCCAAGCGCTACGGCATATTCACCGGTAGAAATTAAATATAGCTGCAAGATAGCTGCCTTATGTATACTGTAAAATATAGCTAGAGGCTGCAAGTTTTTATTTTAGAATGCACTTTTCACAATACATTTTCAATAAGGTAAATTATTTACATTACATTCAACAAACGAAACGTGAGCTTTTAGCAGCGAAAACAATACATTTAGATTTTGACAAACAAGAAATTCATTTAAACAAATAATACTACGGGTATCCGCTTGTTTAGCATTTATATGTATACTGTAAATCGAATGTGCATTTTTGCGGGTAACAAATATCCATTATACTTGTATATCTTCTGCTTGTATATAAGTGTGCGTGTAAACAATAACTGCACATAGTACATATTCCAAAAAAGAAATACAAATGTTAACAATAATATTAGAAGTACATATTAGGACGTTCGTGTGTATTTTAACTTTGTTGCCTGGAATTAACAATTTATTTTTCACTTAATATACTGTATAAACACCAACGTGTTGGGAATGTTTTTGGGTTTTATATTTTCA
Source organism: Rhagoletis pomonella (assembly GCF_013731165.1). NCBI lineage: Eukaryota > Metazoa > Arthropoda > Insecta > Diptera > Tephritidae > Rhagoletis > Rhagoletis pomonella. The sequence continues at coordinate 23,034,718 of NW_023458560.1, forward strand.
TCGAAAAGCGATGGTATAGCTAGCGTTTTAATTCAGCTTTTTTAACACAAAATGTGGAATGCATGATTTTGTTTTTATAAAGGAATATTTTGCGCCACGTTTGATGCTGCTTCATTACTGTTTGGAATGACACATTTACACGATTTTCGATTAATTAATCTATATAACATTATGATAGGCTCCTTGTCTTTAAGTTTTAATTTAAAATTAAAGCAAATTTGTGTAGAATGTCTTCAGAAGCCTAATCCTCCAAATTTCTGAAGGCTTGGTTCAGATCTTCATACAGCTGTTCGAAATCGGCCTTGATCTTGGCCTCACCATCTTTCACGGGATCCTGTAATGCAAAATGCGAGTTAAAAAATTTCTCCTAAGCATGCAAAGTCTGAAAAAACTCATACTAACCTTGAATTTCATTGAGGACAGCTGGTACATAATGTTGCCCATAGCTTCGCGGATAACGTTCCATGTGATCTTGTTCTCGGACTGCGCCGTCGATTCGACAGAGTGGCGGGCCAAGTCATAGAAGGTAATTATGTTTCTCAACATACCCACTGTTTTGTAGAAGGGGCAGAAACGATCGTATGAGGAGTAGGAGTTCTGCTGCAAGAAATCATCCTTCAACAATTTCGCCACCTCAAGTGTAATCTTATCGGTTTCGGCCAGCGAAGCTTTACCGACCAATTGTACAATTTCAGACAGATCCTCTTCTTCTTGCAAAATTTCCTTGACCTTAGTACGCAATGGCACAAATTCAGCAAAGTTCTTCTCATAGAAGTCGTCCAAAGCACGCATGTATTTCGAGTATGAAATCAACCAATTGATCGAGGGGAAATGCTTACGTTGGGCCAATTTCTTATCCAAACCCCAGAACACTTGTACTATACCCAAAGTGGCAGAGGTCACAGGATCGGAGAAATCACCACCAGGTGGCGATACAGCACCGACAATAGACACCGACCCTTCGCGTTCCGGATTACCTAAACACTTAACGCGACCAGCTCGCTCGTAGAAGGAGGCAAGACGTGCGCCCAAATAGGCTGGGTAGCCAGAATCGGCAGGCATTTCAGCCAAACGACCTGAAATTTCACGAAGAGCCTCAGCCCAACGGGAGGTAGAATCAGCCATCATAGATACGTTGTAACCCATATCACGGAAGTATTCAGAGAGTGTGATACCAGTGTAAATAGAAGCTTCACGAGCAGCGACAGGCATGTTGGAGGTGTTAGCGACCAATGCGGTACGTTTCATGATAGATTCGGTGACACCATCAATTTCAACAGACAATTCGGGGAAATCACGCAATACTTCAGACATCTCGTTACCACGCTCACCACAACCGACGTAAACAATGACATCAGAGTTGGAGTATTTGGACAAAGACTGCAAAAGATAGTGAAGAGTTTAGCGCGATGTTAAGAAATACCAACATATATTTCTGTATGTAATATTACGAGAAGTCATTAAGCGCGTAAGTAAACCTCAGTCTCCTTGCCCGTTTCAATTAACTGTGCTTTGGCGTATTTTCAATTGCCCGTTTTAAAAAGGCCATTTTCACAAGCAATTGCTAGTTTTAGGCACAATTGTGCATTGCGAATGCAAAGAAATCTACTTCTTTTAAGAAAATAAATAAGCATTTTACTCACCTGTGAGATTACAGTTTTGCCACAACCGAAAGCTCCGGGAATGGCGGTGGTACCACCTTGTACACAAGGGAAAAGCGAGTCCAACACACGCTGGCCAGTCAACAATGGGTGGTTGGCGGGTAATTTCTCAGTGACTGGACGTGGCTGACGCACAGGCCACACTTGCAACATAGTATGCTTAGTGATCTCACCATCGAATTCAGTTTCCAAAACGATATCATCAACAATGTAATTGCCCGCTGGAGCAATGTAGCGTACAGTACCCTTGGTGCGAGGATTAACGATCATCTTGTGTTTGACTAATGTGTTTTCGTGCACAATACCGTAAAGATCACCTCCGGTGATGTGTGAACCGACTTTAACGTTGAGAGGATTGAATTCCCATGCTTGCGTACGCGACAAGCTGGGTACGTTTACACCCTTGGGTATATAGATGGATTCGGTCAATTCGTTAATGTCTTTCAATGGACGCTGGATACCGTCAAAAATACTACCCATAATACCGGGACCCAATTCGACAGACAAGGGTTTGCCTGTACGCAACACTGGATCACCAACAGTTACACCGGAGGTTTCTTCGTATACCTGGATGGTGGCCATGTCACCTTCCAGACGAATAATCTCACCTACCAATTCGAAGTAACCTACGCGCACCAACTCGTACATAGCAGAACCAGCCATGCGTTCGGCTGTGACGACTGTAAAAATTAGAAAAAAGAAACCGTGAGCTCCCAGAACGGTGCAAATGATCTGCAACATCTACTTACCAGGACCGGACACGGCGAAAACGCGGCCATATTTGCTTTCGCTATCCTCATCATCGAAGCACTTCAAGTTCGACATTTTGGCTTTATTTGATGTTCAACTAGGAAAATAAAACAAAAACCAAATTTTAGAGTAACTTTTTAAATAAGTGATCGCGAATCACTGCAGAATAACTATGGAGCAGGTGGAATGAAGCCAATAAAAATGAGCAGTCAGCTGACAGTAATAAGTGAATTAGATGTTAACCACTTTCTCTTATCAATTCCGATTAGAATTCACATGGTCTGAAGCAAAGTATAGGTACCTGATAGGAAATGATCGTAACCCTGCAAAAATCCCGACTACTCCATGCATGCGTGTAAAGAGTACTCCCTAAGGACCAAGGAATACTCCAAAATTAACCACAATTCATATAAAAAATATGGTCCAATTAACATTGCGATGTCCTAGGGCAGGACCATATACTCCATCCCCGCATTACATCAGAGTAGCACAAAACTACTCCAACATATTAACAATGGCATTGTTGCTATATTTTTTCGTTTGTACACGCTTTTGTTCTTCACTTCCCAAATACTTTTTCGAAATTAATAAAAACCAAGACAAAAATTAAAAATTATTTGTTGCCTCTGAAGGTATTCGAACCCGAACATGCAGGGAGCTAAGAACTAACAGCGAGCATCTCTACACGTTCAGCTACAGCCAGACATGCAAATGCGCTTTCAAATGCTCAACTTCAATCACGTTGCGTTAAAACACGAGCAGTGATCGGATAACAAACAATGAGCTAGCGCAGAGACACCAGTTGGTCCGCTACAGCATGACAGAGGAACACTTTTGTAAGTACTCCAATTTACCACAAATAGACTACATGATCCAACGATTTTTGCAGGGAATTAGTAGAGCTTTGTATTCATGTGACCTGCTAATGAAGTGTTGTACTTGTTGAAACTTTATGTTCGAATTCGAATGGGCGGCAATAACATCTTTATTTTTCTTCAATTTAATACTTTAGAGCCCAAATTCACGTAAACTACTTACTTTTTCTTTTAAAAACCTTACAGCGCACAAAATAATTAAATACCTATGTATAAAAAAAAAAAAATATGTGGAATGTGCCTAATCTACGATCCACATTCGAACTTCGAAGCTTTGACAGTTGCATTTGACGTTGATCACAAGACTACTGTCATCTGCAAGTGTCAGCTGACGGCTGACTAAATACGATCGAATGCGAAAAAACTACGCAGGCAGCCATTTTGAATTTCCGACAATAAACCCATTTATTTTGCTACTGAAATGCATTTTTAACACATTTGAAGAAACTTACAAAGCGATATTTCATTTGTATACCAATAACCAAAATTATGCCCTTTTACAATGTTTTGCTGCTAACGATCACAAGACACTCGAGGTCAGCTGACATACGTACATATGAAGGTATTTGCTCAACATCTTAAATTTAAGTTGTAAATATACCCTTGTGTTTAATGTTTTGGTTTGTTTTAACAATTTCATAGCATTTTTCATAGTTCTTATCAATATTTTAGTTGATTACATTAATGCAATTAACTTAGAAATAAAAGCTTAACTATTTTACGCCTAGCAAATGCCCACCGCCCTGTTTTATTATCTAATCAGAAACTCTGATTGTGTGCCCTACGCTAAACCAAATAATTACCGTTCTGCTTAGTAATGCGCGCTAATTGGATTTTTATAGCAAACAAAATATTTCACTGTACGGTGGTGCGGCAAAACTTACTTTTTTCAATAGAAATAACTACACAAACGTTGCACTTCTCCAGCAGAACAAGACCAACTGTGAAAATCGCCGACGTCGCCAGCAAATCTGTTTCGAACTTCGAATTTCGATGTCGCACTGATCGCCGAAGTTGAGCAAGCGAAAAGCTCGCGCTCAGCCATGATTCAATAATACAAGGTTCGATAAACTGACAGTTGTCTCTCTCGCACCGCTCCCTTAGCAGTGGCACCGTGTTGCTTCTTTGCACATTTACATGGAAACAGTGTAGCTTTGTGTGATATAGAGGTATGAGCGTTTGTGCAATATGTTTATTTGTATATGCATATGAAGCATATTTAACTGTTGAAAACATAAACTGTTTTTAAATGGGATGTTTACATCAATCTCATAGTAGTCTTATTTTAATTTTGAGTCATTTGGCATTTTTTATACAGCTAAATAGCACATAAATTACGTAATTTACATAGATACATCAATATTACGTTCAAAATTTCGTTTAAAATGCTAGATTTCCTGCAAAAACATTAGAATTTGCAAAAGGAATTTCACTACTAATTGCCTACTTTGCGTACTTTTCTACTACCATTTTCGCACCAAGAGATTTCATTCTCCCCTTTTCTCCGTCCTTCGTAAATGCAACCTTTTGTAAGGGAGTGTCAAACCGCAGCTGTCAATAATTATCTAACCTTGTATTATTGAATCATGGCGCTCAGCGTTGATTCTCTTGCTCTTTCGAAATTGTATAAAGCTTCGATGTTGCCAGACATTCTATGCTCTTTATTTTTTAATCAGGGCTGCTTTAAATGTTATGTACCAGTTACCCAGTTACTAAAGATAGAATTGAATCAAGTATTTACAGTGAGATAATGGTGAATTCATTAAAAATAAAGCAGGTTGTTAAAAGATCGTAAAATATTATATGTTTCTGTAATGAATTTCAAGTTCATACTACAATAATTTATTTTATTTGAGATACAAAATATTTGACTACTTGATTTCAGACTAAATTATTGCATTAAAATTTAATTAAGGCCCCAAAGGCAACACTTTTCTGTTTTGAACGTCGGTTTCACCAGCAATTTAAAGTAAACTGAGTTTAAATTGAGCAGCTGGCTGACAATTGATTGGCTGATCTTGATTGGCTGGTTTACACCACGGCCGTGCACTGTAAAACTGGCCATAAATGGGAAACAACGAAAATGCCAAAAGCATGGCAAGAAAGTCCAAACCACTTGACGGTATAAGGCCTGTATGCAGCTCTCAAGAAAAGCAAAAACTCCATATAAAATGACGTACAAGAAATGGCTAAGAAATTTTCTTGAGTCAAATTTCCTTAAGGCAGTACGTAGTTCTTAAGAAATTTACTACGCTTTCTCTACGGTTTTCTAAAGTTTTTTGTGAAAAAAGAGCACAAGGCAACCCAGGCTTGCAACAGAAATATATACCCGTTCCATTATGTCTTGAGAATAGAGTGATACAGGGCTTAAGGCCAGTGTATGCAGCTCTCAAGAAAACGGTCAAGAAAAAAAATTGCCATTATTTCGTGTGTGTGTGTGTGTCCAAGGAATTTTGACATCTTATACTTCACCAGCCTATTGTCTCACTCTTTCCTCAAGAAATAATGGAACGGGCATATATTTCTGTTGCAAGCATGGGTTGCCTTGTGCTATTTTTTCACAAAAAACTTAAGAAAACCGTAGTAGAAAGCGTACCAAATTTCTTAAGAACTGCGTGTTGTTTCAAGAAAATTTTACACAAGAAAATTCCTTAGCCATTTCTTGTATGCCTTTTGATATGGAGATTTTGCTTTACGGCCTGTATGCAGCTCTCAAGAAAAGCAAAAACTCCATATAAAATGGCGTACAAGAAATGGCTAAGAAATTTTCTTGACTCAAATTTCTTTAAGGCAGTACGCAGTTCTTAATAGGGCATTCGCACGAGGCGATTTTACAGGCAACAAAAGTTCAGACGAGGCGATTTTCGATTCAACACGAATCGTTATTTACATTATTGAAAATGAATTTAAATCGCAATATTTTATCAATTGGCGTAAATTTGGTAAGCCAAGCGTTGGTAGAAGTGCTTTTAGCGAAGCTGAAAGATAAAATTAGAGTAACGGCCTGTATGCAGCTCTCAAGAAAAGCAAAAACTCCATATAAAATGACGTACAAGAAATGGCTAAGAAATTT
>NW_023458560.1:23041176-23043185 GCF_013731165.1 Rhagoletis pomonella
CAAAAACTCCATATAAAATGACGTACAAGAAATGGCTAGAAATTTTCCTGAGTCAAATTTCCTTAAGGCAGTACGCAGTTCTTAAAAAATTTACTACGCTTTCTACTACGGTTTTCTAAAGTTTTTTGTGAAAAAAGAGCGCAAGGCAACCCAGCTTTGCAACAGAAATATATGCCCGTTCCATTATTTCTTGAGGAAAGAGTGAGGCAACAGGCTGTGCGTTATCAAATATGTCAAAATTCCTTGGACACACACGCGAAATAATGGCAATTTTTTCTTGGCCGTTTTCTTGAGAGCTGCATACAGGGCTTAAAAAAGTAAAAAAGAAAAAAAGTATGTATACAGAACAGTGTTGGCATTTTTGGTACAATTGTACTTGTTTGATACAATTTCATTTACAATATACTTTCCTACTACGCAATACTTTTTAGTACAATTTTGTAATGAATACTAAAAATATTTAGCTCTGAAAATTAACAGCAAGAAATTTTTTGTATTCTCTTTTGTTCGCCAGTTCGTATTTACCTATGTAAGTTTTGAAAAATGGCTTGAACGAACCAGTATAATATAGCCTAGGCAAATTTTTAAAGAAACTTCGATACTAAGTTTTATTAAAACAAAATGTCGAAGTCAGCTTCATATAGAAACAAAGTCTTCGTTAGTTATAAGAAGAGATTTTTTTAAATATAATACCTTTACGGCACTCACATATTGACAAGATTTTACTATTTATTTTATTATTTTTTATTTTTAATTATCTGTTTATAAAATATAATGTATTCTTTAAGAAAAACTGTATAAACCCAAGATTAAATCTTTGCGAAACATCCAAAAACCAATATACTTTTGTAAAAATTTCGAGCTTTATTAATATTCTTTAGTTTTTAGCCCATTCAATTTTAGTATAATAATGTGCAAGTTTAAAGTAGCTGGGACTTACCGTTGAACTTGGCAATTTTTTTTGTCGACGATGTCAGCCATTTTCTTCCATACGAAGTGTGTTCGACGATTTTTTTATATGGAGAAAATTAGCAACACCTTCATCAAAGAAATCTTAAAAAACTTAGTTATATTAAAACTTAATGGGCTAAAAAACCGCACACTCAAAATAAATCTAGGAAATCGAATTAAAAAGCTCGAAATTTTTACGAAAGTGTGTTGGTTTTTTTAATGTTGCACAAAGTTTGAACCTTGGATTTGTACGGCTTTTCTTAAAATATAAACCGTATTTTTACAAAAAATAATTAAAAATGAATAATATTAAGATAAATGGTCAAATCTTGTCATAAAGTTTTGATAAGCACTTGAAATGCTATTAAAATGTCAAATTTTAGTACTGAATCCAAAGGAAAATGTCTCTTTTATCTATTAATAATAACTTAAATATGCTTTTTGTTAAGATGTATACCTGAAAATGTGTGCATACATATTTGCGTTAAATGCAGTACGTGTGCACGTGGAACTGAACAACTGAGAGCGGCAAATAAAACTGCTATCTAGCGATGTGCTGAATTGTCGATACCCAAATACTTAAAAAAGGTTTCGGTACCCAATACTTCCTTATCGGTACCCGATACTGACTCTTGGGTGGATATTTCATATCATACGTCAACAAAACCGATACCGATTCGAAAATTGTCGCTAACTGGTTGTAGAATCTGTCGCTAACTGGTTATACAATCTGTCGCTAACTGGTTACAGAATCTGCCTACAAAAATTATATCGTCCGATTCAGTGGGAACAAAAATGCTTCAAACAAGTATGAGTTTTTCTGTATTATGGCCTCGAACCAACATATATCCATCGTTCATTTGAATCAGTAAAAGCTCTATTGGCTCCTGCATTCGGGTTTTGATAGGCGAGTCTCCCCTGAACCGTTTTTTCTATATTTTTGGCCTATGTGCGCTTTTGTTCGAAACCTAAATGTTTCGGTACCGAGTATCGAGAGTATTGGATACTTAAAAGTATTGACTCAGCACATCACTACTGCTGTCTTCTCTACTATGACG
>NW_023458560.1:23043195-23046143 GCF_013731165.1 Rhagoletis pomonella
ACTCAGCACATCACTACTGCTGTCTTCTCTACTATGACGTCACCAAAACAGCTGATTCTGTCAAAATCACTGAGAGCCGAGTAGCGGTATCGTCATCGGCGCCACCTCTGTATTCTCTCCACCGTGCCTGTAGTTGTTAATCTTTTCTTGGTAGAAAAATGTAATGCATTCCCATTTTCCCACTGGGTATGTATGTACATACAAATATGGGTATATGGATATCGATCTCAAAGATTTTAGGTCTATGTTATAAGTTTGAGTATTGAATGAAATACATATTGTCAATTAAATGTAATGGAAGTTATCAAAACAAATTCTATGGGACTGTGGAATACTATTTTCTCCTTTTTAGTCCATTTATAGAAACCTGATAAATTAAATAGTTTTATTTATTTTAATTTCATTTCCTGTAAATTGTTTCTTTAAATTGTTTATACCGTTATCTTAATTCACAAAGGCCCTAACCCCATATATGTAATACTTCTATATTGGTAGTAAGCTGCCATCTCAATGTGTAAGCATTCCGAAATCAAAGCGAGACAGTCTAGTACTGTTTTTGTCAATGGATTGTGTACTTGAGTGCCGTTTTTGTAAATGTTTCGTGTACATGTTTATTTATAAACGTATGTGTTCCTTTTCTTTCGTACGTGTTTATTGATATATCTGTACTGTAGTGTTTTCGGACGGTACTAGCTCTTACTGCCAATATAGGAGTATTACATATATCGCTAGCTTAGAAAGAAAAGTTGCTAAGTCCCATTTTAAAAATTTTACAGGAGAGGAAAAAATCTTCCTATAGCCATTTTCTTTAACTATTTCGCAAGACTTTCAATCAAACATTTTGCGCATTTAAAGCAAAGCTAAACTCCATAAGAATCAGAAGGATTCGATATTTATTAAAACATGTCGTATTATTTTGTCCTTATCGGATTTGTGGTGCTTCTTTTGGACTTAGCAAATTTTCCTTTTATTGCTTATGAAGAGGAAAAAATAAAACAAGTACCTTTATAATTTTCGAAACGATGCGTATTCAATTTCTCTAGCCTCCTATATCAAAATATGAGTTTTCATAAAAAGTGGACTTAGCAACTTTTCACTCTAAGCTAGCGATATGCCTAACCCACAAATTTTTTATTTTACAGGAGAAGCAAAAAATATTTTACAAAGAGTATTAAAAACAGGTAGGACTAAAAAATGGCATGTAACTCCGTTGTTTTCGGAACTATCACTTTAAAATTTTAATTGAAGGTGTACTTTAAAACCTCCTACCAAAATCTGCAAAAAAAGCAGTTTCAAAAAAATATTGGTTAGGGCTTTTGTGAATTAAGATAATGATACTGTTTCTTAATTTTTGTAAATTCTTAAATACAAAAATTAACAAAATTTATTCACAAGCTAAATGAGGAACTTGCCAATGAAAACTGCCCATCACCATTAAAAAAAACTCTTCTAGTTACATAGATTACAAAGTTTAGCCGTAATGATCGTGAAATTTTAAGTGTTTTGTAAAAGCATTCTTTTTTTTGAAATTAGCTAAAAGTACTTTGCCGGCTTTTACATGTAATAATACATCCAAAGCAATTTTTTGCCTTTTCATTTTGTGTTTTCTAAACGGTTCTACACGCGTAAATTTTAATTAAATTCATGTTTTGTATTCTGTACTTCATCGAAAATGTTACATTACTTAGGCATTTCGGTGGAATTTTTTGCTAAATGAAAATATTTCATCACTATTCCTACGATTAGAAACAGTTTTTATGAATATGTACTTGAGAATTTTGTGTTTACTCCACTTCGCCATTATAGCGGAAACTTATCAAAAAGTGTCGTTCATCTGGCAGCACTGAATAGATTTTAATCTTCGAAGCAATTTCGAAGTTTATGTTTAAACGATGTTTCCACGCCAAGTGATTCGCTTCCCATTCGTAATTCGCTCTCTCATTCGTGATTGGCGCCCCAATTATGAACCGAATCACGTAATTCGCCATACAAAATTTTGAGAGCGAATCACTTCATTCGTAGGTGATTCGGATCCAATCAACATGCGAATCAAGAACAAATCGTTGTCTTCTCTAATTTTTATCGATCGCTGTTAAAAGACATAGGCCACACACATCCCCACCAGCACAAACATTGAAAAAATAGCTAGATTCGTTAAAACCATTGATTTAGCTAATTAACCACTGGAATTTTTGGAATTAAGCAAAAGCAAAGAACAAGAAGCAGAGATGCAAAGTGAATCACGAATGTGTGGTGTAAACAGGTTGATTCGCCGTTCATAATTGAGAGAGCGAACCACGTGATTCGGTCACGGTTGCCAATTTGGCCGAAACGTACCATTTTTGGTACTTTTTTTTTGATTTGATACGATGGTACGTAACTTCAAGATTTGGTACGTGTTTACATCTCTGGTAAATAACATTGGCCCGTAGTCATAGTCAAAATAAAGTCGACTTTAAAGTTAGTTGCAGCTTTTTTGACAGATATCCCATTGAAAATTATGTCAAAAAGCTGCAACTAACTTTAAAGTCGACTTTATTTTGACTTTGACTACGGGCCATTATCTAAATAAAATTACTTCAAGAAAATCTCTTAACACAAAATTCACTTTCCGAAAAAGTATGCTTTCAATTTTGTAAAAAAGAACTACAACCCTGTTAGCTGCGATATGAAACAATCCTACCAACTTATGAATAACTTTTGTCTGTTCCAGCAACCGTCAGATTTATAGGGTGTATTCAGAAAAAAATAGGAACGGCTTCTGACTAAATCTTGTTAATCTGATAGGTACTGGAACAGACTATTTGCTTAATTCAAGCAAGCTGTAGTGTTGGTAACACTTCTTAAGAAAAGCCATTTGAGTGCACGCAAAATAGAGACATGGACAAGTAAGTACTTTACATTCGATTTCTGCAAAATTTTTACAATATGTTAAACTATTTCAGGTT
>NW_023458560.1:23061143-23086626 GCF_013731165.1 Rhagoletis pomonella
GCCGTGGGCAATGCCTACACTTCCAGATTAAACATTTCCGTTGGGCCATTATCTTACGAGATTGAGTTGTTTGATCCTGACCTGACTCAAGTTGCAGCTTGGTAGCTTATTTAAGAAATACATATTTTCTCAAGAGGCCAAACAGATTTGTATTTGCGGAAAGCTTGGATGTAAGGCAGAGGGTTATATTCTTCCCTAAGGAAAACAAAACTAAGTCACCTACAGACAAAGGATTACATCATGGTAAAATTCATCTATTTATTCGTATCCGGCGCCTTACTGGACAAAGCGGGGTCTTTCCAAAATGTCTCAAAGCAAGCCATTTTAGACAGGCCTTCATCCCGTAATCTCGAACTCGATAAGCAGTATGTTGAGCTGCAGAAGTGTTTCGGCGCAATGGGGTAGGCATAACACCACCAATTCGGTTAACAGAGGTACACCGGAATGGTGCGTATTATCGCTGCTACTATGGTCGCTGGTGATCAACAGAATACAACAGAAATTTTATAGTAAGCGAAAAGTGTATGTCCACACTCAGCTCACTTATGAGTCAAGCACTACGGTTCCCCACTAGTCTAAACCCAAGATGGATAGGGTGAACCTTCAGCGGAAGGAAATCACCAAGTACCTCGGAATAACAGTCGATAGTAAGCTGTCGTGGCCACCACAATGTGTATGCGAGGGCGAAGAAGACCTCAGTGGCATTCTATGCTTTCAAAAAGATGCTGGGCGGAAACTGGGGCCCATCGCCTTCTCTTTATCACTGGATCTTCACGGTGATGGCCAGATCGATACTTCTCCATGGGATATTGGTTTTGAGGCGATCAATGGGAGTGGCACTCAGAACTATACCAACGGCAGCAAATTGGGACGAGCTTCGAAGCCGCTATAGACATGAGGGCATAAGAAGTGCCCGGTGAATGCGTCCAGAAAAATAGGGTCGGCAGTCGTTTTAAAAGAGCTCGATCTCAAAAAATTTTATAAGCTGCCGAACTCTTGCTGCATTTTCCAGGCGGAAGTATTGGCCATAATGAGAGCGGCGGAGCTAATGAGCAGAAACCTGGGAGATAGACAAATGAATCTCGGTATAGACAGGCATTACTATCGCGCAGCAATTCCTCTAGCAGTGCCTGCGTAGGGCAGCTATGTACTGGTAATGGCATACATCAGTACTGTTCCTGGGGCATATCGGCATTGCGGGCAACGAATTGGCCGACAGGCTTTCGCAAACTAAGCTGAAAGAAGAGGTGCTGATTTCCCTCCAACCGATTAAACGGAAGCTCGACCTGTTCACGATACGGGAGATGTGCAGAGAAAGTAAGGATGAAAGGTGTCCGGGATTATGTAGAGAGGGTATGATATAAAGCCTCGCGAAGTTTCTCCTTTCCCTCAACATAGACTAGGCTACTGGTGGGTGGGCTTACGGGACATGACCGCATTTCTTGATCTGACCAATGATAAGATATTTTGGATATGCAGAAAGTACGAGTTTCTGCCCTTAGGAGACTGTGGATTAGTTCCCTGGGAGCAGGCTTTCGCTGGAAGCCCCCGCCAAGGTAGGGTACAACAATGCTTCTGGTACTCAGTGATAAGCTGTCTTATGTGGCAGTAGTTTAGCGACGAGCCAACACTTACCTGAATTAACCTTCAAAGCCACTTAATTTGAAAATTATACCCTGGCTTTTGATCCGAGTAATCAGCGGAAGGCCCTCCCCTGGGAGACGTACTGGCCATTTGTGGCAAAAGCAATTTTAAAGCAAAAAGTACAGCTGATTTTAATGGTTATGTATAAATTGAGGACTATCGTTAATTTATTCATGAAACAATGATAGGAAATAAACCAATTTAGAATGGGGCCACTCTTGAGGTACCACCTTACGGTTTACGTGGTCCAAAGTAACCTACATAGAAAAAATATTCCGATGCATTTATAACCTTCCTACTTTTTTGAAGTCAGTGAAAAAGTCATGACCTTGTTCCGAGATGATATCGAACAACTCTTGACCCGAAATGGTATCTTATCAGCCCGAATAAGTCCCAAAATTGTTCTAAACTAGTCACAAAATGAACCGCACCACTCCCCCAATATTTCGGAAATAGTCCAGAACTAGTCTCGAAATGATCCCAAAGTAGTTGTAAAATAGTCCCCCAAAGACCCTGAAATAGCCTTGTACTACTCCAGAAATGTTCGTGGATACACACGAAAAGCAATCACAGATTTTCTGTTGGGATACCAAGAAGCAGTTACAAATTTTCTCCTAGGTTAACGCAAATTTTACCCATACCGAGAGTTAATATGTTTCACATCGAAAATACCCTCATTTATAGATTCTTATCTCCGTTAAAAGTACCAAACATATCCGCCTTTAGTAGGTCGATTAAAAATGAAAACGTTAAATTAGATAAATAAAAACTCTTGAGGGAGATTTTTTCTTGATCGGTCTAGCTCTATATGTCACATTTTTCCAGCAAAACTGTGAATACGGCAGTGCCTGGCTGGAAAAATGGAAACGTTTCTTGAACTCAACCCAAATGGACAAATGGTTGCAGAGCCACATCGGAAGAAGGGGCCAACCAAACTACCGAATTTCATAACCATAGTAGAGCTCGATTTCAGAACCATTGGTTATTATGCAAAACCTACAAAAAAAAATTTACCGAACGCTAGAAGTGTAGGAACCCCACCATCTCTTTAGAAGTTTTAGCCACCTTTCGAAACTTAATGATTCTTAATTAGAAATCTATAAAAGAATATTCACATACATAGACGAGTTTCTCGCATTCTCCGCCCTTTTTGCCATATTCAATTTCCGATTCAAAGCCATATTATAATTAAAAGGAAATCCTGCCATTCGGACACGTCCAGGCCACGGTCAACACATATTTATATATAAGCGCATCAACGTGCATAACTGCGTATACGCTCAGCCAAAAATCCCTGCTTATTAGACGATTATTTTGGATGATTCACAAGAATCGCCTCGCCGCCTTTTTGCAATTCCACCCAAAGAATGCAATAAACAAATCACTGCCCTTTGCAGAATTTATGCCTGCGTACCTTTTAGTACTCGTAGTTTGCAAAGTTACTCACTCATACATATGTATGTATATATATGAATCGGAAGCAAGGTTTTCAATACACGCCTCAGACTTTGGCCAATTGTGGGCGGCACGCTCATCCAGGCTGCCATTGTGTTAATTTGCTAAAAGTTCGCCTGAGTCATCACGGTTGCGGTGCCTCTTTGTTGGTCATTTGTACCAAGCTGCATTCTTCATTGTCGTTGTTTTTGTTGTGGTTATTGTTTGCTAAGCTGTTAAAACAAATGAAGAATTTCCGGTGCTGTGTGCCTTGACCATGCCAATGCGGCGGAGGTGGCCAATGCCATCTGCTATAGCCACGGCTACGGTTACGGTAAAGGCTGCTGCTACTGTTCCTGCTGTTGGTGCTATTGGTGCTGCTACAGCTGCAACTGCAGCTCTTGTGGTTGCCGGTCAGCAGCTTTGCGTCGGATACTGGCTCTACCATGGTCAGGGCCATTTTTTTACTGTTATGTATAGTGGTACCTACCTAGTTCGACTTTGTGAAGGTGTAGAAACACTTAAATTAAATTTCCGTGCTAATTGTTCGCCCAGCGGAAGTGCATAACTTATGCTTTATACTATGAGTATGCATGCCACAAGCATTACTCCACAAGTAAACGACAGTTGTTGCTGTCCTTGTCGTTGTCATAGCCGTTATTTGTGTAGGTGTCATTTGTGATGCTGCAGCTGTGCAGTTGCCATTGCCATTATTCCAGTGAATAGCTGAATAGGTTTGGCAATATCATCTCGACATTATTCTACCAAATCTATTGTTGCTGTGTGTGTGTGTGTGCCAAAGGCAGCTGGCGGACGGATGGTGAGCGGTCAGTTGAGTGCCACTTAGCTGGGTAGCTTCAATAACTTCCCAGCCAGAATAGTCTGAGTCTACTAATTCATGCAAGGCTGTAGCCAGATGGACCGCGCTAACATACAAATGGCGTACATATATACATATGTATGTGTGATAGCGCCAAGTGCTCTAATATGAACTAATACCCCTGTGTTCCTAAGCACTATTTGGTATGCCAGTAAAGCTTTTCTCTTCTCTAATGCATCTCCGCTGTCTATTTCAGTCCGTTGGGTATGTTCACACACACATACCTATGTTAGAATGCAACTCTGTTGCTATGCTGCTGCTGCGTTTATTCTTGGGCCATAATTCAGTTACTGTTGCATCATAAGCTATGTTTGCAAATGCATGAGTTGTTATCTCTCTCTGCTTATGAGCTTCAACAACGCTATGACTGTTTACTGCTGTGGCATGCAACACGATATTAAGGCACCCAATCGCCCACTCGTGATGCCAGCACTTGGTCATTTTAAAGGATTTACACTGCTTCTACGTATGAATTTAATCCTTTTGAGTATTAGTGGTAGTCATGGCCGTTGTGTTTAGTTGTGAGCCAGTGCATTTACCTAGATCCAAGGTTGCCCAAATTCCAGATGTTAAACATACATACTTAGGTATATTCTTGTTTGTGTGTGTGTATACATTTTGTATAACAGAAGATTTGGGTATTTGAGGGACTGGGGTTGTGGGCGTATTATAAATAATTTCTGTTGAATTATGTGTTCGTAGAAAATGCAGTAAGACCAGAGAATTTCTATTTATAGCTTTTGGTATTTTAAAATATTTATTTATGTTAGCGTAATGGTTTTGTGCGCAGCTTAATGTTAGTGAAAATTTCTCTTTGTATCTATCGACTATTAGTGGCTTAAGGTCATTGTGTTTATTGCCTTGTTTTGTAATCACAAATATGTTTATTTATTTCTTTGAACACGTGCAGTAAATGCCATTTATCATAACAAAAATCAAGTCGTAATAAATAAATGAAATAGGACTTAGAATGTGGCTTAATTACTCACCAGAGCTATGCTGTTTATACTTGCAATATTGTTGGAAAGCAAATATTTCAAGGCATACATTCATATTTACACAAATTGATACCACAATGAATATGCATTTTTATATTAAACTAACTAACCGCAGGCTGTTTCATACTGGAAGCCTTTTTGCCTAACATATTGCAAACTTAGAGATTTTTTATCAAATACATATCTGAACTTTGGTACTTATATACAGGCTTATATCGGCAAGGCCACGAAAACTGAAACCACATAGATTTTTTTTTCTGTCACAAAGGCCAAAATTTTTTTTACATTTCAAATGTCAAATATGTATAGAATATGGCAGCACTGTATGCCAGTGCAAAATTTGTGTCTGCTTTGACATTTTACATTCTTTTCATAAGTGGCACGTGCAAGGCGTAGTTGGAAAATATACCAATGTCAGCGAAAAAGGTAAATTTTGTTGTTATTTTTTTGTACTTTAGGCAGATGATGACTTTTTTTGGATAGAATATAAATCAAACTATTGATTAGCAAGGAAATTTGTGTACAAAGCTTGGCTTTTGGACCAATTAGGGCTTAAAGTAATCAGCCGCAAATAAATGGTGACGTTACTGACAAATTTTTATAAAATGTTATTCTATGCATTAACTAATTAGAAAAGAGGTTGGATGAGCTGATTTTTTTAGTATTATTTGCATATAGCAGGGTATTTTTGCAAAAAAAGATTGCGTGACGTTACTGACGGTTTTTTATTATTTTTTTTTTTTACTTTTTTGCTTAATAATTTGGTATTTAATTGCTAGACTTCGATTCCTGGTGCACAAAGAGACAAGCGTTATGTTGAAAAGCTAAAAGAAAGCAACAAATACGACGAGTACAAAAAGAAAAAGGCCGAAGCAATGAAAAAATTGAGGTCTAACAGAAAAGAGGAAGAAAAACTAATGCCAATAAGTGAATTGGGAAAGACGATTTCTATGCGCCGTGCTGCTGGCCGCGAAAGAAGCAAAAAATATCGATAGAAATTAAAACAATCAGCTAAAGACACCCAAATTGAGACGAATCCAAGCTGCAGCCTTAGCGAAATCATTCAGAAAAGCTACAGGTGCTCACAAACATTAGGAAAAGTTGTGAAAAAGGAATCGCGTGCTTTTCCGGCTTCACCACGCAAGAAAACAGCGGTATTGACGTACATTGTTGCGAATTTGGACGAAGTTGAAAAACAAAATTTAGTCAGTGTTGTAACAAAAGCTAAGCCCAACAACCACCCAGTCACCAGTCAGCTTCCAAAGGAAATTGGAAATTTAACAAGACTGAAATTAATAAAGACTTTTTTATTTTCCGATAATAATGTGTTTTTATTTTACAGTGTCCTGGCTTTAGTTCAAAATACTGACACAAAATTTTTATCACCATTTAGGAAAAAATTTCACAAATATTTCGAAAAAAAGCAGAAGTCAATTCGACATTTTTCGTACTAAATAGCCGCTAAAACTGAAAAGTAGGGAAAAATTACAGATTTTCATTTTAATGATGGAAAACTGGTCAAAATCCAATTTCAACCCTCAAGCTATACACATCATTGAAGAGATAATTTAATTAACTAACATCTATCATACAAAAATCAGCTCTAAAGGGCAAGCCCGATTTACTACAATTTTTTTATGAGTGTTCAAATATCTTTGAACATGGGTATATCTGCCTAAGTAAGATAATAAATATAGGTAGTAAAAACATTTAAAAATATATGTATACACAGTACACAAATAAATACTTTTTTGTCCTCGGCAATATGTTCAAACATCTTTGAGCATGAGTACATATGTATCTGCCAGGGTAATAAAATTTAACATAAAAAATACGTGCATATGTATGTACCTACTTAGACAATAACATATACTCATCCATATGAACATGTATTTAGAAAAGGATCGTTTTGTCTGCACATGCAATGCAAGAAACAAAACATACTTATTTACATACAGAAAATATTTACGTATATGTATACAGTCCACTACTCTGTCAAATGTATGATAAGCAAAGCAATCGAAATTCTCTGCGATCTTTTTGCCTGAGTACGAAGATTGCTGCTTATCATAACATAAATTTAAAATCACATAAATTGTAATACATACTGAAATAAGAGATCAATGCGTTTATCTCTTGCATACAAATATATATACACACATACCTATGCATGCATTAGAAAATGCATTAGATAATAGGCTTTGCATGTATATAGCCGATGCACATGCAAGCAATAAAAATATAATTAGAAGACCAAGGCATTGGTTGGTAATCTTATGTAAATATACATACATACATGCACATGTACATATACACACATACATATATAATTAGTTAAGGAAATAGAGTTAGAAAATTGTATATAAAAGAAAAATGTTGAATAAATTATTCAGATTAGTAAAGACTCTCAACTAACACGCTTCTTTTCTTTCTTTTATATTTTATGCTTTACTTCCCCCCACCAGAGGTAAGGGTAAAGCATCTAACTATCTGTCTTCTTCTTTCTTTATTAAGGTTTTACTTCCCCCCACCAGCGGTAAGGGGTAAAATTATTAATATTGAAAGTACTAACCTCTTATTTTATTAAACTCTACTTCCCCCCACCAGTGATAAGGGGTAGAGAATTTTAAAATAAGAGTATTTGTAGTTCGCGCACTGCTGAGCGTTACTTGTTACCCCCCACCCGAGGTAAGGAACAAGTGACTCAGCTCTGCTACGAACAATGAGATTAGTGCGAAAAGTGGTTTCGCCTTAATATCTCCCCAGGGTTGCATCTTAAAACTCCTCTACTATGATTTTTTGGCCGTTTAGGGTCCCTGTATTAACCCAAGAAATTCGTAAGTGTGACGTTACTGACATTGTGCGTCATTTACGTGATTAAAACATGAAATATTAAGCCCACCTTTTGGTTAAAAATCATCTTTCATCCTTCCTTTTTTAAAATACTGGGCAATAATAAACATGAACTCTTTTCAATTCGCTCATTTTTACACAAACCTTCAGTAACCTCAAAACACACTTCCAAAATCCGGTGACGTTACTGATGGCTTAAAATGGTCATAACTTCACAACAAAACAAGATATAGCAAAATTGTCTGCGTATGAAACAACAGTTATGACGAGAACTTTCATATGCCGCTCTCAAGTTGGGAGAAATAATTGTATTTTGTAAAGATATTGACCAAAATATGTATACGGCGTGACGTTACTGACGGTGGCCTTGCCCATATATGTACGTAATTATTAATATCGCTAGCAAATACCCGGCGTGCTTCAGTGCGCCTTACAAGTATTTTTCAAACAAATTTTCGATTTATTTTATTCTTTATTTTTTATGCATGTGGGTTAATATATTTGCGAAGGTACTTAGAAAGTAGGTAAAGTATCGACATTCTCATGAGAATTTAATTTATAGTCTTATAACTCGAGCCTACATATCGTGCACTTTCTTCAAAATTCAATATTTACATTTGGCAGAATTAAATTCCTAAAATAGGTGGCAACTCGCTTAAAAAATATTTTCGATAAAAACTTTCTTAAACCTTTTTAGTTTGATGCCCGTATTTTAATATTTCCTTTATTCTATGAATTTAATTGAACACAATTTTGCAAACAGGTGGCAACCCGATTAAAAATATTTTCGACAAAAACTTTCTTAAACCTTTTAAGTTTGATATCCGTACTTCAATTTAATTGAATAAAAATTTTCAAACAGGTGGCAACCTTCAAAAAAAGGAATATTCTCAGCAGTTAACTTTCCTAGACCTTTTAATTTGATATCCATGTTGCAATATTAAATTTAGCTTATCAATATTATTCTTCAATATTATTTCTTCTATATTCATTCAATTCCATGCATTAGTTTTGAGTGATGCGCATACAAACATACAAAAATTCTAAACTCTGTTGATTTGACTTCTGTTGCTCTAATAAATATTATGGGCCATACGCACCGCGACCTCTAAAGCAGCCCCGGCGGAGGTTTTTTGTAGTGTGCGAGCAATTGGTGACACTGTGTGCATGCTAACAAGTCGTGCAGTTGAATGAACTTGTCGCTGTCGCTGCCTTTTCAAGTACAAAAGTACAATTTGCTAGCTACGACTTTATAGGCTAGCTGAAGAGATCTCAATGATAAGTTACTTTCAATTCAGCCTTCACTATCTCAAGCTGTACAATGAATTGAACAATAACCCTGCAGTGAAATCCCAAACTAGTCAGGAAAAATACTAGTTTACAACTAGAATTCCCTGACTGAAACCGAACTAGTTCGGAAATTACCAGACTTGTACCAAGTACGAAACGATTTATTCAGGCCCTGTTTTATTTAACTTCGACAGTTTACTATAAAAAAGTATACAAAATATTATAACTTTTATTTGGGTATATTGTAAACCATTAAATCGAATACGTATTCAGTTATACTAGTCCGGTTAAATAATGATTAATACTCATAATGATTATTAATTAAGGCATGTTTTTTTGGATAACCTTTTTAATTACTAAGAATTAATTACTTAAAAAAAATGTCAATTAATTCATTAGTTTTAATTACATCATTATTTTGTTATTATTGATCAGTTTAATTTATTTTTGACTTTTTAATTACACTATTAATATAATTATTTGATAAATTTCTAATATCAATCAACAAGCCAAACTATAGACAAAAATTAAGAATATTTAATAACTGCTAGAATTACTTATTTATTTTATTCTTATCCAAATCTCAAATTTTAAACATTAATTATTATTATTTTTTGTTTTAAATAATAGACTGAAATGTGCAAAGTTAATGAATTTAATTTATTTTAATGAAAACTTCTATTTTTATTTTAGTTCACTCAAAAATTATCTAAAGAATTCATTTTATTTTTAACTAAAATGTTTTCTTTTGCATATTCCATATTATTAAAAAAGATAAAAATATAGTATTTATTGTACCTGAAACCTTTTCCTTTTAATAACACTTAATGAAAAATGAATTTAAATTTATATTCGAAAGTTTGAAATATCTATGTATTTATTATTTCTTTTAATTAATACTCAAAAAATTTAACACTAATTATTGGCAAATCTGAGGCTGCTAAATAAAAATGTATTATATATTAAAGTGTACTTAAAAGTTGTTTATTGCATATTCATGAATTCATTTTATTTTTTACTCCCAAAGTAGTGGTTTTGGTCCATAATTAGACTAGTATTTTTCTGTCTATTTTGAACTAGTATGATACTGGTATATTTCTGACCGGAATCTGACAATTGCCATCTCGTAGGACATCCCCATGTTAAAAATACCAGTTGATTGCATGGAAAAAAGATAGTTGGCTGACTAGTTGGGCATGCGGTTCATACTAGTTGTAAGGTAGTTTACAACTAGTTCATTTGACTACAGGGAAACACACTGCAGTAGACAAAAGAATTGGTTTTGTTCGGTTGCGGGAAAAGAGAGGTATGCATTGAAGGAACTGGTGAAAAGTACAATTAAACTCCAAAAGTTACACTTTCTGTCATTTAATTGGTACAATTTAAAAATCTTAAATATCAAGACTGGTATGTATACGCGAATACGCAAACCGGGCGTACGCTGCCCAGGGCTGCCCTAAATTGACTTACTTATTCTGCGGGGTCTGTCGCTCTATAACGGAAGGCTTTTGATGTAGCCTAGCACTTCTAAGGGCGTTTTGTTCCATATTTCAAACGGATTAAGTGTAGCATCACCCAAGTGAGCTAGTCTGCGCCTAGCAAGAGCGTCACATTCACAGATAATGTGTTCTGTTTTCTCGTCCAACTCACAAAAGCGAGGTGAGATAATAACGAGGGAAACAGCATTCCGTGTAATACCCGGTGATAGTTTTGAGGCCCTCTGTGCCTAAATTAAATACTTTCTTTGAAGCTTCCTATGGAGGACAGATAATCGTTTGGCTTATCTCTGCCCTGGCTATTCCATCTAGTGCTTATTCAACTGGCCAGTTATTTGTGATCCCCTGATTATGTGTGTCGTTGTGCATAGGGTGCACCAACTGTGTTGGTGGTGATGGAAAATAAAGCGTTCCGAATTTCAGCAACCAAAAATTTGCAAAATTCGCACACAAGAATCAATCTTAAAAAATGGATAGTATATCGGAAACCAGCATCTTATTTATATAAATATACCCCATAATGATCCGTAAATAATTTTGTCCACTCGGCAGCTTGTTATACTCGGCACACTGTGCGTTGGCTCCAAATTAGAACTCAAGGTGGGAAGTAGGGTATAATTGAAAGAGCCCTCACCCAATGCCAGTATTCACTGCCGGGTTTCTCGAGTGTTTTAAACTGATTTAACAGCAAAACAACGAAATACTATTTTCAGGTAGATACTCGTGCAGTCGATTGTGAAAAATCCTCATTACGGATCGTCACGGAAGGAAACCTCATATTCTGCGATCAGTGCAGCTGTAAACGGTAGC
The DNA here is from genome assembly GCF_013731165.1 of Rhagoletis pomonella. NCBI lineage: Eukaryota > Metazoa > Arthropoda > Insecta > Diptera > Tephritidae > Rhagoletis > Rhagoletis pomonella. The sequence goes on from NW_023458560.1 coordinate 23,072,549, forward strand.
ATTTTTTTTATAGAGGTGACACAAAGTGTTGAAAGCCTAAAAGTATGGGCTTCTTCTTTCGGATCGCTGCACTAAAACCCACCCCTGCTCCGTTTCCCTCCCATCATGGAACTACCTACCGAGAGGTATTACTTCGCGGAAAATCTGCGGAGTTGTTCCGCCCGACGCAATTTAGTTTAAAATTGTGTTTTCCAAATTGCAATTAACGGATCAGTTTTCTTCCGGTCAGGCATAGTATTCACAAGGCTATAAATTGCAAGTGGCGTCCACACCTTCATGCTCGATGCTCGAGTCATCACTCCGATTGATAAACTTCGGTCGGACAAACAATCAGTGTTGAGCGTCTTCAGTAATATCCCTTGAAACGAAGGTGGAGAAGGGATCATCACCATGCTGGTTTGAAGCAGCCATGCCCTGTAAATATTTGGGTCAGGTGGAAGTCCACTTCCCCATGTTGACTACTTACACACCTTGATATCGTGGGTATCCAGAGGTGCGCGACTATCGCAGCTCTTGCGTTGATCTGCTAAATTGTGCAAAGATGTCGGTGTACGTATGGCGATCTTAAAATTGTGACACACCTTTTAGGTGCTTTTTGTTGGAATGGTCGAAGTGAAAAAGATTCCGACCAGCTCGGCCGATGGTATTTGTATTGAGCAGGCATTCAGAAGTGACGAGTTTCAGGGATACCGCCTTGGCAGTTGGAACGGCCTAGGTTTCAATCCGCGTCTACGCTTCAAGTGCACGAATTTTAAATCCCCACTGTCTTGGCGATTGAAAGGGTCGAGGTTCCAATCTGCTCTTACATTCCGACTGCACGTTGTACCCCGTGCTATTGCATCAGTAGAAACGGCTAAAGTCCCAATCAGCGCCTATTCTTCGAGTACACGAGGGCATGCCACTAGGATCTTACAACCTCTGGCTGGAAGATAACTTTATCGAACAGGTAAATAGAAGATGGTCCGCAAAGCTCACGTGTAGGATATCAAGACACATCAGACCTAAATTACATGAAAGAAAATCCAACCTACTCTTCTGAATGGCGAGACAAGTGCTTCGACATGCAATCGGGATTAATACAGACCAGAAGCCTGATAAAAATCGCCTGCCGTCGAATGACTTCTGTTGCACGTATAACGCTATCTATGCCTCCGACATTTCGTCCATCATTACCTTCTTGAGTGCCAGGCTGAACTGAATACAGCCAGTGTGATCTTCATATGAACGACAAACTGGTTCCACTTTTAGAGAATGGAAAAATGTAAAAAGATTTGAATACCGTATTACAATGGGATCATGCCGGGTACCTCCATTTAACGCCGAATAAGGGCAGCCACGATAGTCTGATCTAACCTTTTCATAACCAGAGACATAAATTCAAGGTTTAAGAGACAATTATGTATATAATTACATGTCTCTAATCCATCCAATGTCTTAACAATTCATATGCCAATTTGCAAATAACTAACTTATGCAAGTACTTATTACATACATATATTTGTGTGTATGCCTGTCATCTGCTTATGCCTTGACGGTTTATAAGCAAAATTTTCCGGTATATTTGCAAACCGCAAGGCCACAAATCCGAATGCAAATTAGCCAGCTTAGATATGTACATGAATTAGAAACCAGCGGCAGTAGGAGATCAACAGCCCAAAAGCGGTTTAAGTAAGAATCGGGAATTACATATAGTATGCATATGTGCATATGTATGTATCTACAAATGTCCTATAAGCACATGTGTGCATAGAAAATCACTTCCCTGCAGGAAACGGTGCTAGTTTATAGCTAATTTATAGCAGTCAGCTAGTTGTAACTTTTTATTACTTATTTCCTTCTGCCGTAACTAGCAACTTTTGTAGGGCAATGGCCGCAAAATAGTGAGAACTGCTTTCCTCTGCATTGAATGTGAACTAACTTGTAGTTAACTACTTTTGAACATAAATTATCAATAAAAAGATTTTTAAATTTTTTTATATTTTTAATTATTTACAGCCGGTTTCACCAGCAATTTAAATGGAAAAGGGTTTTTTCATTTTCTGTAACTTTCCATACCAAATTCAAAAAATTAAAATCATTATACCCGAGCGCACTTGTGCACAAGGGTATACTAATTTTGTTCACATAACTGTTGTTTGTAACAGCCAAAACGAATCGAGATAGATATAGACAAATGTATACATAAATGCTCAGAATGAATAGAGAAATCGATTAAGCCATGTCTGTCTGTCAGTCCGTCTGTCCGTCCGTCCGTTTACACGATAACTCGAGCAAAAATTGAGATATCTCAACGAAATTTGGTACGTAGGTTTTCGTTAATCCAAGGTAGGTTGGTATTGAAAATGGACGAAATCGGACAGTAACCACGCCCACTTCCCATATAACGGTAATTTTCGGAAATACGAAATACGAAATGCGATATTTTAGTAACTACTGGAGATTATTCACTCAAAATTGATATTTATAATAATTTTTAGTCGAAAAATAAGAATATTATAAATTTTTGGAAAATGGGCGTAGCCACGCCCACTTATGGTTACATGTGTATATCTTGGTAACCGCTGCACCAATTTCTTCCAAACTTGGCACAGTTGTTGGCCTTGGTACAGCATAAAAAATCGCCGAAACTTTTTAAAATCGGACAATAACCACGCCCACATCCCATATAACGGTAATTTAGAGAAATACGGAATCTTCGATAAATCAGTAAATATTAAAGCTAATTTATTCAAAATTGACGCTTGCAACAATTCTTTACCAAGAAATACGTTTATGGTAAAATTTTGGAAAATGGGCATGGCACCGCCCACTTATGATCACATATCACTTATTTTTATTGTGCTTGCCACATAAATATAAGCAAAACGTTGAAAATTATTGAAATCGGACTAAAATTACGGCCGCTTTTCATATAACGGTAAATTCCAGAAATGCTTGAAATTTCAATACTTCGAAATTTAAGGACGCTAATTTACTTAAAATTTATACACCCCGGCTTATCATGTAGCGGTAGCTTTCGGAAAGGTGGAAAACATATATTTAATACTTGCGCCGGGTATTTAATGTTCGGCTCCGCCCGAACTTAGACTTTCTTACTTGTTTTTCACTTAAATTGCTTTCGGGAAATTGGCAGTTACTTTATTAAACATAACATATTTGCTTATTGGTTTACTTGTCCTTTTGCAGGTGGTCCCTTATTTGAATTCCATCAGACACAACATCAAATTGATAATATAATGTTTCGATATTTATTTTATTTGTCCTAAACTCGACAAAGAATCTTCAAAGTGCAGAACAAAAGTGTGTTGAAAGTAATTTTTATATAAGGATATTTAAATAGGAGTTTGTTTAAAGAAAACAAACTCATGGTAACGTCTGCATGACTCCTGCACGACTTTAAAACTTTCTTAATGTTAGTTTTGTTATAGCTAATTAAAAGTTAGATATTTATCGAAATCACGCAAACAAGCTAGCTACAATTTGGTTATTTTTTATAAGTTGATAATTTTTTTATGCAGGGTTGACTTCGCATGCTCGTGTTGTGTGTTTGTGCGTGTGAGGGGGTGTGTGTGTGTGTCCCTTGCAAAAAATGCGGCTAATTCGGGATGACTTCGGGCGCAATCGCAAAAGCAACATACGACTAATATCTCTTTTCATCTCTTTATATGGAATGAACTGTTCGCGTTTGTTCGAGCAAGTCCTATGAAGAGACTAATTGTTCCCCTTTATAGCCGAACGGGTGTAATAAGCGATTAGTCACTTTTAAAAACTAAAAATAAGTTTTGTTAGACAAATACTCTCTCTATGTGCCAACGCCGCACATGAAATTTCATTGACTTCAGGCGGATCCACCGTTCGTGTCCGGAAACTTTTTGTCATAGTTGCCAACTTGGTGCTTTAAGCACTAGATTTAGTGCTTTTTGAAAATTAAAACGCCAAAAAAGATTATTTAGTCCCTAGTGCCTTTTTAGTGCTTTTTTTCTGAACAAAAATTCCTCCAAGATAGGTAAAACCTGAAATATTTAAATCTGTGGCACCACTGAATTTACAAGAATCTACAAATTTGAATGCACTCAAATATAACCATGATTGATAAAAAGCTGAAGTTACAAACCCATCTTGTCGAATTCTATTCGCGTAAGTTAAGTATTTCTTTTTCTCTTTTCTAATTATTTGTACAAATTTTTTATTTTTTTACCACCTGAGTAAAAAACATCGTTTCTTGGTGCTGAATCCAAATCTGGCCGCACAATTTCTTAGCACTAGAATTTTGAGATTTCCTAATCTTAAATTTCCAAAAACACGGTTCGATATTACTTCGTAAGTATGAGTCATCATTGCATGTGTAGAAGCTATTCAATCGTTGTGAGCGAAAAATTTTGTGTATTGATTTATGTATGTATTCTTGTAAATATTTTTAATTTTTTGCTTTAGTTAAACACAAATTGTTATGGAAAAAGCATCTTTTGATTCAAAAAAATTTGGTGCTTTTAGTGTGATAAAACGCTTTTTTTACAAGTTTTTGGTGCTTTTTGAAAATCAAAAGTTGGCAACACTGCTTTTTGTTAGTAATTTTACGCGTTCCTTTCCCACTTTGTCTCACTGAGAGCGCAACAAAAATGTACCGAACACTCTTTGTTCGAATCCAATTGATTTTGATTTTCTGTCCAAACGACTAGATGACTCGGGGGTTGCCGCGTTCTCTTTTATATGCGTTTGCTGCGAACTGCATGTGTTGTTTGCCCTCAAAATCATATGTACGCAAAAATATCATCAGCTTCTTCAGAACATAACAAAATGTGCCGAACTGAACGGTGAACTGTACTTCAGCACCCATTCCGGCAAAAATGTTTCGAGAGCAAATAAAAAGATGTCCGTACACGAACGTGAACCCGCCTTAAGTACGTACGTATCATTAAATTGTTAATAGTACCCGTAATATATGAGTCGGGGACTAACTGATTTTCAATTATACCCGTGAGGGATAAGTCGAAACTAATTGATCTCCAATGGTACCCGTATGAGACTAGTTGCGACTAATTGTACCCGATTGAGAGTAATCTAGGAATACTCTCTTTAGAGGTTAGTCGCACAATTTTTTGCAGGGTCTTTATATGACCTACTTGTATGTAACAATTAATCATGCAAGGAATGCCTAGCAACTGCATACATACATACATACATCCGTACAATTACAAATACTTATTATGCACAAAATGTTTGTAAATGTATACTAAGGTAAAGTGCTTATGTACATACATACTACATACATACATATATGTATGTTAAAACCTTACCTCTGCGGCGTCGCTGCACCGAATCACCGACTTATTTGTGCTTAAGTTATTGGCTGATCTGATTGCTTGCCTTTTAGCCGCATGCAACCAAAATTTGATTACGACACACCCACAATTGAGCACCTCAGTCCCCTTAAGGACATTGTAAATGTAATCAGTGTTGCCAGAACTTTTTGGACGAACCGGCTAAATTGGCAAATAAAACCGGCTAAAAACGGCTAAAATGTTTCAACTTAATTTCACATGTTTTATTTAAATAAATCACGAGTAAAAAGACTTTCTTGGAGAGAAGTTACAAATTCGAGCCGGAAAAAATTTCGCCAGGAAGAATTTGCAATTAGGAAAACCATATGATTCTGGCACATGGTTGGATTTTTTGTCGACGATAATTTGAATAAACAAGTTCGTTAAATTTAAAAATTTGCAATTCCTTTTGTTTGAAATGCAACCGTGGACTCTAGCTGGCAGAAAAACTTGCAAATTTGCGTTCGTACAGAAAATTGCAAGTTTCTCTACATGAGAGAGAATTTGGGAGCATTTTTTCTTACTATCTGATATTTTGAGTGATAATGCTCGCTGGATTTTCGACGAACAAACCTATTGTCTTCCCTACAAGGCCTTTTCAGACTGACCGATTCTCAATACACTCAAATAGAAACCAATACACATAAAAAACGTCCCTTCAATTTTAAGGCAGTAAAACAACGAACGAGGCCAGATGTTTACAAGGGATGCAAAATCACGGTTACACAAAATATATGACCGGCAGATGTCTCGTAGGATTCCCAGAGAGTTTTGCTTTACATAGAAATTTGAGCTCTTTTATTTTCATTTTGACTCACTTCAGTGTTGGTTCCTTTAATTCAACTTGGCATTCGGTTTTTGGAATTTAAATAAGTTCTCAGCAAAAAAGTTTGTTAAAAAAATATATATGTGTACATAGTGCTTAAAAATATCAATTTTTCCCTTACCTTAAACCTTTGGGAGTGGGCAAAAATGATGTTTTGTAATTTAGGCAGAATTGATTATGCGCTATCTGGGAAGACAATATCTACATGTAATATTTATTCTGTTTGTTGGCACTATATCCAAACACAAACGCATCTTAAGTGTCTTAACAGTGAAACCATTTCTTATTTTCTTAGTTTGCGAATAAAACTTCACACTTAAAATTAAGACATTTATAACAAATATTTTATGAAGAAAATCCCTTCTTCGTATATAATAAAAATAAGCGAAATCGGCCCAATTTCATACAGCCCTGCCTGACATGAAAATTTTCTCCACGATAAGGCTAGTAGCCATTTCTAACAGATTTTGGGTCGCTAAGTCAAAAATGGAAACATATATACATATTTGAAATTTAAGAAAACAAGGCAAATAGCAAAATCGGCTAAAAACGGCTAACAAATCGGCTGCCGGCTAAATCGAAATTTCTCCGGCTGTTTGCTATTGCAACCGGCTAAATCTAGCCGGAAAACGGCGAAAATGGCAACACTGAATGTAATGCTTATAGGACCTCTTGTATGCCTGTAATTGTTTGTTTGTGTGAGGCTGATTGTAGGTAACTACTGCAGTTTCGGCTGAGGTTGTTTGCATGAACAAATAAACAAATGCGCTCATGCTAACTGGGCAGAAGTGGCCCCAAAGTGTTTAGTGCGATCGGGTGCCCGACGATGTGATTGTGTACTAGTATGTATATGCCATTTTTTGTGGAATAATGCGCTATCCTCCAGTCAGGATAATCGTATTTAATAGATCACTATTTTGCTTAAAACTCATTTAATGTTTTAATATAAACGAAGGTAGTAATGTACTTTAGCGGAAACTGCCCAAAACTTATCCAAAAAATAATCATCAGGAGGATTATCAATCGACGCGTTTTAGCGCCAATAACAATAATCCCAATGCGGAAATAAACTTTTTTAATTCAATCCAAAGCTATTTGCACATTTTAACGCAAAGGCTTCTTACGCAGAATGTTCAGCGCAAAAATACTTCCGTCCCTCTTCTCCGGCAACACAGAAAGGAGAATTATACTAAGTAACGGTTATAATCTCTAAGCGCGGTCGAAGGCCGACAAGGCAGAAAGGAACTGGACGTAGATGTGCGGGAACAGCTTCCTGCAAAATCCTGCGAATCGTAAAGTACTTGGAACAAGCTTAACTGTTTTGGATGAATTTGGGCAGGTTCCGCTAAAGTGCACTTTTACCTTAATGAATTCTATACAAAATTTAAGTCCACGCCGAAAGAAATTAGTGTGAAAGACATCACCATTTTATTGGCTATTTTACTAGGGGCTCCCTAGGGTTCTGGGAGATGGGGGTTGGCATCATTGGAAACGATACATAATGATCGGCCGTAATGGAAAGTTTTCCTGTTTTTTCTGTTCACCAATCTTAATTTTCTAATACAATTTTGCTATTGCGATTATAGATTCACTTTATTCCATGGACAGTAGAGCTGCACCTTTGAGTTGTTTGTGCTCTTCAATGGAATCATCTAGTGATTAACTAGCGCATCCGATGATGATGATGACGTTGATGATTTTAATTTTGTGTTAGAGGTGCACCAAAAAATAACAGAAAGTAATCTGCGTTTACTGGAAGCATGTTCCTTATTTGAAAGGGGAAAACCTAAACGAAAGGAGTTGTGTAAAAAAACTATTTAATTGCTACAATGCCCTTCTATATGGAAGAAGAGTTTCGTCAACATTTTAAAATTTCGAGAAGCTTGTACGAACGTTTGTGTAATAGATCTGTTGAAAGCAATATTTACAACAGTCTTCGCATCCGTCCAAGTTGCAGTTTTTTATTGTTCCCGGGCCATGAAGCATATAGCTACAGAGACCTCGCACATCGCTTGGATTTGTGGATTGGAACAGTAGGCCATATGATTCTCCCTGTAACAATGTTTATGAGTTCTTTATGCCCGGACACAATTGAAAGCCCTAGCAGGGAGCGAACGTTGGGGTCCAGCAGACACCTCAAGGAGAAATAGGGGTTTTCTCGAGCAGTCAAGCCCAACGCTGGCAGAACTCCACAAGCAAGTGCCTTCCTATTCTAGAGTAATAGGTAACATATGTATGTATTTCGACCTTCATATCTTAGTGGTACTTGCTTCCGTGAAAAACGCTATTGTGCTATAAATTTGAAAATATGATTAAATTAAAATTGCAGGTTGCATCGATGGAACCCACATTGTTATTGGTCCGCCAAAATATAAAGGCGATTACATCTTCAAGGCATTTGTGAGGAGAACGAAAAAGTCATTAGCATCATTCTGGGATATTCAGGTTCGTCACACGACAGCTGGGTATTTCAAAGTTCACCCATTTACGCCAAGTTTCCATTAACTTGCGGAGGTAGTAATTATAACCAGAGACGTGAACCAGATGAAAAATTTGGTCGGTTCGGTTTAGTGGTTCGAACCGTTTTTGCACTTTTGGATTGGTTCATCAAAGCGGTTTTTGGGGTTTCGGTTCGGTTCAACAGTTCGAAAAACAAAAAAATAACGCGCAAGTTTAAGGGCCGGTTGCTCAAAGCCTGATTGACACTAATCACCGATTAACATCGTTATCGACGTTTTCGGCTCCATGCAAATAACATGGTGTCGGTAACGTCGATAACGATGTTTAACCGGGGATTAGTGTCAACCAGGCTTTGAGCAACCGGCCCTAAGTGTCAAGTGCAACAACGCGCAAGGTTAAGGGTCAAGTGTCTGTCAAGCGAGATGGGTTGCCTTACATTTGATATTGCCACATGGTAATCAAACATGGTAGGTATTACCATGTTTAACAAAAAGAAAAAAGTGGGTACATTTATCTATTGAAAATTGGTTGAAACGAACCTTTAAAACTTTGCAGAAAGTGGTTCGGTTTTCGGTTCTGATCAAACATTTGTGGAAAATTTCGGTCCGGTTAATGGTTCAGTTAATTAATAGAAAAAAGCGGTTTTCCGGTTCAAAACCGGTTCGTTTCAAAACCGGTTCACGTCCCTGATTATAGCTCTTATGTTACATACTTTATACTATAACCACTTTACTTTTAGACTTTTATTTACTGGGCCACTCGGCATATCCTTCTTCTTTCCACTGCGTTACGCGGTACCGCGACCAGATCGAAAAAAAACATTTAATGTGAAGCTTAGCCGGCGCCGAGTAGCTATCGAGCACACCTCTTGCATTCTGAAGCAACGTTTCAGGCAGTTATATTACTGCAAGCTAAGGGTAATACAAAATGCTTGCTTTTATACGGGCATGTTGTGAGCTGCATAATATTGCTAATGAAGACGACATCAAATTTTACACGGAAACAGTTCTAGAGGCTATCCCACCATGCAAAATATGAGAAATAGGCAACAATCGTCAATGGCAACAAATTGGCGACTCACCGATTTATTGCTGTGGTGACAAATCGGCAACATCACTCCGTTCATGTCAATTTTGAATAAAAAAGTTCACAAAAATTCCGAAACTTATGAATATGCCGTCAATAGTATTGGCCAAAAGCATCTAAATTATGCCCAAGGACAAGATTGAAGAAATAGGAAGCCTCACAGCGAGAAAATTAATTATTTCCGATTGTAAGTTGCGATTTGGTATACAAAAAAATAAATGAAGTATTAAAAAGAATAAAATTATTCCAAATATCGCCTGAAGCGATAAGAAAAGGACTCATTCAGGTAATAAGAAAACGACTCGCCCAGGCGTGTTGCCTTCGGCGGACGTTTTAGAGCGACCGGTAATAGGAAATCGATTCGATGGCAATATTACCGGCAATAAATTTGTTTCCGAGGGCGACACGTTTTCTTATTGCCGGCAACACAAATTGTTTGGTGGGTATAGAACAGAGGTGGGCACTACCACAAACAAGCGTGTGCTAAAAGTGAGAATGTGTTAGTGTGTCCAATTCATTTTCATGCTATCGCGTTCTCATCGTTACGATCTCGCTGCTAAGTCTCTGCTCATGCCTGCTATAGAAGAAGATATCCAATATAGCAAACATGGCGAGGGGGAATGCCGTACGAGAAAGTAGATGTAATCACTTTAAATACATCGATCATATATGTATTCAAAAATGTTCTACAACTCTAAATCATTTTTATTGTTATTGTTTGGCTCCACGTTGAATATCCTATGACAGACAACGACCGTATCGTCAATTTTGCTGACTATGACGATATTCAGCCTAGGGGTATGTTACAAATTCATTTACGGATATATTTAAAAAAACTACCAAATCATTTATATACATACATACATACATACCCACCATGCAAAGCATGAGAAATAGGCAACAATCGTCAATGGCAACTAATTGGAGACTCACCGATTTATTGCTGTGGTAACAAATCGGCAACATCACTTCATTCATGTAAATTTTGAATAAAAAAAGTTCTAAAAAATTCCGAAACTTATGAATATGGCGTCAATAGTATTGGCCAAAAGCATCTAAATTATGCCCAAGGACAAGATTGAAAAAATAGGAAGCCTCACAGCGAGAAAATGAATTAATTCCGATTGTAAATTGCAATTTGGTATAAAAAAAAAAATAAATGAAGTAATAGAAAGAATAAAATTATTCCAAATATCGCCTGAAGCGATAAGAAAAGGACTCATTCAGGTAATAAGAAAACGACTCGCCCAGGCGAGTTGCCTTCGGCGGACGTTTTAGAGCGACCGCTAATTGGAAATCGATTCGATGGCAATATTACCGGCAATAAACTTGTTTCCGAGGGCAACACGTTTTCTTATTGCCGGCAACACAAATTGTTTGGTGGGTATGTACACATACTCATAAATACATTCCAAAAATCAACAGTAATTTTTAATGCCTTGAAACTTCTCATGAAAATTTTCTAAGAATTCTTAATAAAAAGTTTGAAACATTTTTTGAAGTTTGATTAATTGTTGTGAAGTTAGATCGAACATGTATTTTCAATGAAAATGATTAAAAATTAGTAGATGTAAGTATGTATACGTAAGTTGCAAATAATATCATCTTGAATTTTGCTACTATTTTATTGCCCGCAGCTGCATTTCAGTAAGTTAACCAAATTTTCGGTCAAATTGTTACGTGAAGAAAATTTTGTTAACATTTTTTTTAATATGTTAAATAATGTAAACGTTTGTGGCTAGTGGGAAAAGTTGTATATTATATTTTTAAAACCTGCCATTAGCGATTTTCACAAAAGGAACTTGTCTGAGACTTAACTGCCATCACTGATGTAAGTTTTGACTTTACAATTGAATAGTTAATTGTAACAAGTGATGCATACGGTCAGCATTAATATCAGTCCTTTTAAGAAAAATCCCTACATTCACAGTCTTCTAATTTTTATAATCGATGAGAAATAACTTAACGCCGCGGAATGAAACTACACAATTGTTTTTTGAAATTAAGGTTTCCAAAATCTCCATTTTCCGCTGTTTCGAGCTTCTTCCCTTGTGATTCTCTTTTCTTGATTTTTTGTCGTTTGAAGAAGAATCTCAATTGTTTTGATCTGAAAAGTTTTAGAAGATTCGGCAATATCCACGATTTTCGATATTAACTCCTTTTGAAAGTTTCGCTTTCGTCCTCTGGGGTTTTCTGCAAAGGAAACAAGAAATTTTTTCGATTAGCTAAGACAGCTCCAAAATAAAACAAGTAAGAAAGTCTAAGTTCGGGCGGAGCCGAACATTAAATACCCGGCGCAAGTATTAAATATATGTTTTTTCACCTTTCCGAAACCTTCCGCTAGATGGTAAGCCGGGGTGTAACAATTTGGAGTAAATTAAGGTCCTCCATTTTCGAAATATTGAAGTTTCAAGCATTTTTGAAATTTACCGTTATATGAAAAGCGGCCGTAATTTTAGTCCGATTTCAATAATTTTCAACGTTTTGCTTTTATGTGGCAAGCACAATAAAAATACTGAGTTTGGTACAAATTGGTAGAACGGTTACCGATATATATATATGTGATCATAAGTGGGCGGTGCCACGCCCATTTTCCAAAATTTTACCATAAGCGTATTTTTTGGTAAAGAATTGTTGCAAGCATCAATTTTGAATAAATAAGCTTCAATATTTACTGATTTATCGAAGATTTTGTATTTCTCTAAATTACCGTTATATGGGATGTGGGCGTGGTTATCGTCCGATTTTAAAAATTTTCGGTGATTTTGTATGCTGTACCAAGGCCAACAACTGTGCTAAGCTTGGAAGAAATTGGTGCAGCGGTTACCAAGATATACACATGTAACCATAAGTGGGCGTGGCTACGCCCATTTACCAAAAATTTATAATATTCTTATTTTTCGTCTAAAAATTATTGTAGATATCAATTTTGACTGAATTATCTTCAGTACTTAATAAAATATCTCTGTTTTCGTTTTTCTAAAAATTACCGTTATATAGGATGTGGGCGTGGTTATCGTCCGATGTTTTAAATTTTCGGCCATTTAGTATGCTGTACCAAGGCCAACAACTGTGCCAAGTTTGGAAGAAATTGGTGCAGCGGTTACCAAGATATACACATGTAACCATAAGTGGGCGTGGCTACGCCCATTTACTAAATATTTATAATATTCTTATTTTTCGTCTAAAAATTATTGTAAATATCAATTTTGAGTGAATTATCTTCAGTAGTTACTAAAATATCGCAGTTTTCGTATTTCTGGAAATTACCGTTATATGGGAAGTGGGCGTGGTTACAGTCCGATTTCGCCCATTTTCAATACCAAGCTACCTTGGGTTAAGGGAAACCTACGTACCAAATTTCGTTGAGATATCTCAATTTTTGCTCGAGTTATCGTGTACACGGGCGGACGGACAGACGGACAGACGGACGGACAGACAGACATGGCTTAATCGATTTCTTTTTTCACCCTGATCATTTATGTATACATTTGTCTATATCTATCTCGATTCGTTTTGGCTGTTACAAACAACCGTTATGTGAACAAAATTAATATACCCTTGTGCACAAGTGCGCTCGGGTATAAATATAATATCTATGTATAAATAACATTAAAAATTCTCGCAAATGTACGATTTAATTTAGAAAGGTCTACAAAGTTGCACACTTAAATATTTCCGAAATTTCTGATTATAAAGTTTTTATGAGACAGAAGAACGTCCAAGGAATATTGAATATCTAGGTACATATATTACAAGAAATGTGTGTTCATGGGCCTTATGAATAAAAACTTAGCAATTGCTTTTTCTTAAAATTTCTGACCCTTTAAATTTATTTGCAGAAATTGAGAAAAAGGTCTGAAATTTTAAGAAAAAGCAATTGCTTAGTTTTTATTCATAAGGCCCCATATTTACTTCGCCATTGGTGTATGTACATACCAAGGAAACTTGCGTTGGTTGTGGTGGAAATCTTTTGATTGAATATCTTCCACGCCAGTAGTGTTATCTTCACTTAACGAAAATTAATTAATTAATTCTCTTTCTTTCCCATAATAAATCGTGTAACTCCCTATTATGTGATGGCTAAATAACTTAACTAACTAACTTCCATTTGCCATTATAAATTCCATTTTAGATTAACTTTATGCTGTTAAGAAGCTAAGTAATTTTCTTTTTTCTCGAAATTCGCCTGCCAATGCTGAGCATGCGATCAAAATTGAAAGTCACTTGAAAGGAGAAATTTAAAGCAAGCTTCCCATTTAAGTAGTCAAATAAGTGTGTCTTAAAGATCAGTTATGCAAGACTTAGACTTGACTTGACTTGACTTGAAAACTGTACACATATCTTGCAAATGAGCAGCGCGTGTATGTAATTACCCAAAAAAA
>NW_023458560.1:23086726-23098533 GCF_013731165.1 Rhagoletis pomonella
AGTTTTGCCTTTCAATTTCCTCACACTCATTGCTTGTCAAAAATCATGAAAATTGGAAGTCATTACGTAGGCTGCATTCAATTTGAGAAGCAATTTCATTATCAACATGTCGTCTTCAAGAAAACAATGTAACTAACTAGCTTCTGAAGACCCATTTTCCATTTTTAATTCCATTGAAGATTAACATTTTAGCATCCAGAAGTTTAGTATTTTTTTATTTTCAAATAATTGAAAACACAATTGAAACTCAATTGAAAGGGAAAATTTAAAGCAAGTTGCCCAGTCCTCAAAGACTATATAACTTACAGTTTAAACTCAAAACTGGCGAAACTTTTTGTTGGGAGGTGGTAGTTTACTGGTATGTTCTGACAACCAAGCTATCTTGAGTCCTTGGCTAACTCTCTAACTACTTTCAAACTAATTCGGTAATATAAGAACTTGCCTTAGGCTGGGTGAGAGGTCCGGCGAGAGTACCTCGTTAAGGTTGAGATGTAGATGATCTTTTTGCACGCTCCACTTTCTATATATTGCCTCAGACATAATGCAATTAGAGCTGTAGCAAACCGTATGTATGCGTTACTGAGTAACGGGTACAACCCCTGGACTCGAAGTACCGAATCGTTAGTCACATAATAATCTTGCTACTCGCATGTTGCGCATATGCATTAACATGAATCAATACAACACAACATATTGTACGGTGTGTGTATGTACGAACATGCGTGCATATGTACGAACGAACATTTTCTTACGCTGCAAGATTCGTTGCGATGATTCGTGTGAGGTACAACCCTGCAAATACTCCATGCATGCGTGTAAAGAGTACTCCCTAAGGATCAAGGAGTACTCGAAAATTAACCACAATTCATATAAAAAATATGGTCCAATCAACATTGCGATGTCCTAGGGCAGGACCATATACTCCATCCCTGCATTACATCAGAGTAGCACAAAACTACTCCAACATATTAACAATGGCATTGTTGCTATATTTTTTCGTTTGTACACGCTTTTGTTCTTCACTTCTCAAATGCTTTTTCGAAATTCATAAAAACCAAGCCAAAAATTAAAAATTACATGTTGCCTCTGATGGCATTAGAACCCGAACATGCTGGGAGCTAAGAACTAACAGCGAGCATCTCTACACGTTCAGCTACAGCCAGACATGCAAATGTGGATTCAAATGCTCAACTTCAATGACATTTCGTTAAAACACGAGCAGTGATCCGATAACAAACAATAAGCTGGCGCAGAGACACGAGTTGGTCCGATACAGCATGACAGAGGAACACTTTTGTAAGTACTCCAATTTACCACAAATAGACTACATGGTCCAACGATTTTTGCAGGGAAGTGCTTGTATCAAAAGTAACGAGTAAAGTAACTATATGAAATATACGGGTGTTGATTGGATTAGAAACGAATACATACGGGTATGCAAATTTTCGTTACTTTTACAGCTCTGAGGGCTCAATGGACGCAAGGTCGCATTGCACATCCTCTAACAAATATATGTAATCTAATCTGACCTAACCTAAGCTGTGTTCGAAATCAAACCTTGGGAGGCACACTTCCACAAAGGAAATGCGCAATCCTTCCACTTCTTCTATAACCCACATTGTAGCGCGTCTTTCATGATTTCAATGCGTAGAAAAGGCAGGTCAAGAAGCATCTAAAGAAACGCGGTTGGTGCCGTTCTCATCCACCTAAATATGATGCACACGTAAGCTTGTCGTTGTAGTTTGCTGAGCTTATGTTAGGATAATTAGTTTGAGTATTTTTTCGACAATTACTATTTTTCGCCAAATTCGAACTTAAAATGGAATTCAATACGCTTCATACTTGAGTTAACCCAATTCGAAACCGTCTCCAATTGCTTTTCATTGGGACATCTCCCTTCCATTCGCATCAATCGTGTCTCTTCACACCGAAGTTTCTCATGAAATAATGCCGCAAACCTCGTGGGCGATTTCAAGTGCCCTTGAGCATAATGGAAACCCATCCAATGCTGGATCTGCGCCGTTACGTTGGATTGACAGCAGAGTTGATTAAGAAGGAATTTAATTTGCATTTACTGAATGTATGTAAAGGGATTTTTAAGCATTGCTTTGGCAGTTGAAAATTGACAGGTTGCCTGAACGGAGGCCATGAATCGAAAGGGTGAACGGCGACACATGCTGGTGCCCTTTTTCTTTAATTTTGTTGTTTATTAACTGCGGGACACTAGCAAGTGGGGTTGAAATACACTCATTTAACATTAATTTTTTGTTCGCAACAAAAAACGTAGGCCACTTTAAATCATTGTATAGGCTTACAAGTATGGAAAGCGCCATTTTGTTTGTTTACATTTGAAAACAGCTGAGATCGCCTGATTTTCAATTCTCTCATTCTCCGCACAGAGTTACATTCAAGTTTCAGAAAAAACTTTAAAATGTAAATTGAGAAATATTTTAGAAAAATGTGTTTTTATTCATTTGAATTCAATAAAAAAGAAATTAAAAATGCGTGCCAAGTCTTGCATTTCCAATAATAACGATAAATGTGTATGTTCCAGGCAATAATTTAAAATATTTGTGAAACTTATCGTTTGTGCTAAAATACATCAATGTGTGTGAAATTCGTTGTCATTGCTTTTGTTTTGAACATCATATTCGTGCCTGCCGGTGGAAAAATTAGGTAAATTTGCATTTATTTTTAAGAAAACATATAATTTAATATATATTTCTTTCCAGAGCGACATACGGACAAGGAAGATGATCATCGTTTAAACAAATGGTTTATTTTCTTGTACAAGCAGCCGTGGCCCGAGCAGCGCAAATCGTGGCAGCGAATTATAAGTAATAAGGGAAATAATAGTGCGATAAGAAACTGGAGCTCGGGGAAAACTATAATTTACGTCTCTACGCAGCACGTACGCATGTGTGGGTGGATTTGCGATTGTGGCCTAAGCAGTGGCCCGAAAAACCTTACCAAACCTGTTTTTATGTTACGCTTACATCAACGTTATGCCACAATCACGTGCCGCCGCAGCTGCAGCTACTGGCAGAGGCCCACAGGCACTCGTAAAAATTGGCCACTATTTACTGGACACAAGGTAGCAGTAAAGATATTGGACCTCATGCATTAAATGTGAGTTTAAGCTCCAACTCGATTTTCAGTACAAATTCTTGAGCTTAAGCTCACCCCTTTAGTGCAAAAATTGAGTCTGACCTTAGACTCATTTTTTATGCATGAGGCCCATTAAATCGCATAAATTGGTTGAAATGGTTGGAAGTGGACCAACAACTTGCTGCCTTCTCGTCAATTTGGTTAAGTTGTGTTGACTAACTCCGGAGGCATTATGGATCTTGAGGAGGCCAGACGGTAACATTTGGGAGGCAAAATGCTAGGATTCTTGTTCTAAGCTGGGCACTGGGTATTCACACTTTTGTTAGTGTATTGAAGCTATTGCAGCTGGCAAGAGCAACATGTTTATATTATTTTTTACAAAAATAAAAAGATGAAAGCCACTTAAAGTAATGAGTAAATTTGCGTGGAAGAAAATAAAGAATGAAGAAATTTGTATTATGAATATCGAGGAAAATCGTTTGCATTAAAATTTCTATTCAAATTTTATTTGAATTATGACATCAACAGGGATGCTTTGAAACGTATCTTTTGAAGAGAAATTTTTATAATTCTTGTGATTATTGATATTTTCTAGAATTATTTCATATTAAAAAATATATTTAGACCACCTTGAAACGATTTTAATGAGTATTCATAGCTTCATAGCAGTTACATCAAAATGCATATTTGACAAGAAAGAGTACAAGATTGCCCCGTCATAGTGGCGATGACATTTCTGTACAAAAAGTAAACAAAGCCGAATTGCATGTTAAAAGAAAATATCAGACCAGCCAATTTTCTCAATAATAAATTTTTCGATAGTAAGCGTGTTTTAATTGCGCTGAATTCTAAAAATATATGAGTGACAATGACAATTAATAAGGAAAATGTGAAAAAGCGGTGATTTTTCTGTAAGTATAAGTGAATTTCAGTACATTTAAAGTTTCTGATACGTCGTTTACTTTTAGATCAGAATTATCAAAATCGACAAATTCAAAGTAGGGTGCCACCTTTGTTCGCTGCATCGTGCATATTGGGCAAATGACGTTTTTAAATGCATTTTACATACAAACATATGTACCAGTTCAAGATAAAAAAAGAAACCAAAATTAGTAATTTTTTTATGAATGTAGTTAAAAAAAGTTCACAGAGGAAATGCCGGTAATCAATCTATCGGCAATCACATAAAATCTATGTAGGGAAATTTAGATGTCAACAGAATAATAACTACAATAAAAAGCACCACAGAAGTGTGAGAAGCAGGCAATTTTTCAATCTGAGCAAAAAATTCTTTAAATGCTGTTGTAAAAAGGTCAATACATTTCTTATAAAATAGTTTGATTTTTGATGGGTGGTATAACTCAGTGAAACGGTTATTAAAGAAAATAAAATTTTTAAAAGTAATAAATAGGAAAAAAATGCACTAAAAATGTGAATTTAAATATTTTACCCAAATTCATAAAAAATTAAGAAATCGATTTTTTTTATAAAAATGTCACTGTACAGAGCTATTTAAATCTATTTTAATTTTTAATAAATAACGTCATTAGCATATACCGTTTTTATAAATGAATCTTGTAGCGTCGCGCTATATACATACATAGGTACATATATATATTTTGGCTGGCGAAATATGTACTTTTGCCAACTAATTAATAAAGCGTATGATTCAATTTAACCACATTAAAAAAGTATTTAAATATTTTATGGCGCAACACAGCAACACTTTTTGTTTCACGAAACCCTTGAATACGAGCCTGTCAAACACTGCCGCCATCATGCTTTTCAGTTTGGCAGGCACGTCCGCTGTTTGGCAGGCACGTCCGTTGTTACAAAGAGAATAGACAAAAAGGGGCATAGGATTCCATACTTGTAAGTATATACGATGATTGAAACTACCTTCTTTTTTGTATCATGGTACCTACGATATTCTTTTTTCTTCCATTAGTGCGCTGTTGATTTCTATTTTAAAATATGCAACGTTAAGCTGGTAACACGTGTGACCTCAATTTTTCACAGTTACTCAACAAATTATAAACATAGCGACGGTATATTTAGTAAACTTGCAGACAGGTGGGGGAGGAATATATGTATTTATGTAATACATACTAGCACAAGCACTAAGCTGTAAAGTGCAGGAGATGCAAATTTAGGAACTTAGAACTTTTTTATTAAAATATAAATCAATCCAAGTCAAATTGACCAATGCGCCATGGGCCAGCAGCTAATAAAAAGTGGCGAAAATATGAAGCCATTGATCGATTTTAATGTGACTTCGTAAAGGGGGTTTTTATGATTTGGAAAATTCAAAATTGCAGATCCACTATGACAGATGACTTAAAAAAAGATAAAATTTTTATGAAACTGTCTGTAAGCAGGTTTATGGGGTAGCTGATTACAAATCTGTAGGATGGTTCCGTATGCAGAAGTGCAGCTTCTGACTGCCATTCACCTGGGAGTGGTCAAAAGTGTTTATTTTGCGTACGGTTCAAGTAGCAACTCACTTACGTCCAGATCTTTTTATCAACGTATCCTCTGGGTAGCGACCAAACACGCGTTTAGGAGCGCACTACAGTGATAAGGCCAGATTCAAACGCCGCCCAATGAAAAAGGAAAAAAAGCCACGGATGAGACCTTCTTATTTTGATAACGACCACGGCAAATGTATAAAGACTATAATTTGAAGGTATGCACTTGGAAGATCCGGACATCACCGCCATCCAAGAAATTCGATTGACGGGACAAGGCAAGGTGATCGTGTAGCCTTTCGACGAGTTCTACAGTTGTCACGTTAAGGAGCGGAAATTCGGTGTTCGAGTTGTGGGAGAGAGACTCCGTCGGCGAGTACTGGCGTTCACCGCGGTAGACGAACATCTATCTACAATCCGCATCAAGGCGAGATTCTTCAATATCTCGCTCGTCTGCGCCCATGCCCTTACGAAAGAGAAGGACGAGGCATCCAAGGATCTCAAAATTGTGCTTGGCGATTTCAATGCCAATGAGGGAAAGAAAGGGCTCTTTGGCGCCACGGTTGAAAAATTCAGCTCCACGACGAAATTTCCGACAACGGACTGAGGCTGATCGACTTCGCCGGGGCCCGAAACATGATACATACTACCATTGCTAGTTTCATGCATAAAAAGATCCATCAAGCCACTTGTCTGTCTCCAGATCGGAGAACGAGAAACCAAATCGACGGCACGCTTCCTGAGTTTTAGACGTACGTACACTCTGAGGACCAAACATCGACTTGCAGCACTATCTTGTTGCAGCCAAGATATGTACCCCCCTCTGTGCACCAAAAAAAATGTGCGCCCAACAATGCAATAACAACAGACGGCCAATTTATTCGCGACCTCTCAAGCAATAAAATGCTCGTATATTTATTTTTTATAAGCAACAGAAATAATTGCGGTGTTCACAGTTCATTCCAAATGGTGTCTCAAAATGTAGATGTCAACATTTTGCGACATTTTTAGCATCAAACTGTGATGCTAACTTTACTGGTGTTGCTAGACATTTCTTCTTTGCGTCCATTATATGTCACCTTTCGATATTGGTTAATTGCTAATATTTCTTCTTTACCTTGCTTTGTTTGTTTGCATTAGCCATTGCGCTCAAATGAAATGCAAATACGGAAAACGTCCCCATTAAAGAAATGTGTTTGGTGTTGTCATAATGCAACCCTGCTGTGAGGTTGAGTGTGACAAAATGTAGACAGCGTCGTTTTCCAATTTTGTATGGAAAACAACAACACCACAGATTTTATTGTTAGAAAATGTCGCAAAATGTAGACGTCTACATTTTGTGACACAATTTGGAACGAACTGTGAACATCCCAAGTGAAAAAATTTCTTGTGAGCACGATTTTAAGCTTTAATAAAATGTAAAAGATTTTACAATCTCGCAGCTCTGCTCTAAATAAATGAAAAATATGTACTACATACATATATATGTATGTATGTATGCACTGTTGTAGTTTGCTAAACTATTCTTTTCGCTTTCTTAATCACAATATTTTATAATAGTTTGTTTTTATGAAGTATTCTTCAATATTTTAGCCGTTTATTTTGAAAGTGACAGACGTCACTTGACACCTATTGTGCTTAAATGGCCGTCTACTTGTAACCGTATGCATCTGTAAATCGCTCTATCGTCATAAACTAACAACCTTTTGAACGAATGCCCGGTCATTTAAGCACAAGAGGTATGAAATGACTTATGTCATTTCCAAAATAAACGGGTCATTTCAGTACATACTTAGAGAATGCATTGCAAAGCACTTAGTCAACTAATTAATCTTAAAAGTCACCATAATTTATTGCGATTTCAAATAAATTTGGGGTAGTAAATGTGCACACATACGTACACACGTATTCATATGATAAAAGCTTTCCACATTAAACTGTTTTTTATTAAA
This sequence comes from Rhagoletis pomonella, assembly GCF_013731165.1. Lineage (NCBI taxonomy): Eukaryota > Metazoa > Arthropoda > Insecta > Diptera > Tephritidae > Rhagoletis > Rhagoletis pomonella. Next base: position 23,094,255 of record NW_023458560.1, read on the forward strand.
GGATATTTAAAATTGACCAGTAATTTCATATAGGCAAAAACCATATGATTAATTGAAATTGGAGTTTAGAGATAATTTTATTATTTATTAGTGAGACTGAAGATATCTCTGTATATGCATAGAATTTATCAAACCAAATAGAAAAATATGCAATGCAGAGTTTCTACAAGGCAATGAAATTACGAAAAATGTGTGCCATTCAAAAAATGCCATGTGGAAACGAATTTATTGACAATTTTTCTAAATGAGGCGTATTCTTGTTTTCGTACTAATCGATAACACAGGGAAGCACTGATTTTGATGCAGCAAATGTTAAAGCTGTGATAGACTTGTTTGTGCTGATTACGAATCCATAAGTATAAAGTTTACATCAACTCCAGATTTTGAGAAAAAAAGTGTCGAACCATTGCGTTTTTTTGCAATATTTGAGAAGCTCTAACAAAACAAAAATAAAAGGCGGTAGAACCTTTCACTTAAGCCTAAAAGCTAGAACTCTCTTCTACTATCCCTGAAAACATTATCCTTGACCTGAAGGTCACTTATAGTCATTTATTGAACAATAAAAAAAAATACTGGAAAATTGTGTTATTGAAAAAAAAATGGACAAAAATCAGTTTTTGCTGTGCATAAATGAATGGTCGCCGCGAATAATGTTGTAAGCGACATAATTATAAGTTTGCAGGAATGGAAAAAAACATTTTTGATGACGCACATAAAGTCATTTGATTTAGTTTTCCAATTTTTCGTCGCAGCAGTCTCTAAGGAAACTTGTCCGTAAATTAAATTATATATATATATACATATATATATCTTTCAAGTCAAAAAAAGATTTACAAAATTTTATTGATGGAAAAACGTTTTATATCCAAACTTCAATGGATGATAACACGTTTTTCCAGTAAGCGTAGCATCTTTGCTGGTGGCGCTTACAACCTTTTTCGACAAATTAATGTAATAAATATAGCAATAAGAGGTCTTTTATTGCTCATCATAGGCCATTTTATAAAAATTGGAGAAATGCTTTTGAATAGTCTCCAATTTGAAGGTTGAGCATTGAATAAAACAAGCGCAGTTGAAAATCTGCTGAGTACAAAAACAAAATTGATATTAGCACAGCTCCTTCACTTACACCGTTTTTCCACACTACCGTTTCGGGTAATATTTTTTTAATACCGCTTTCCCATTTCTTCCTGAATATTCTTCCCCGCTATTTCTTAGCCTCTTATTTTTCATATCTTTCCAATTTCCGAAATTAACTTTACGTTTTTTGCCATTATTGCACTTTTCCAGTCACTACTGACTTTGGAGCGTAGGTTAATGTCCGAAAACTGATGAGAAATTGAGAAAATTGAGAAATTTCGCGACCTTATAATACGCGAGAGTATTTTTAACCGTAATCTGCGAAAAAACTAGTTTTGAGTAAATTGGCGCTTACAACGTTATTCGCGGCGACCATTCAAATGACTATAAGTGACCATAGAGTCAAGGTGCCGGAATGGTATCAGGGGTTGTAGTCGAAAGTTCAAGCCTTACTTAGGGTTTACACCGGACAATATTGTCAAGACAATTATGTCAAAATGATGTATTTGTTGTATACACGGCGAATTCATATTACAACAAACACATAATTTTGACATAATTGTCTTAACAATATTGTCCGGTGTAAACCCTAAGTTAGTTGAAGCCTAAATGTAAGGTTCTATCACCTTTTGATTAATAGCGATATGTACTTAAACTTGAATAAATGGCTTTAATACCGGGACAGACATCTGTTACTTCTTCATAACATTTCCAAAATACCATATGTCTGTCACCAAATATTATAATATTCTTAAGAATACTACGTGAGAAACCCAGTATTTTTTTTAAATAGAATACAACTTGCCGAAGGTTGTAATTTTGTGGTATTCTCATTGTGAATGGGCATTTCGCACTGAACATATCCAAAAAAGATAGATGTCAGCTGCTCATTTATCAAAAACCCATTGAAATTTTAGCGCGATTTAAGCCAAAAGTTTATACCGCAAGTTTTGATACAATTTATAAGCAATTTTCGCATTATTTTCGCATTTATATGTTTATGTGTTCCTCATCAGAAACGTATGATTTGACACTGAAATATTAAGTTAATGTCTGTTGCTATGGTAGCATTTTAAATACTACAATAAATTTACCAGAATGCAAATATCACCATCAGATAAATTTGCAAGGATGGTACTTTCAGGGATAGTAGTCGAGAGTTTTACCTTTAATTTAAGCCTAAAGCCCAAAATACAATAACGCAGTGGCAGTGGCAGCGGCAGTTTTTCGAAATCAGCTGTTTATTAGAAAGTGTGGTGTCCAATGAAGCCACTCACAATACAGCAGTGGCAGCTAGCAGTACTGCTCAATTTAGCCCAAATTCTAAATTCACTGCTACTGCCTTCATCGCAGCAAACTTCGCATGTTGAATTTGACATAAATGAAACGGAGCCAACATCTGTTGATGTCACTGAAGCCTAAAAGGCAACAACAAAAATGTAAACAAACAAAAGGGAATGTCAAAAAAAGCAGTCACTGACAACGCCGTATTCTGTTTGCTAATGGCAGTGACTGCCAATATTAGCAGTAACAGCTGATTTTAAAAACTGTCACTGCCACTGCCCCTGCGCTATTCTATTTTGGGGTTATGTATGTGGAAGGTTCTATCTCCTTCCATAAGCTTCTCAAATATTGCAAAAAACGCGATTTTTTTACACTTACACTCAATGTAATGGCATAGCCAAGGCGAATTCATATAAGGCGCTATTATTAGAACACCTGACACTGGTACAGTAGAATGTCAGCCAAGACGAAATGGAGTGTATTTTTTTGTGCAGTTTAGAATATAGCAGGTCTTCAAAACTAAATGACAAAAACTACATACCAGTTTTTTTCGTTTGGACATCCCAAAGTACCGAAAAGCAATAGCAAAATACATACGATTTTTATATACATATATGCACTAGCAACCACCTTATTAAAATTTAGATGTGCATGATTCCTTAGACGGTGCCCATGCCAAATTTCTCCGAATTTTACACAAAACACCTCCGATTTGTGAATTAATATTTTATTTTTACAGTTTGACAACTTCAGCTCACGAGCAAGTTTTTCGTGAGCATCCCCACCTTAGACCCATCCTAGTAGCCACGATTGCATGCACATTGATGACCATGCGCTTAAATAAAGTTTGATGTAGCGTTATCAGCAGTTTGCAGTGAATTTATTTAAAATAAAACACTCTAAACTCACATCTAATGCATTGAGTAAAACTTTATTTGAAAGTTAAATATGCAGACGCGTAAGTAGAAGAAGTTTAAATAAAAACTCGTTGTAGCTGCCATGATACAAAAAAGAAGGTAGTTTCAATAAACAACTTTTTGATTAAAAAGCAGATTTTTGACAATTGCTCAATTGTAAAAAATCGAAGCGGCGTTACCCAATTGTAAGTTTTTTGGTGTGGGAGATTTTATATCCTAAATTTGGGATTATAAAGAAAATAGTTGTATTCATATATACCTTTTAAGAATAATCAATATCTTGTCTTAAAAACGTTTAAATTTAACATAAAATTCGATACCAACTTGCCAAATCATTATTTTAATATTAATAGAATTTTAGTGAACATATTTTAAAATTTTTTTAGTGTCCTCATGTCATCTCATTATTTCACAATGTAGTTTTCTATATCGGATACGATGATTCTGATGTAATTCAGACACTGAAATTACACATTTCGTAATACAATATTGTCTTTGTCCATTTGACAGCAAATGGAATTTACTTTAGGACCCATGGGCCTAAAATTTTTCCAGCAACACATATTGTTTTCACATGAAATTTTAACACACCCAAAATTGAAGTATAAAATAAATAGATACAAATAAATTTTCAATCAAACTGATTTGTGTAGTCCAAGGGCGTCTTTAGTAAATGTTTGGAGGCTGTTTTAATATATCCTATCTTATTATATATTTCTTAGCTTTTCTACATTCTGAGAAGTTGAGAGAATGAAGTCAAATATTCTTTTTGGGTCAACTATGATGTTTGATTTCATTTTTTGCAATCATTAGTTCATTTCGCTTGAGGAGTCGCAATGCTCATACCGGCTGTACCGACTTTTTGGAAATTTCGGACACAAATTTTCCAAGAATGGTTATAGGCTAAAACAAACCCGATATCTAAAGGGCGTGTGGAACCTCCCATACAAATCGAATTTTTCATAGTGCATATCTCTGGAATTATTTGTGGTAGAGTC
>NW_023458560.1:23098633-23099662 GCF_013731165.1 Rhagoletis pomonella
AGTTATTTCCAAGCACCGAACTACTCCGAGCGACTGCTCTGCATTACACGTAACTTACTTTGTAAAGCGGCTCAGAAGTATGTCTGATACCAAATGTACATTCTAAATTCCAACTTACATAAGGCGGCCATGCCTTTGTAAAAGTAAGGGACGTTCGGCAGGGAAATGGTAATGACTGCCAGGTGAAGAGTAAGTTGTTAATAAGGTATTATTACGTGCTCCTAATTCCCACTGGGTATGTTTAAACTCATACATGTACATACATATACATTTAAGTCTATGAACAAATCTCACAAGTTGTTACATTTTTCGAAAAAAGTGGTTTTTGGTCGAAAATGGTGGCACACCTACCTTGAACAATGCATTTTGCATAAAAAACAAGACTTCAATTTTTATATACAGAATTAAGATTATTCTTAATTTCTTCATGATCCAATGAACGAGTTTAAACCAAAATAGTATGGGACCCTTTATAAAAAAAAATTATAGAAATCGGTTGACGTGGTCTAAAGTAACGCGGTAACATATATAAAAAAAAATAAAAATATATTTCGACGAGTTGATAACCTTTTCCTTTTTGTAAAGTCGGTTAACAAGCCACAAAAACAGCTCGGTTCATATATCCATAGTTGTGCATGTAACGTATACGCCCTGCAGCACCATACACAGGCAGCTACCACGTTTACTCGCACGCATAAACATTCTATCTGAAAATTTCCCAAATTAATTAAAAACAAATTATGATTTTTTCGAACGACAATGGAAAATAAGTAATTTCGGTACTTTTTCGCCTAAATAAATATTTTAAAGCTAAAACATTTAAAGTACTTTATTTATTTTTTATCAAACTTATTTCTGGAGCTCCATTAATTGTTTAGCGTTTTTTTTTCTGGCGAGAGAAGGGATTGACACTAAAAAAAACAAATCGTGAAATTTGCCCATAAGCTCATTATCTGTTAGAAGGTATGAATATTATTGTATATCAATGCATCTAGCGATCGTTGGTGTCCTTGACGCGGGGCTAGATCT
>NW_023458560.1:23099762-23104560 GCF_013731165.1 Rhagoletis pomonella
GATTTCGGTTTAAAAATAGTTGGTCGAAAGGAACGGTAAGTACAGTAAGACCTAAATATAACATAACTGCTACAGCAGAAATGATACTCACACTAAAATTACTTTTCGTCAACAGCGTCTTACCTTGGGTGCGCAAAACGCAACTATTTCTGAATGTAATCGCCTACTTCACGCTTCACGATTGGAAATTTGATTATGAAAATATGCGCGATGTCTGGGGGCGAATGGATCCTGTAGATCAAAAGTTATTCCTCTGCGATACGCGTCTGTTCGACTACAAGAAATGGTGTTTCACCTATATGCAGGGCATGAAGCACTTTATTTGTAATGATCCACTTGAAAATCCTAAAACAGCGGTGACCCGTTATAATCGCATAAGTTGGGTGCATTTAATATTCAAATACCTATTTTACTTTTCCCAGCTGCTTTTGGCATATGCGGTGGTAAAGGGTCTAAAACTAGATGAAGCATTCGCTAAATTAATAAGCATTAAATTTGGTTTAGGCAAAGGAACAGCTTCTGCCTAGACATTGACGAAATGTGTACTACCTATATATATATAATGCAAGCCTGCGATGGTTTCCCTTAAAAACTTTTTAGCAATTTGGGCAGGTATTAGGTAAATAGTAAACTATAAGAAAAGTAATAAGAAATAAAGAGAAAACTCCTTTTTCTTTTTTCCCTAATGTTACCGCGTTTTACCAGCGCTAACTTCGAATTTCCAATGTCTTTGAAATATACTTACAGCCAATTTGATGAAAGCAGTTTAAGAGAAAAATTATATAAATTTTTGGAATTTTATATGGAAATTGACAGAAAATAATAAAATCATTTTCCATTTAAATTGCTGGTGAAACCAGCTATTAGTCTCTTCACGATAATACAGTTGGTTTTTAAATTAAACTTTTCTCTTACGTTGATTAAGTTTTGGCTTTTCGCAAAAATTGTTAAAATATCTAAAATATACATATCATCAATAAACGAATAAATCTCAATTTTTCTGCTTGGGTATCAATTGAAATGAAAAACAACAAAGCTGTGAAAGAATCGAAGATCGGCATACACTATCACAGTTATCGAAATTTGGCGATATATGTGCATCGAAATTTATGGAGCTGGGAAAATTAATCAAGCTATGGAAATTATAAAAATGTTCAAAGTTTATTGAATTATTGATATGTATCGAGATATGTAAATTTTTTGGCAACGCGAGGGCCAACACAATCGAGAAAAGAATACAAATACAAACAAATAAATAGAGGCCAAGCGAATACTAATAAGAATACGAAGACGTACACAAATAAGAAGATGAATATGGAGACGAACAGGAAGATATATGTATGTATGTGAATAGTTATACGAAGGCGGATAATGGCGTTTTCGTTTCTACAAAAAATGTTGCCTTATCATTGCCCTCTTAGTATTTGTGCGTAACGCTAAAGCGAAAGTGAAGAGGGAAATAAATAAGAAGACGAATACGAAGACGAACACTAAGACTAAGGATAAGGTTAATATTAAGCTTAAGTAAAATGTGTGCAATATGAAGAGAACTAGAAATAAGTCGAGAGAAGTTTCTCTTTAGTAGTAGTCAGTAGTCAGTAGCAGTCAGTTTTTTTTTTTTGTAACTTTTTGTTAAGCAGAATTTTTATGTTAGGGCATTGTGTTCTTCTTCGTATTTGTTTTTTTTTTTGTTTCAGAATATTTCAACAGAGTTTTCGTGGTCTCAAAATTGATTGGAAGGTACCTCAGGCTTGTGTAAACATTGCTTATAGAGAAATTTTCAGTCATAATACTGTAATGCAAATAAATTGTTTAAAAAACACTAGAAAAGTGGTCGTAACTGGACCGTAACTGGCACTCCTAGTATAAATATTATATACCCTGACAACACTAACTTTCTATCTTTGGTTTAATTGTATTTCTAAGAATGCGTAAGAGTGAGATAAATTATCCAAATAATTGCAATGGGAAGTATGTGCCGCGCCGCAACTAATCACTTTCGCGGGGGTGCATAGCGTATGAGTAACACAATTTTCACAATTTCTCTACCAAACAATAGTTCTTCCATCTCTGCAATGAGAGATTTAATGAATAACAGAGGGCGCCCATAACTCACGCAAGTGACTACTTTAGTAACTCAGGGTAGTACAGAGAGAGCCGATGGTGACTATCGCCTAGGAGATTGCTTTGTAAAATTAATCGCTGAAACACACTGCAAGTAGTCGGTCGGTAATTAAAGGAGTTTATCAGGTAGCCACCAATTCATCAGTCCTGTAGTCGCGCCCCCGTATTACAGGGTTACTCTAGCTTATCGATGATTTTCAATCATTTTACCCCATTACAAACTCTCTCCCGTAATTACAAGTGATTACCTATAAACTTGTACCGCAAATTATTGTACGCCAGACAGCATTGTACTATATGTATATTCCCTATGTATACTTGTATGGTTACATACATATGTACATACACATACATAAGTATTTATGTTTGTATATACGCTGATATACGAGACCGACTTCACATAAAAGCCTTTTTATCTGGTCGCTTAACGAACTAACCAACCACTTGAGTAACTTTCAAGAGAATCACGGATCTAAGTCCACTTAAGTTCCTACATATATATATACATATGTGTGTATATAGGTATATATGTACACATACTTACGTGTACTGTACGTGGCTACATACCTATTCGCACTAAACTTCATACAAACATTAACTGTTGTTCACTTCCTACATATCGGGTCGTCTATGCATTGATGTACAGATGCATGTAGGCTTTACGTGATTACCTGCCAAAAGGCTTTAATCACGGTGCCCGCACTTGGCACGACGGATTAATTTTTGCATTAATCACTGCCCTGAACTGCAAGCACTTCAGTACCAATTGGCAGTATGTGGTGGACACACTTACCACCTTGGTAGGGCCGAGGCCTACCTAAACCTCTGACGTTCTCTGGATCTTGACATCCGGTTTCAATGCAACTCCACATTGAACCATTGCTGGTTCTACCCGCATTTAGGTATTAAACCACAGCCCCCACGATACTCCCCAAAGGGGCCGCACCCATTAACAGACCGGAGTAATGCTCGCCGGCGAGATTTGCTCGACTGGCTCAACTCACCCTGACCCACTTAACTGACTCAGCCCACACTAGAACAACTTACACGACTACTACACTCCACATTCATACTCCGTCTTGCTCGTCTCACAAGTCTACTCGCCTCGCTCGTGGGCACCCTCCACATTCTCCAGTAGAGGTGACACCACTCGCTCAGCTTTCGCAACGGATCGAATTGCTCAACATGTGCACAACTTTTTCAACATTTTCCAACTGTTTCCAACAGTTTCCACATTTCCTTTGATTTCAACTTTTATTCAACTTATTTTCACCCTTTTCTAGTCGTGTAAGCCATGCCAGTGCTTGCCTTGCCAGCCTTGCAAGCCTTGCAAGCCTTGCTTGTGTCGCCAGTTTTGCTCGTCTCGCCGACGAACACACTCCGGGGGCATCTGTTCCCCGTGGCACCATTTTTAAAGTCTTTGGTATGACTCTCGAAAGCCGTACACTTCTTCCAGTTGAGCCTCCACCGACTCAGGACTGGTAGCCTTTGACTGGGGTACCCGGGATTGTGACATCCGTAGCCTCGCAAACGCGAAACCCCCCTGGGTTCGTTGGTACGGTAATCTCCACATCGGAAACTGCGTAAGCACATGTCCTACACAGGTTCCCATGCGGAGCATCCCTGTTAGTTCATGCCGACATGGAAACCCCTAAGGGCCCCCATGTCACCACTTAAGATCTAGCCCCGCGTCAAGGACACCAACGATCGCTAGATGCATTGACGTACAATAATATTCATACCTTCTAACAGATAATGAGCTTATGGGCAAATTTCACGATTTGTTTTTTTTTTAGTGTCAATCCCTTCTCTCGCCAGAAAAAAAAACGCTAAACAATTAATGGAGCTCCAGAAATAAGTTTGATAAAAAATAAATAAAGTACTTTAAATGTTTTAGCTTTAAAATATTTATTTAGGCGAAAAAGTACCGAAATTACTTATTTTCCATTGTCGTTCGAAAAAATCATAATTAGTTTTTTAATTAATTTGGTAAGTTTTCAGACAGAATGTTTATATTAGAGGCAATGAAAGTAGGCACCAAGTATAACATATCTGTGAAGTTTCAAAAGTGTGCCACCAAACTTAAAGGAATGCCAGAATATCTGTGGCAGCTATTTTGTATTAAGGCGTGCGAGTAAACGTGGTAGCTGCCTGTGTCGGGTGCTGCAGGGCGTATGCGTTACATACACAACTATGGATATATGAGCACGAGTTGTTTTTGTGGCTTGTTAACCGACTTTACAAAAAGGAAAAGGTTATCAACTCGTCGGAATATTTTATTTTTAATTTTTTTTATATATGTTACCGCGTTACTTTGGACCACGTCAACCGATTTCTATAATTTTTTTTTTTCTAAAGTATACTAATTTGGTTTAAATCTGTTCATTGGATCATGAAGAAATTAAGAATAATCTTAATTCTGTATATAAAAATTGAAGTCTTGTTTTTTATGCAAAATGCATTGTTCAAGGTAAGTGTCCTACCATTTTCGACCAAAAACCACTTTTTTTCGAAAAATGTAACAACTCGTGAGATTTGTTCATAGACTTATATGTATATGTATGTACATGTATGAGTTTAAACATATGTATATATGTACATATTCATCTGCAACCAAGCATACCTAGCATGTCAACATACATAAATGTAAGTGCACAGTTAATCAAGAACACTT
>NW_023458560.1:23109560-23112161 GCF_013731165.1 Rhagoletis pomonella
CATGTCAACATACATAAATGTAAGTGCACAGTTAATCAAGAACACTTGCATGTCACTTGCCTCACTGCCACTGGTATTGTTGTTCTTGTTATTGCTGCCACCACATTTCAAATTGTTGCCCATAAATCAGCGTACACTTGTACATACATATGTACATGCATACAAGCTGCAGGAAATGCAAAAAAGTTTTTCTATAAAAATAGTTTGACATATCATTTCAAGCTGGTTGACAGATAATGAAATTGTTGAAAAGTTTTGTGCACCAAAAGAAAAACGAAATGGCGCACAAAAAATTGATTCAGCCTAACAGTAAGCCAAGAAGAAGAAGAATAATGTATGTTTTTAGGAGTTTGCACATACATAAATATATGTATATCTACTATGTATATCAGAATGTGTAAATCCGTAGGGGTTCATGTTTTTTTAGTGTTATTATGCACTGATGCGTAGGCGATTTCGATTAGATTATTTTGTGTTGTGAGCTATCGTTGAGTTACATAACTGATGATTTTCTATTTTTGATAAACTAGAAAAGGAAATAGCAAAATACATACACACATATCGCTAACTAAAAGTGAAAAGGTGCCAAGTCGACTATTTTCAAAAATTTAGTTCTACATGTAGAATGACAGATAATGCGAAACTACATCGATTTTTCATCTCTCCTGAATAATTTTCTAAAAATGGACCTGGCGCCTAACACCTTTAGGTAAAGATATAAGCTGTTCGTTTTGAAATTGGCACAGGTCCTTAACCTATAAGGATACTCAAGGACAAAATTTTAGAAGGGTATTTTCAATACCTAAATATTTATTCTTATGCACCAAAAAATTCAATATTTTTAAATTTTACAGAATTTTTTCTTTTATTGTTATTCTACAAGCGCCGAATTTTTTAAGGAATTTTTATCAAATTTTTAAATTTCAAAGTCCTTTTAGAGAAAATCCTGACGACAGAGAAAGAAACAAAAAACGCAGTTTTACGGTATTTGGCTCCTAGTTTTGCGAGTTTTTTTTTTTATTTTTTTTTTTTTTGGGAAAATGGACTTTTATCCGTGTAATCCCTGTTCTCATTAACCTAATTTTTTTTTGAGTGACTTATGCCACTTTCAAAGTAAACATTTTCGTTAAACCGCTCTCGAACAAAACCTCAGTAGTTCTCAGCATTTCAATGACATTTTTTTTTTAATTAACAGGTACCGTTAAATTCTAATTGGTGTTATCATTAACTAGATTTTTTTGAAAAGGTGACTTATGCCACTTTCAAAATAAACGGCTCATATGTATGTCGACGTTATCACTGCAAAGGGCCCTGAATGACGCGTTTTCGAAGTGAAACTTCTTATGCGCTGGTAATGAATTGAAAAATTAACATCGCGCAGGCAGCGAGATTTGTTGGGAATGGAAATTTCCACTAAATAAATGCTTTAATATTGATAATATGATAGTTAATATTTTGGCGCTTACATTTGTGCTAAGTGTTAGGCTGAGCTTCTTCTCCAATTTGTTGTGTGCGGTTAGATGTTATAACACAAATGGCGGTAACTACAGTTTTACGCCGACTTCGAACTGCAATAGGCTTTAGGAGAAGGTTTTTCATGACAGAAATACACTCGGCAACAGCAAATGCAATGCATGGGCGAATAAGGTTTTCGAGTAAATATATTTTGTCTACAGTGAAAATAAAATTTCGTAAAAGTGCTACGAAAATCTTTCGTAGTGTTGGTTTTTGTACAATGTACGAAACTTTCGTTCATAATACGAACACATTTTTCACAACGAAACAAGATTTTACGAACCATACGTAAATATAACGAAAGGACTTTCGTAAGGCATTTTTTTAGTACAATTTACGAAATCTTACGTTTATTTTACGAAACACATTCGTAAAGCACTGAACAAATCTCTGTACGAATAATTTTGTATATTGTAGGAAGGCATTCGTAATATTTACGTATGGTTTTAAATTTACGAAATCTACAATTCTGTATTCGTACAAATTAGTTAATACTTTCGTATAAAGTACTAATGCAGAAACATGTTTTTTTAAATTCGTACAACATACGAATATTTTCGCACAATATACTAAATTACCGGCAGTTTAATATTTCATCATATTTTTATGTATCGCGTGTCATTGCGGAATTACTATAATATTATATTAATTACTATAATATTATAATACTTTCTTAAGTTCTAATTAGATGGCACTTCAAAGGATGCTCTGCCTAGTCGGATGCATCCTCCGGACACTGCTTCCGGAGCATTCTGCGGACTCTGCATGGCTTACAACCATGCGGAGGTGGTAATAGTTGATTACCATTGGCCACAGTGCCTACCCACTACTTTTTGGTCCAATAAATATTTTTGTTTATATACATACATGCAAACATACTGGTCTCCCCTCTCACTGAGTTATTCACAATGGTGCAACTGGTCGATTTAATCTGACCTTCACGGCCCCTTTTCTCACTTGGCTATTTTTAGTAATAGCTCGACTTCAGCACCACTTGGCAGCACGTTTTTGCAATAGTATTGCATACATATTTAAAACATTAGCCAAATCGGATCATAAATAAGATTTTTAGTAATAACTCAACTA
>NW_023458560.1:23112171-23128938 GCF_013731165.1 Rhagoletis pomonella
ATATATTATAATTATATTTTGACAGTATCCGTTGTTTCTGATTGGCGCAAAAAAATCTTGCCTAGTGACGAATTCGCCCCTTGATATGGTCGTTACTTAAAGCTATTTATATTCGAAATTGCATGAAAATTGGAAAACAGGAATCTATAAGCTTATCCAGGCAAAAAGGTACCTACATACCGAATTTTAGGCAAATCGGACCATAAATACGATTACTTCGAACAGATCGGTCCCTGGTCCACTTCTCGGACAAAGTGGATCATATATGCTAATATATGCTAAAAAGCTACCTACGTACCGAATTTTAAGCAAATCGGACCGTAAGTACGATTTTTTCGAATAGATCAGTCCCTGGTCCACTTCTCGGAAAAATGGACCACATATCCTAATATGTGCTAAAAAACTACATACGTACCGAATTTTAAGCAAATCGGACCATAAATGCGATTTTTTGGAATAGATCGGTCCCTGGTCCACTTCTCTGAAAAAATTGATCATATATGCTAATACATGCTAAAAAGCTACCTGCGCACCGAATTTTAAGTAAATCGGACCGTAAATTCGATTTTTTCGAATAGATCGGTCCCTGGACCACTTCCCGGAAAAAATGGGTCATATATGCTAATATATGCTAAAAAGCTACTTACGTACTAAATTTTAAGCAAATCGGACCATAATAAGATTTTTTCGAATAGACCGGTCCCTGGTTCACCTACCCGAAAAAAGTAAATTTTTTTTAGCCTAAAACATGGTGGTTACCGAAGGCTATTTGTATACAAAATTTCATGAAAATCGGACCAGCCGTTCGCGAGATTACCTGTTACAAAAAAAAGGGACTTCTCTTTATATAATTAGTATAGATAATTTTAAACGTTAAAAAGGGATTTGCTGGATAAAAAAAAAATACAAAATTAAATATTAAAGCTGTGGATATACTATGCTTTTAAGGGCCGTTTTCTAATGTAAGCTGTAAAGTGGCCTTTACTAACAGGGCAGATAAATTGTTCCTCACTTTAAAGTGTTTTCGTTTTCTTACCTTGCCGGTAAAAATTAATTTGTTATTCCGTATAGTGAAACTTCACTACATTTCCGGGAGTGAAACTTCACTACATTCATCATAAAATTTCAAAGGTTGGCAATGCGACATAAGCAAATATAGAGCAAGAGCAACTGTTAGCAAAACCCAAAACCTTGGTTGAAATATCTAATATATCTGACTCATGAACCAAAACCAAACCAAAATTTAAAGTTGGGTACAAATTTTAAAGGTTGCATCGGGTGAGCAACAGTTTATCGATTCGAGAAATTAATGCGCTGATGAGAAAACAAAAACTCGTATATCGAGACGATAAAGTGGCCGGTAAACTAAAGGTTAGATGAGAAAACGGCCCTAAGCATACAATGTTTTTAACATCGCCTACGCTACGCCTTGCGCTGCAATGTGGGACTTGATAAATAGGCAATTTCATCAGATACCTATCAACGGCAAACCTAAGCTAGGATCACTACTTAAAGTAAGTACATGTATGACTTTTCACCGAAACTTGATCTTCAGACGCCTTACAATTTTCCTTTAATTTATAGTAGTCAAGGAAATAAACATCGATGAAGCTGCGAATCTCTCAAGTGCGTCTACATAAAAATATTGTAATGTTTAAGAAAGTAAACCAAGTATTTTTGATATTCTTTCATATTTTATATCTTATTATATTTAGTTTTGTTGAGTCTCATAGTTTAACACTTTGCATCAATATACTTTATTGAATAAAGCTTAGGCAATAAAAAATTTGTAGTATAGAACCTATTCGTATGCATATAAATAAAAGACTTAAGTTTTATTATAGGTAAAATAACCTTTTTTATTAACTCTAAACTACAGTGTAGTCAGAAAATTCTTCTTCTTTCGTAGAACGTATGATTACTTTTATTATTAACACTATAAAAAACATGACTAAATTATAGCACAACGCTTTCATTATATTTCAATCAATAATGTTACGCGTTTTTGCAAAATGTTTTGTTAAACAAAAACGCCTAAAATTAACGATAAAAACAAAATGAAAGTGTTGTGTTATAATTCGTTATGTTTTTTACAGTGTGTAGAATAAAATCAAAATCGCACATTCTACGAAACAAGCGCAGATTTTACGAAAGTAATTTCGTTAAATATACGAATTATTTCTGGGCATTTTACAAAAATTTCGTAAAAAAATAAAGAATTAGTACGATTTTTTTTAGTAAATAGTACGAAATTCGTTAGTAAATAGTACGAAATTCTTTAGTAAATAGTACGAAATTCTTTAGTAAATAGTACGAATACACTCGTAAAATGTACTAAAAATCTAATGCCTCATATTTTCGTAGTATGTACGAAAACGGTTTTGTACAATCAACGAAAACTTTCGTGGCTCAAATTGACGAAAAATTTCGTAAGATTTACGCAAGTTTTCTTTATATTTACGCAGATTTTATTTTCAGTGTAGCAATAACTGTTAATTATTATGCAGAAGAATAAATACTGGAATAATAAGCGAAACAAATTTTGCTTCATCAGATCTGCACTGATTGTACGATTTTAAAATATGAGTGGTCAAATTAAAGGCTTGACCTATAAATGTGCAGTAAGGCTTAAGTTTAGTCGAAAGAGTTGCCACTTTTTAAAAAATTTAACTCAAGTAATTAAATAAGTTAAATCAATTATTACGATATGGATTGTTAAAAAAATCAAATTCAATTTAAACTAAGACAATTAGATAATTAAGGTATGTACCATAATTTGGGTGTCAGACGAAAGAGATTTAAGAAACTTTTTAATTTGAATCCTTGTTTTGCCACCTGTTTGAAAAATTGAATACAAGTATATATGCACAAGTTAAATGAAATATTAAAATATGTGTATCAAATGGGGTGGCCGGCCCTTTTAAAAGTTAAATTCAAATTATCTAATAAGTTAAACGAATGATTAAAAGATGGGTATAAATGGAAATGTGTTCGAAAAGGCTTTGTTTTCGAACTATATTTATTAGAGTTTCCACGTATGCGAAAAACCAAATTCAACTTAATTCATCTATTAATTGAAGTTTGTAGCCTAATGTCACACCAAAGAGATTTAGGATGATTTAAGTTTGAAAATAATTTTTATACTGGTTGCCACCTTATTGGAAGGTTGAATTTAGTTAACTTATACACAAGATGTGTATGTATGTATACATACATACATGGATGCTACACATACACTAATACGTATATGTATGGTGGCCAAACTTTGTCCCTCTAAACCACTTAACCGCCGATAAGTTGGCAACAGATTCTTTTGAAAATCAATTTTTATTTTCAATTTAATTTAATCCGTAAAGCACTTCCAAGCAAATTACTGTATGTATTCGTCTTCGTCTCTTCACTGCTCTGGCCAAGAATGTTACAACTTTACTTTCGCTGTACCCTTTGGTCTGTTGGCTTACGGCTTATGGAGCGCCATTAACGCTCTATGTACATATGTATGTTTGTATAGTTGCAAAATGACCTCGAGCATAGCTGACTTGCTGCTGTCTTATCGTCGACGAAGCACTACTTACAGACATTTAATTCAAGCTCACTTACACTTGCATAAAAATGCATATATGATGCATAATATACGTTTGTATTTAAAAGCATTCATATATTTGCACTTAACTGGGTATTAAATGTAGTTTAGCGCAATCGTTATCCTTGATCCTGATTAAATTCACTAGCGCGCTTGCCAGCAAACTTCTCTATTCGCACGTATGTATGTAATATATTCGTATATGTATGTATGTGTGTAAACAAAAGTTATGGTCGCTTTTAATTGAATTTCTGAAAATTAAAAAAAAAAATTTAAAAAAATCAGCCGCTGTCAGTGAAATATTTGGATTGAAAACCTATTGCACAAAAAAGGTTTTAAGCAGCTAACTGTAAACGACATCAAGCCGCCCACTTACACGCCCCGAATATCAGTAAGCCATTTAAACGGGAATAGCCGGAGACTTATCACCACCCATTTTTCCCAGTCCATGTCTCAGTCGAAGACCGCCAAGTTCGTGAATCATTTAAAAGCACACAGTTGCGTCTACATATGTATGTATGTATGTATGTACATATAGGACCACACGACTGACCACCAAAGGCGAAGAAGTCATGTTAAGTGTCGAATGCGATTGGCAATTAGTTGCGGCATCAAAGGATCAAGCAGTCAAGAAAAAGACCAACACTAGATACACATACATAACGATTTAACGCCAATTTTGCGATTTACGCATAAAAATTTAGGAAATTGCCTTTGGCGATTTTTGGCGATTTTTCCCCTTCAATTAAATTTTTTGTGCGCTATCGCGTAAATTCGTCGGAACACTTGATAAGTAGGTTATGGAGTTAGAGCTTTAATTTTGATGTGGCAACACTTTTTATAGTTATCGATTTTGTTGTAGCATATCGAATATTTGCCAATATTAAACCTCTTTGTGGCAACTCCCGCTGAATGTGAAATTTGCAATTTCATTTGTGGAAATAGCTGATCTCGCCTGATTACAGCTTTTAATTTTATTTTTAGCGCCGAGCGCTTAAAAACGGATTGTGCGATTAATCAATTAATATGAGTTATAATAAATTTATTAATTGCGCAGTCCTATTGGGAAATGTTTTAATGCAAATATTTTTTAAAAGTTGGAATATTTTTAAAGAAAATTTTTTGTACATCAGTATCATAGGTATAAGTGATTTGTGTTATTTATTATTACCCTGAAGGCATTAGAATCGTTTTGGGTTTTAAAAACTATGTTATAACAAGATCTCATTTTTAAAATAAAAGATTTTTTAAGCTGATGTCATGAATTTTATAGAAAAAGCGTTGGCTATTTTTTGGCGATTTTTTCAGAAGTGGCTATTTTCTTTTTAAACAATTTGCACACCCTGGCTCACATATTCCTTACATACTTACAAATTTAGTTTGTGCGCAACACTTGGCATACTTCCAGGCGTTGCCATCCCGTTTTTGCCACACATTTTTTTTCGAAGGCCACCAGCTTCTTTTTATGTTTGTATGTACAAGCATAACGGTATTTTTCGTTATACGTCCCAATTAGCTCACATTTTCACACATCCTTGATTTAGCGACGGTTATTGGCGATTGGCTAAAATCACTCTCGTCCATAAACTGCCGTTTGCCCGACCTTCTGCTTTTTCCTTTCAACGCCGCACAATGGGCCACGAGCGGAAAAAATTATATAAAACCGGTCAAAAGTCAGATTTACGAACTGTTGCAAAAGTCCAGTCAAAGATACTATTCATAACGCTAAATAACTGATCTATTGAATGGTAGCCATGAAAACTCCCTCCGCTGC
This sequence comes from Rhagoletis pomonella, assembly GCF_013731165.1. NCBI lineage: Eukaryota > Metazoa > Arthropoda > Insecta > Diptera > Tephritidae > Rhagoletis > Rhagoletis pomonella. Next base: position 23,117,529 of record NW_023458560.1, read on the forward strand.
TTTCTCTTTGCCATACATACATATGTCAACCTGAAAACAGTCAATGTTGTGATAGTTTTTTTCTCCACGCTTTCAGTCGTTCTACTTGTTTCTTCGGTAATTGTGTTTTAGTGAAGACCTATTTCAAGAAAAAAACCTTTTGAACATGGGCCTACTTCATTTCTATCATTTAAGACTAAATCTAAGTAAATTGCTTTTAATATGGCCTTCTTTTAGAAAAATTAAAATCGGTCTATTTTGGTATTTTTGTTGAATAATATTTTTAAATATTAGTATTTTTGTTTAGTTGTCAAGGTTTGTCAAAGTTTGGTTATTTGAAATATGTGTAATCTATGTGCTCTATTTTGATTTTCGAAGGACGAAACACGATGAGTCGCAAAATTGCAATTTTGGATTTTATTTACAAAAATGTTCAATGTTATAGTTATAAGGAGAGTCGCATTGTTAACAGGTAAAAATTACGCAACGACTGAATACTATTTGTCAAAGATCTATGGAAAACCCCGATCCATAGTTAGTTTTTTTTTCCTACTTTTTTCTTCATCTGTAAAAATAACTTAAAAATATAAGTAAACGAATGGCAAAATGTGAATTTGAGAGTCAAAAGCTTTCATCGAAGCTGGGTACCCAAATTTTTCCCTTTATGAAACTAGACAATAATGCTCAATAATCGGCTTCACCGAGAACGATTGTGTCCTTAGAACAATTTACCACATTCCATTTTTAATTTTGAAGTTATTTATTTAATTGAAATTGAAAAAGCATCAGAACTTTAGTAACGAAAATTGTTGCACAATTCGCAGTTATTCGCAAACAAGAGCCGGTCTAAAAGGACGAAGTGCATATCCGAACTCGTCGACCTAAATAATTTCTAGCGAAACGAATTCTGTGCCTGTCTTTTTTTAAGGTTTTTTGAGGGACTTATGGTAAATGAATAAATATATAAGGATAATTTTTATCCTATAAATCCATATGGGTGCCAGACGAAGGAGGCTCAAGAAGGTACAAGTTTGAAAATATTTTGAATAGGGTTGCCACCTGTGCGAAAATTTGAATTTAATTATACCCAAGTTATATGAAATATTAAAATATGGAGGTCAAACAAAAGGGTTTTAAAATTTTTTTTGAACATTGGAATATTTTTGTGGTTTTTAAAGAAGGTTGGTTGCCAGCGGCTTAATTAATAATAATCAAATTAGTTTATAAGTTAAATAAATTACTAAAAGATGGAGATCGATCGAAAGGGGTTTGAAAAGGCTTGATTTCAGAACTATATTCAGGAGGGTTGCCACGTATTTAAAAAATTTAATTCAACTTAATTCATCAGTTAATTGAAATATGTATCACAACGTCAGACGAAAGAGATTTAAGGTTTGTGTTTGAATTTCTTTTATAAGGTTTGCCACCTCCTATTAAGGTAGTTGCATGTGTATATAAAATTCTAAAATATGGTTTTCAAACGACAGTTTGTAAAACACCTTTAGCTTGAACATTTTGAATTTTGTTAAGGTATTTGGAGAGGGTTGCCATCTGTTGGAAAAGTTAAATTCAAATAATTTAATAAGTGAAATGAATACTTAAAAGATGGGTATCAATTTAAATTGATTTAAAAAGGACTTATTTTTTACCTGTTTTAGGAGGTTGCCATGTGTCTAAAAATCAAATTCTTCACAATTCTGCCACAATGTCATATGAAAGAGAATTACAAAAAATTAGTTTGAAAATATGAGTAGCAAACTAAAGAATTTTAAAAAAACTTTAGTTTGAAAAAATTTTTGATTCGAAAAGTAATGATCCATCACAATATGTACAAATAAGAACATATATATAACACGCGAAGGCATTTTTTGTAAAGGTAAATATTTAATTAAAGTAAATAATATTTTTTCGTTTAATACTTAATTTAATAGACAATACCCATTTTTCGTCAACGGCCTTTGTGTCGTGATAAAGCACTAATTATTTCCATAATAGTAAGGATTAATATCTAATGAGTTATATCTGCAGTTACATATGTACATATATGCAATCTTGGGGAAGTGCGGTTCACAATGAAGTCATCGCGACCCGATTTTACTGAAATATAGTATGTAGTACTTTTTTCTAGGAATGAAGATTCATAAATAGACTGCGGGTGCTTATGCAGAATATGAAGCATAAAAATATTTACCACTTAACTATAAGCAATAATAAATAAATTTGTATACATTTTTTTATAGTTATGGGGTACATATTTTCTGTATAAAAATTCGCAGTTTATTCATAAAAAAATTTTGAACTTTCATTCCCGCTATATTAGGAGGTAGATATGTTAGATAATGTTCGGTTTTAAGAAAAATTAGTTTTTTTACTGGTTCTGGTAAAACTGGTGGGCGCCGTGAGCAGGTTTCAGATTAAATTTTTTCTGCTTTAAACTTAGCTGCAAGCCGAATTGAATTAAAATCGGATAACATTTATCTTTTCCGATAGTTTGGTTTATCAATCCGTTCGATTCTTCAAATTTTTTTATGTCATTTTTATATTTGGCTCTTCCACCGTGCGCCGTGCTGTCCTGTATCCTTGCTGAGTTTATGTAACTCACTTAAAAGTTTCGTATGCTTCAGCATGGACATCATTATCGCCAGTTTCTTTTCAACGCAAAATTCTTAATCTGTTTTATTTTTTTTCTTTTTGCTTTTTTTGCCCCTCTAATTTACTATATATGTATGTACGTAGCTTCATTGCTTTGTTGGATGAGTGAACTTCAACCAAATTCCTATTAGCCACTTTTGCCCTTTGCGGCTTTCAGTTGTAGTCAGAAATATCAAGAAATTGCACACAGCAGGGCACACATACAATGCTTTGAGAAGGTCTGCAAGTGTTTTTTTTTAGCTCTGGCTTCTTGTTATGCTCATTTTGCTAGTCGCTATCAATTCAATTACAACTATAACAATCTCAAACAATTAGGCAACAGCAATCAGAGCGTCTCAATGATACGAGTTCTATACTTTTGTTAGACTTTTGATTCCTTTTTTATGTGGAAATCAATTTTCTTTGTCGTCGAGTTTTATCCAAGTAACCGCACTACATAGAGTATTATTGCAATTATTTTTGTTACATATATCCTTGTGTGGATTACAAGCAATTTTCGCTGGAGTGTACTTGAAATGTACTTGAAGATATTTATAAACATCTCTCCCAGAAAGTAGAAGAAAATTAATTTGCGAAAGAGGCAACACCAAAATGATATTAGATACGCGTCACCACGAATTTGTGGGCACCACTCAGATGACCAATGAAAAATGGAGTATAGTTTCGAAATAACTAACATACTTGGGATTTAATACTGCTTGCTAATTCATCTTAACCATAAAGACTAAACTTTTTTTTTCATTAGAAAAACTAAACTGAAAAATTTGAAAAGGGTATACTTTGCTTATGTACAAATAACGTGCTTAGAGTTAATCAAGTCTGCAAGAAACACAGAGTAAACTATGCTCGTAATCACCAGATTCCAGTTCTTTGTCAAATTGTTAAGAAAGAATTGATATCTAGCGGCTTTGTGGAAGTATAAGCTCGTTGCACAGTGTATCGACTATATGGAGCCAGGTGAAAATAATAATTAACGTACACCGACTTTGCTGACACTTCACTTGTGCTCTAAAATTTCTTAGGTATAGATAATTATGAAATATGGTGAGGATTTTATAATTTAGACGCCCTCTTCTCTCGCTTTTTTAGAAAACCCTAATTGTTAAATATGGGGAAGATTAGATCACTATAACGTATACAACTCGCAAAATATGTGGGCCTCATTATTAAATATGATGGAATTTTGGTTTTCCGCTTTCCACTCTCAAAAATACAAAAAAAGAAGATAGTTCCCAAGGTGTATTAAACAAGGTGTGATTGACAACTCAAGTAGGCTCTCTTTTAAGGTACTATTATGCCAAAAAAATTAGTCTGTTCCAATAGCAGTCCGGTTTACAGGATTTAGTCAGAACTTACAGGAAGTCGTTCCTATTGACATAAAACCTGTAAGTGGGAACACATCTGAGAGAGTAACTGAGCAACTGTTCCTAGTCAGAAGTTACAGGATTTAGTCCGGAGTTTTTTTTTTCCTGTAAGTTCATGAAAAGTGTCAAACAATCAGCTGATTTGCATGTGCAAACAAAAACAGAAAGCGGTGAAAGCAAATAACCTTATATTTGTAAAAAAAAATGGAAGTAAACAACGAAATATTTGAATATATATAGATTCTAATAATTAGTTAGTGATATTTCAGCTAAATCAGTGTTGTTCAAATGACATGTAAACAAACCGACTGACGTTTTTACAGGAAATAGTGCCTTTTGCGTTCCCGTGCACTTCTGGATCTGTTCTCCTTTTACTCTCACTTGAGAGAGTAAAATTGTAGTTTGACAGTTCCACAGGTTTTAGTCCGAAGTTCAAAGGAACAGACTAAATATAAACCAAATAAAAAAAAATTTCGATTTTGGCCTTATAGGATGGTTCTTCTGAGAGCAATGTAAAATTCAATCACACTTTTTCGAATACATTTTGCCAGTAACCAAATTTCGGATAGTAAGCAAATATTTACTCCCAATGAGAGAAATATGCAATAAATTACGAAAACTCAAAACAAGCAAGAAATTGCAAGTTTTATGTACAGCTGACTAATTTGTTATTTTCCGACGCAATATTCTATAATATATATTATATGTTTTAATAGGTTTTTTTTTGTCAATTGCAACCAGGGACCGTAACGGTTATAAGTTTAATTATAAAAATCACTTTTTAATCGTTATTAACTGAGTTTTATTTTTTGCTCGGAAAATAATGGTTACGTTTTAAGTTTTATTTTTGGCTCGGAAAATAATGGTTACGTTTTAAGTTTTATTTTTTGCTCGGAAAATAATCGTTACGTTTTAAGTTTTATTTTTTGCTCGGAAAATAATCGTTATTTCTTGATTTTAATTTTTTGCTCAGAAAATAAAACTTAATTTTTGCGTATGCGTATGCGCTTTTTTGCACTTTTTCTTTAGAAATGTGGTTCTCTTTGTTTCTGCCCTGGTATCTGTATTTTCATTACCCACTCCACAGTGGCGTTAAAGGTTCAATGCAGCCGCCCCCTGTCTATTCTAATAGTCACCGCAGAAGAATATTGTAGGTCAATACAGAAGTGACTTTTTCCAGTTCGCACTGGTCAAGCTACTAATTCCCAGAAAGTCTTTTGATGGCATGAAGACAATAATTGAGTATTCCAGTAGAACAATAGCTAATCCATAATCGACCTCTGAAAAGTGTTTGAAAGATGAGACAATAACACTTGAGAATACCCCTTGTTTACCTTGGAGATTATATACTTTTTAAGGTTTACCCCCTGTCTCGACATGCGAACGCCGATGTCATGCGAATCATCTCATAAGATATATTGCAAATGGAGACCGCTAATCGCATAACTCATGCAATAAATAAGAGAGCTCGTCGCATAAGAATTATTGCATGCAATGAACTGTCAACAGCGTGTTTGTCGGTTGGTTTTTGCGATAAACTTGGGTGAAAATGTGTTTTATGTAACAAATATGCTTAAAAGAATGTGAAAAACCATGTTTTTGAATAAAGTAATCTAAAAATAAAATGTTTTTTCACTAGCTTTTTGCAATGAAATCTTATGCGATGAAAACTGCCACTTATCAAATTGACAGTTCGCATAAGATGACTGATTGCAAATGGAAACGCGGCGTAATTAAATATTTATCAATGAATACTGAAATGTTTATCCTTTCAATTACATAGGTACTTATTCCGGTTACTTTTAAAAGTATTTTAATGAATATGTTTCATCCCAATTACCAACTTCTGCAATCCATTATTTTCTCTCTTTGAATGCTAATTTCAGGTTAATAGTTACGTAAAACAACTTTCTTCGTTTGTTGTTTCATGCCCTTCTTTCTTAATAAGCACCAGGATGCTTCGGCTAATAAGCTTAAGAAATTGCAGTTACCTTTATTTCGCTAAGATTAAAACGTTGAAGTAAAGAAAAATACGCAATGAGTTCCAACAGCAGGGCTAGTTATATTTTTAATTTAGGTATTGTTGAAGGAGCTAAAAGCGCAAGGAAAGTTTATACTTATGTATATACGTATGTACTAAAAGCATTTTCTCACTAATGAAGGGCATTAGGTGAAAATTAAAAACGTAAGAAACAATACGTTAACCAACAAACTTAAAATTTTATTTTTTAAAGCCACAAATATTAACGCAACTAAATGCGCGGCAGCAACTCAGGCAATTGGGTGTGGTGGAGGAAAAAGCAACTACAATATGCAAGTACATATCTAAACACTTTCTTTCTCTCTCTCTCTCTCTCTCTCACTCCCCTAGATTAGTTGCCAAGGCTCATGAGCAATTAGTGCGTTTTTATGCTGAACGTTAATATTAAAAATGCGAAAATACGCTAATTAGCAAGAACCGTAATACAATTTTCTCTCTTCAAGTTTAATGGAAACGTCCTTTCGCCATCCACAAAGCAATACTGCTGAGGGCAAGAGAAGGATCGAGGCGAGCGCTGGCATAACTGGTTTATTTTGCGTTTATTATTTTGCATACGTACATCCATACCAGCAAAATGTTTGCCTTTTGTGTGCGCATTTGGTAAGCGGAAATGACGAGTTGACCAGGGTTGAGCGAACATGCGTGAATTTCTATTATTTACTCGGCAGCTGCAGCGCCACCATCATCACTTTTTGCATAATAATTAAGCAAAAGAGAAAAAAACACAGAGCGAAATATAACAAATTTACGAATTTTACATTTAACAACCAAAAATAAAAATGTAAAATATGCCAACGCACTAACGAGTCTTTATTAATTACGCAAATACTCGAACAACGCATTTGGTAGAGCGAAGAAGTGGGTACGCGCGCCGCCGACGGCACTGACTGTTTTGATTAACGACTAGGTGTTGGAAAGAAACAATTTGGTCCAGCTGAACGGGGCGGAAATAAAGAAAGGCCGCGACGGGTTGGCGCACGGGTGCGCTTTTTAATGACCAGGGAAACGAAATGTACACTCACTGAAAGTTGCTTTTTACACGCTGCAATTAGCAGGCGAAATTTTAAAAATTTGATTATTACGGTTATTTGCATAAAAGCGCAAAAAGAATTGTTCGCTCAAACGAATTACGTAACGATTTTTTTTTTTTGTTTACAAGTTTGTAAATAAAGTACAGTTTAACAGGCAAAAAGGCTATAAATGTTTGTATGTATGCCAGTTTGTGCAACAAAAAAAATTATGTTTTAATCGATTTTTAACACTTGCTATGAAGGTTATTTAAAACAGAAAAGTTATACATAGTTTAAAGTTTGTTTTATACACCACTTCAAGTATCGGAATACATACATACGCACAAGAACATTAAAGAACCCTGAAAACTCTTCAGGAGGGCAATGTGGTCTTCTGGGTATGCAGTTACAGTTGCTATGCTATACTCAATCCCGCCACTTGCGTCCTCGTTCGCGCACTTTGGAAAACGTGAGCAAGCCATGTGCGAGATGCGGTAACCGCCTGTTCACCACTAAATGCGGGTGTGTCTGTCTTGCAGAAAGCGTGTATCCGCTAAAAAGCCACTCATCCTAGTAATGGTTGTGCCTGGCCCGCCACGTAAAAACGCCTTGCAATGAAAAGACCAAAAGGGCTTTGGATTACTGCCTCCCAAAACTTGACGATCCTCGCTCATGAAATGAGGACTATGATTTAGGAATATGAACTTGGAATGTCCGGAGCCTCTATACGGAAGGTGCGTCTATCCTTTTACTGGATGTCCTCGAAATATCTAAGACTGACTTTACTGCAGTCCAGGAAATGCGATGTACGGGCATGCAGCCCGTGACATCTGCTACAGCTTCCATGAGACGGCGCACAAATTTGGTGTAGAATTTGTGGTTGGGCGGAGACCCGCGACTGTGGTCAAGGAAGGCATTTTTGTTCCAACAGTCGTAAAATTCAGCCTTCGTGACGACACCTCCAACAACGTAGAGAGGCTGATCGACTTTGCCGCTGCACGGAACATGGTTGCTAGTAGTACCATACGGCGGCATCGAAACATCCATAACGCCATTTGGGTGTCCCCTGACCAAAGAACGAAGAACCAAATAGTCATGTTGTGGTAAAGATACGTTTCACACTTGGTGTGCTTTCTATCCGACGAGCCAACATCGCGCCTGTTACCGCGGAATATGTTTTCTTAATATTGCGTACAAGGTCCTGTCGACGATAATATGTGAAAGACTGAAACCCTTCACGAAAGAACTGATTAGACCTTATCAGTGCGGCTTCATACCCGGTAAGGCCACCATTGAACAGATTTTGACAGCACGTCAAACCCTGCAAAAGACACTCGATGTGCAAATCGACACACTCCAACTTTTTGTCGATTTTAAAGCTGCTTTTGATAGCACGAAGAGAAGCTGCCTGTACGATGCCAGACAAGATGGACTGTAAAAAGCCTTCGCGTTATGCGACACACGTCACTGTTGGCAGTCAGAGCTTTGAAGTAGTGAAGGTGACTTTGTTTACTTAGGATCCATAAACACCACCAATAATGTGAATAACTCTGACCAACAGGTGCTACTTTGGGCTCGATAGGCAATTGAAAAGCAGAGCTCTCTATCTACGAACGAAAATCACGTTCTACAAATCTGGGCATGATGACAGATTTGTCCTTTTATATGGCGCAAAAACATGGACGATGTCTAAAAAAGACGTTCTACCTAGGCGTTCTTCAACCGAGTTCTGAAATATGGAGTTCTTAAAAAATTTTGCTGCGATCTTCCATTCCGTCGATATACTGCCGTCCGAAACATAGACACATCAAGATGTATACCAAAATGATCTGAACGTTGAGATGAGTCGATTTAGCCATGTCCGTCAGTCTGTCGGTTTGAACGCAATCTTGTCCCTCCGTTTTCGAGATATCCGACGGAAATTTTGTAAGCGGGTGTATTTTTGTAATGTATTAATCATTTGTCGGAACCGGGAAAATCGGACCTATATGAAATATATCTCCCATACAACTGATTTTCCATAGAAAGCTTACAGTGAAAATGACAAATATCGGGTCTGATAGGGGTTTACAAAACCTCCTTCATTTGGACAGCTAAAACCGAACAATTTTGTGAGCTATTTTCTAAATAATCATACAAAATTTACTAATAAAATCATTAAGCTCTATAAGCTATATCCCCTATACCACTGATTTTTCAGATATGAGTTTTTTATATAACTCCTCTATCTGTGTTCAGTGAAGGTAAACATTTTGTCTACCTGCCAAATAACTTCGTTAAAATGCATTTATCGGATGAAGTAAAATTTTCTGATGTTCATGAAAGGTATGAAGCCTTCGGCCTAAAGGGTCACACGGGTTGCTCACTGAGTAACAGGTTTAACAGTGTCGTAGAGGTCATACTTTTTTTTCTTTTATCCATCCATCCTTGTCTATGTCATTTACTTAATATGGTGATTTCTACTCTTTTCTTATTCCCTTATTCCCAATTGGTACCTTAGGAAACATACATGTACATTTACTGCTGGTTTGAAAACATTACACAGATGGATCAAAACGCGACAGAAAAGTTGGTGGTGTTTACCCGAAGTAGTTAAATTAATCTTTCAACTAAGTAGATAAGACTTCACCATTATCAGGCATTGTCTTATTGGATTACATGCAGCTAAACTGGGCATATTGCAGAAGTTACCCGGAGAAGGATAGCGGGGAAACCAGCCAACACCTTCTCTGCCATTGCCCCGTACTAGCAAGACGGAAAGTAAAAGTTCTGAACTGTTGCATACCTATTTGATGATCTGGATGACATTAGAGTAATATATTTGAGGAGCTCATCGACCTTTTGCTGAGTACGATCAGGGAACGAAGATAAACGTAAGCCCCATGCAGTATTACGATACAACGTAAGTCCTACAATGGATTGTCGCTCACCTAATCCGAAACCGATCATCATTTTTGGAAACAGAAAGCTTAAGTTTAATCTCTAGGCGAAATATTTATGCACATTTTCTCAGATGCATCTGAATTCCATTGGGTGTTCTTCTTCTGCAATTCAATAAAACAAATAAAATGTACCAAATAACAATTTATATAGTTAAGATGATGAAATACAACAAGAACAATAAAAAATAATATTTTGAATACGGTCGCCACCCATTAAATCCATTTTCAAATAACACTTGTCTGTAAACCATTTAACTGTTGTTTATAAGGATTAAATTTTCACAGCTTTCCCTGCATCAGCGGTTTTAGATGCGTTTCAAATGTTTTATTGACCACCTCCTGGTTCAAGGTGCTCTTACGCGCCTCCTCCATCAAACGTTCATACACACGTCCATCGTAACAACCCAGCGTGGAGCCCAAAACGCGATCATTAAAATCAAAACCATCCACGACCACAACAGCATTAGGCCGAATGTCCGCTAGCAAACGTTCATAACGTGTCCGCATTTCATCTACTTGCCGCGCATTAAGTTGAAATGCCAATAAAATATCACTTAAACTCGTCAAGCAAAACTCCAAAACAAACAACTCCACCAATTGCTTTAGCACAGCTGCCAAAGAGGGCTTCAATTCCATGCAAAACTTCTCGACCTCTTCAAATGCAATGCGCGCTAGAAAGGCGCGTCCATGTAGCGTTGCCGCCTGCGTTAAGCGTATGCCAGCCTTATTGGCAGCCACTTGCTCAGACTTTACTATTTTCCGCTGCTTTCGTAAGTACTCGAAGGTTTGTCGAATACGCTCCGTAGCCGCTAATTCCAGTAGACGCACCAGTGTTTTTAGCTCGACAACCTTGTCCCACTTTGGACGTGCTGCGTTACGCAGATAAGTGACGCTATGTGGTAAAACTTTACGCTTCAGTCCTTCCGCGTATTGTTTGACGAGAAAACGCGCAGTTTGTAGCAGTAGCACTGTGTTTTCACCCTCATATGTGCAAGCGGCAGTGACGAGACCATATATTTGTGGCAAGTTTGATGAGCTTAAATAGCCATGGCCACCGCAAGATTTGCGTAAAATTTCAACGCCTCTCTCGGCATCGGCTGAACAGACTGCCTTCAAGCAGCAAGATAAGGCATGCAACTCGGGCAGGCTGCGGCGATTTCCGGCTTCCAATTCCTTCATTACATTCTGATACATATGCCAAACTACATCGGCTGCAATACGGAAAAAGATACCATTTGCAATTTGCGGAAACAATTTTGCCTGTTGAGTCGTATGATCCAATATTTGCGGCTCTGGCTGATCGGGCGCAATAGGGCTCTGACGACGCACAGCTGAATATCTACAATATAGAGAAAAAGACAAAAATATCATGTGAAAAAAAGTTATGTAATTTCGATATCGTGTCTTTTCTAATTCTGGGGA
>NW_023458560.1:23129038-23137995 GCF_013731165.1 Rhagoletis pomonella
AAATCGAGATTCCTGTTTGGACCGACAAAATAAGGTCAAGCAAATCACAGCAGTAAATGTACATGTATGTATTTTTCCCAAGGTACCAAAAAATCAGTGGTATAGGAGATATAGCTTATAGAGCTTGATGATTTTATTAGTAAACTTTGTATGATTATTTAGAAAATAGCTCACAAAATTGTTCGATTTTAGCTGTCCAAATGAAACAGGTTTTATAAACCCCTATCTGAGCCGATATTTGTCATTTTCACATTAAGCTTTCTATGGAGCCTCTAGCTGCGCAAACGGAGGAATTACAGCGAAAATCTCATATCTGGACAATCAGTTGTATGGGAGAGATATTTTATACAGGTCCGATTTTCCCGGTTCCGACAAATGATTTAATACATTACAAAAATACACCCGCTTACAAAACTTCCGTGGAAATCGGAGGGACAAGATTGCGTTCAAACCGACAGACAGACGGACATGGCTAAATCAACTCATATCAACGTCCCGATCATTTTGGTACACATCTTGATGTGTCTATCTATCGAACGGCAGTACATCGATGGCTGAATGAAAGATCGCAGCCAAGTTTTTTAACAGCGCCTTATTTCAGAATTCGGTTGAAGAACGCTCTCGTCTTTGTTAGACTTCGTCCATGTTTTTGCCCCATATAAAAGGACAAATCTGTCATCATGCCCAGATTTCCAGAGCGTCATTTTCGTTCGCAGATAGAGTGCTCTGCTTTTCAGTTGCCTACCGAGCCCAAAGTAGCAGCTGTTGGCCAGAGTTATTCCTCACATTATCTACAGACTGACATTATTGGTGGTGTTTATGCTGGATCCTAAGTAAACAAAGTCCTTCACTGTTTCAAAGCTTTGACTGCCAACAGTGACGTGTGTCGCATAACGCGAAGGCTTTTTACAGTCCATCTTGTCTGGCATCGTAAACGCAGCTCCTCTTCGTGCTATCAAAAGCAGTTTTAAAATCGACAAAAAGTTAGAGTGTGTCGACTAATTCATCAGATAAAATTCTGCTTAATAGCGTCCGACCAGCTCTTCGTCGCCGGCTTTGAACAGCTCTGCCTGTACACTGTCGGCTCCGGGGACACCTCGTCCCTCGTTCAGCTTCGTCCCTGTTGCGTCCAAATTCAAAAGTGTTTAGAAGTGTTTCCTCCACATCTCAAGTGCACTCTGGACATCTGTTACCAGATTTCTATCTTCATTTCTACAGAAACCTGCCCGGTCTTGAAACTAGATGATTGCTGCCTTATTTTCTGATCGATGATTTTCGAGCCGCATTTTGTCTGCCAGCATCTCAAACTCTTCGCATTCACGTCTTTATGCCTCTAGTTCTTTTCAATAGACATCTCTCCTCCCTCCTCATCTGCCGGTATCGTTCCACTGTTGCTCGCTTAGCTTTTGGCTACAGGGTGACTTTGTATGCTGCGCATTTCTCTGCAGCAACCGCACGGCACTCTTAGTTCTGCCAGCTGTTCCTGCGTGGGGGGTTGTATACCACCACCTCTTCCACAGCGGTACGAAAAGATTGGGAAATGGATTCTCACTGCTAATTTATATCCGATCGTTGCAGATTTCCTTTTTTAAGCAGGATTGAGAATCGATTGCGGAATTTCTCGGCTGTCTGCTGTGACTGCAGCTTCTCGGTGTCGAACATTCGCCGAGTTGCCTGGCGCACGTTCTTCATGGCACAGAGGCACATGTGGACCTTGGCTGCAACAAGGTAGTGATCCGATGTTGGCTCCTCTGATAGAACGCACATCAAGCGTGAAACGTATCTTTACCACAACATGACTATTTGGTTCTTCGTTCTTTGATCAGGGGACACCCAAATGGCTTTATTGATGTTTCGATGCCGGCGTATGGTACTACTAAGAACCATGTTCCGTGCAGCGGCAAATTCGATCAGCCTCTCTACGTTGTTGGAGGTGTTCTCATGAAAGCTGAATTTTACGAATGTTGGAACCAAAATGCCTTCCTTGACCACAGTCGTGGAGCGTGTGCACAAGTGAGGCTTAAGTTGTTGAATTAAGCTTTGATGCGGATCGTGGCGATTCGTTCGATGGGAGTGAACCTGGAGACTTGGCGTCGTGGTCTCCGTCCAACCACAAATTTTACACCCAATTCGTGCGCCGTCTCATGTAAGCTGCATGCCCATCCATCGCATTTCCTGGATTGTAGTAAAGTCAGTCTTAGATATTTCGAGGACATCCAGCAAAAGGATAGATGCACTTTCACTATAGAGGCTCCGGACATTCCAAGTACATATTCGTAAATCATAGTCCTTATTTCGTGAGCGATGGTCGTCAAGTTTTGGGAGGCAGTAATCCAAGGTCCTTCTGCTCTTTTCATTGGAAGGCGTTTTACGTGCCGGGCCAGGTACAACCATTACAAGGATGATTGGCTTTTCAACCGGATACACGCTTGCTGTAAGACAGACGTCCGCTTGCAACCGCATTTACTGGTGAACAGGCGCTGCAGACTTCAGTGAACCCTTAAACCAAATACATAAGTCGGAGTAATTCCACTAAAGCTCCCTCTCTTTCCAGCCAAGGCACCCCTCGGGTTGGTTACCGCATCTCGCACATGGCTTGCTCACGTTTCTCAAAGTGCGCGAACGAGGACGCAAGTCTCTGGATTGAGTATAGCATAACTACATACCCAGAAGAACGCTATACCTCATTGCCCTCCTGAAGAGTTTTTAGGCGATTAAAATATAATTGTTTGTGTTGCACAAACTGGCATACAAACATCCATCGCCTTTTTGCCTGTTAAGCTGTTCTTTATTTAGAAACTTGTAAACAAAAAAAGAAAATCGTTGCGTAATTCGTTTGAGCGAACAATTCTTTTTGCGCTTTTATGCAAAAAACCGTAATAACCAAATTTTTTAAATTTCGCCTGCTAATTGCAGCGTGTTAAAAGCAACTTCCAGTGAGTGTACATTTCGTTTCCCTGCTCATTAAAAAGCGCACCCGTGCACCAACCCGTCGCGGCCTTTCTTTATTTCCGCCTCGTTCAGCTGGACCAAATTTTTTCTTTCCAACACCTAGTCGTTAATCAAAACAGTCAGTGCCGTCGGCGGCGCGCGTACCCACTTCTTCGCTCTACCAAATGCGTTGTTCGAGTATTTGCGTAATTAATAAAAACTCGTTAGTGCGTTGGCATATTCTATAATTTTATTTTTGGTTGTAAATGTAAAATTCGTAAATTTGTTATATTTCGCTCTGTGTTTTTTTTTCTTTCGGTTAACTATTATGCAAAAAGTGATGATGGTGGCGCTGCAGCTGCCGAGTAAATAATAGAAATTCACGCATGTTGGCTCAAGCCTGGTCAACTCGTCATTTCCGCTTACCAAATGCGCACACAAAAGGCAAACATTTTGCTGGTATGAATGTACGTATGCAAAATAATAAACACAAAGTAACCAGTTATGCCAGCGCTCGCCTGGATCCATTCCTTGCCATCAGCAGTATTGCTTTGTGGATGGCGAAAGGACGTTTCCATTAAACTTGAAGAGAGAAAATTATATTACGGTTTTTGCTAATTAGCGTATTTTCGCATTTTTAATATTAACGTTCAGCATAAAAACGCACTAATTGCTCATAAGCCTTGGCAACTAATCGGGGAGAGTGAGAGAGAGAGAGAAAGTGTTTAGATATGTACAGTGTTACCAAACATGGGCTTTCCTAGTTTTTTTTTCGATTTGGTAGGTTGGCAGTCTAGACTGGATTTTGGTAGGTTCCGCGACAATAATAATTATTTGCGAAAAATAAAAAATATAAAATATGTATCTCCAAACATTTTAGCAACCCTGTTTCCACGAATATTTCGCCGGTGGAGTCCACCTGACAGAGACTTCATTGTAAGACTTGAGGAATATAAAACTAACCTATTGGTCTTTTAGTATGGAAGTAAGACCCGTTGTCACTGGCTTGGTGATAAAAAACTACGCCATTAAAGTCAGGTTCCAATTTTTAGCAAGCTGTACCGACTGATCCGGTGGTCATTTTAGGAGGTATGGGCACCTGTACAATGGATTCCCTTGTTGTTGTTTGTCTATTCTGTTTCAAAAAGAGCACCCTACGACTGCCCAATATCAGCAGCAAGAAAAATTGGGATTTTCGGGGTCATTTGGAGGTTCCAAAATCATTCCTGGACAGTCCCTAGCTATCCTTCTACAAACCCTCAAGGTTAGAACTCCTGAGAGGGATTGCTGTGAAGTGATAATAACTATGATTGGCGAAAGGTCCCAAGCATGGTATACCGACGGATCAAAGATGGACGACGAGAGTACTGGAGCAATCGAAGTCTGTGTAGAATCACAGATGGAACCAAATTAAATATTACGTCGCTCACAATAACGTAACGCTGTGGTGGGTTCCGGGACATGAAGGGTTTGAAGGCAACGAAAGCTGGCTGTCTCGCAAAGCGTTTTGTGGGCTGCTGGAGGAAACCCCAGAGCATATTCGATGTGACTGCCCACGTATCATAAATAGCATACTGATTGCCTTCTTCATCCAAAATTTTAAATATGGGGCCCTCCAAAGTGAATGACTTCTTAAAGAGAATAAGATTGGAATGATTACAATTAGGGTTAAGCACAATAGGTCTTCTTAGGTCGCAGCGCGTGTATCCCCGACGTAATAATAATAATTATAATATGTATGTGTAAAGAAATGGACACCGACGCTCCAGCTCTAAAAGTATTCAACTCGAACCCGCTGGTGGTAGCAGAGGAAGAGGGAGGCCCCCCACTGCGATGGAAAGATCAGGTGGAGAAGGACTTGGCTTCACTTGGCGTTTCCAAATGGCGTCAGTTGGCACATAGGAGAAACGACTGGCGTGCTTTGCTGAACTCGGCCAAAATCGCTTAGGCGGTTACAGCGCCAAAAAAGAAGAAGAAGAAGAAGATGTGTAAAGAAGTAAACACTTGTGTAAGTCTGTACAGTAAAATGAATTGTTATACGTAGTTAGTTTGTTTTATTGTACTAGATGCGTTTTAGTTTTTCTAAATGTTATGTTATCTACCTTTTTAATAAACTTGACATTAAAACAAAATATTAAAAACTTAAAAAAAATTTTGGTAAGTTTTGGTTGTTTCTGTTTTGGTAGGGGAAAAAAATATATCCGTGGCAACACTGGATATGTACGTGCCTATTGCAGTTGCTTTCTTCTCGAGCACACCCAATTGCCTGAGTTGCTGCCGCGCATTTAGTTGCGTTAATATTTGTGGCTTTAAAAAATAAAATTTTAAGTTTGTTGGTTAACGTATTGTTTCTTACGTTTTTAATTTTCACCATAATGCCCTTCATTAGTGAGAAAATGCTTTTAATACATACATATATATATAAGTATGTACTTTCCTTGCGCTTTTAGCTCCTTCAACAATACCTAAATTAAAAATATAACTAGCCCGGCTGTTGGAACTCATTGCGCATTTTTGTTTACTTCAACGTTTTAATCTTAGTGAAATAAAGGTAACTGCAATTTCTTAAGCTTATTATTGTTTTACGTAACTATTAACCTGAAATTAGCATTCAAAGAGAGAAAATAATGGATTGCAGAAGTTGGTAATTGGGATGAAACATATTCATTAAAAGACTTTTAAAAGTAACCGGAATAAGTATCTATGTACATAATTGAAAAGAAAAACATTTCAGTATTCATTGATAAATATTTAATTACGCCGCGTTTCCATTTGTAATCAGCCATCTTATGCGAACTGTCTATTTGATATAATGTGGAACAGTTACCGTAGAGAAATTTTGATAAGTGGGCTTATCATCGCATAAGATTTCATTGCAAAAAGCTAGTGAAACATTTTATTTTTAGATTACCTTATTCACAAATATAGTTTTTTCACAATCTTTTAAGCATATTTGTTACATAAAACACATTTTCATCCAGGTTTATCGCAAAAACCAACCGACAAACATGCTGTTGACAGTTCATTGCATGCAATAATTCTCATGCGATGAGCTCTGCTATTCATTGCATGAGGTCTGTCATCAGCGACCTTCATTTGCAATATATATTAGGAGATGATTCGCATGACATCGGCGTTCGCATGTCGAGACAGGGGGTAAACCTTATAAAGTACATAGGCACATATTCATAGTCATATTTAGTACTCAACTAAGCCGAAACTATTCTAAGTCACAACTAAAGCTATTCATAGTCGCCTTAGTTTCGACTTTTCTGGCTAAGTACCAACTTAAAATTTAGTTTCGGCTGCAGCTGCAACTAAGTCGTAACTAGGAAGAAGTATTTTATCAAATTAAGGGAAAACACCCGAAATATGTAAAAATTAAGTTGGTAGAGGGTGATTTTGATAATATTGAATAATCTCCAATTAAAATTTACAATTCGAATAAAGCTACATCACAATATTATAATTGGAAAAATTTAGATAAATTTTCAAATAATAAGTCAGTTTCACGCTAGTTCTTTTAAAGTTAATTTGTGCATAACATTTAGATATCTACTATTTGTATGTTTCACAGCATGCTTTCGATAAACATCGACTTCACATCACTGCGGTTGTTCTGGCTATTTCACAATTAACAAGAAAATGATACCTTATTCTTTTGCATAATCATGCAATGAAAATAAAAATTACATAAGCGGATGATCAAACTTGACATTATTTAACAAAAATGTAATTTTTCCAAAATATCGTAAAGAAAAATCGATACATTTTCACACTCGTTTTGCTATATCGTAAACTAAGTCGAAACTACTTAGTAGAAGTCTGAAATGCGACTATGAATAGAGGTAAATTTTAAGTTGGTACTTAAATTTAAGTTGCAACTTTGTTAGTTTCGACTTAGTTGCTGGACTATGAATACGCGCCATAATCTCCAAGATAAACAACGCGTATTTGCAAGTGTTATTCTCTCATCTTTCAAACACTTTTCAGAGGTCGATTATGGATTAGCTATTGTTCTATTGGAATACTCAACTATTGTCTTCATGTTATCAAAAGACTTTCGAGGAATTAGTACCTAGACCAGTGGGAACTGGAGATGGTCACTTCTGTATTGACGTACAATGTTCTTCTGCGGTGACTTTTAGAGATTTGCACCGCAATTTCGCACACTCAATCAATACCCATCTTTTTTATGACTGAACACCGCATGGACTCAATACGCGCACTACTAAAAATAATGTTTTAGATGAATTAGCCTGTTTACTAGTAATTATATGCCAGTAAGAAAAATAGCTGATGGCATTATGCTTAGTGCGATTCACGTTAACAAAAGAATTGTTTGTGGTGCTTCTAGAGTTGCAATTGACAAAATAAACCTACATATTTAAACATATAATATATACTAGCAGACCCGGCGAACTTCGTCCCGCCCAAAATTTTTATATATTATTGAAACTTTTTGGTCCAACATTTTCACCAACAATTAACGTTTACAATTTTCATAGGCACATTTGTCTGCTAAGATTAAGGTTTGGTGGTCATTTGCCGCTTTAAATAACCTAAGGAAAGTGTTATACCCGTGAAGAAGTTCTTGAAATTCTCCAGTTGTGCGGCATTTCATAGCACGGTTATTCGCAAAGCGAAATAAATTTTTTCCTCTTCACTCCCTGGTGGCAACAACCCGGTTCTATAGTGAATGTCCTAGAAGCTTTACAGTATAGTTGGTGGCAATTTCAAAATGGGTGCGAATCATTGTTCTACAGAAATGCAATATACATATACTTATTTCAGACGAAATACCTTAAAAGTTTGAACGCATAATAATATTGGAAAATCACATCCATTGGGCCAATCGCAACGCAGGAGCGTTCGATATACCCAATGGTGCAACAGGTCGATTTAATCTGACCTTCACGGCCCCTTTTCTAACTTGGATATTTTTAGTAATAGCTCGACTTCAGCACCACTTGGCAGCACGTTTTTGCAATAGTATTGCATACATATTTAAAACATTAGCCAAATCGGATCATAAATAAGATTTTTAGTAATAACTCAACTACAGCGCCAACTGTCGGATAAATTATGAAACTAAACCATCCAGAGACCCACTCAAACACACAAAAAGTTTTGTTAAAATCCGTACAACCATTTAGGAGGATTTCACTAACAAACACACCTGCAGAAGAATTAAAAAATACATTCAAAGATAGCTAAAGGTCGGTACGTTTGTAGGCCTCACACCCCCTTTTCAAATAGCCCAAATTTTCTCCATGATAATGGGCTTGATTTCAACTATATACTATCTCCATACGAAGTTCCAGAACTCTACCATGAACACTTCCAAAGATAGGCAGTATGAAAAATTCGGTTTGTATGGAAGATGCCACGCCCCCTTTTCCAATAGTTCCAATTTTTCTCCAAGAGTATGCGATTTATTTCGTACATCTCCATACAAAACTCTAGAACTCCTCCAAAAAATTTCCAGAGATAAGCAGTATGAAAAATTCGGTTGGTATGGGAGATGTCACACCCCTTTTTACAATAGCTAAAATTTTTCTCCAAGGGTATGCGATTGATTTCGTATATCTCCATACCAATTTCCAAAACTCTACCATGCACACTTTCAGAGATATGTAACATGAGAAATTCGGTTTGTATGGGAAGTGCCACGCAGCCTAAAACCATCCTTGGGACACGTGCGGCAAATGGCAATTTCAAAAAAATCGGTTCAGCCGCTCTCGAGCCTTGCGAAAACTAACATACGGCTTTCTAAATATATATTAGTTGAGATATATTATCTATACTAATTATATAAAGAGAAGTCCCTTTTTTTGTAACAGGTAATCTCGCGAACGGCTGGTCCGATTTTCATGAAATTTTGTATACAAATAGCTTTCAGTAACCATCATCTTTTAAGCTAAAAAAATCGTATTATAGTCCGATTTGCTTAAAATTTAGTACGTAAGTAGTTTTTTTGCATATATTAGCATATATGACCCATTTTTTCCGGGAAGTGGTCCAGG
>NW_023458560.1:23138005-23150687 GCF_013731165.1 Rhagoletis pomonella
AAATTTTTTCCGAGAAGTGGACCAGGGACCGATCTATTCCAAAAAATCGTATTTATGGTCCGATTTGCTTAAAATTTGGTACGTACGTAGTTTTTTAGCATATCTATACTATCTTTTTTGTAACAGGTAATCTCGCGAACGGCTGGTCCGATTTTCATGAAATTTTGTACATAAACAGCTTTCGGTAACCACCATGTTTTAGGCTAAAAAATTTAATTATGGTCCGATTTGCTTTAAATTCGGTACGTAGGTAGCTTTTTGCCTGGATAAGATTATAGATTCCTGTTTCCAATTTTCATGCAATTTCGAATATAAATAGCTTTAAGTAACGACCATATCAAGGAGCGAATTCGTCACTAGGCAATATTTTTTTGCGCCAATCAGAAACAACGGATACTGTAACGGATAGTTGTAACGGTACACGATACAACTCGACGACAAAGAAAATGGATTTCCACATAAAAAAGGAATCAAAAGTCTAACAAAAGTATAGAACTCGTATCATTGAGACGCTCTGATTGCTGTTGCCTAATTGTTTGAGATTGTTATAGTTGTAATTGAATTGATAGCGACTAGCAAAATGAGCATAACAAGAAGCCAGAGCTAAAAAAACACACTTGCAGACCTTCTCAAAGCATTGTATGTGTGCCCTGCTGTGTGCAATTTCTGGATATTTCTGACTACAACTGAAAGCCGCAAAGGGCAAAAGTGGCTAATAGGAATTTGGTTGAAGTTCACTCATCCAGCAAAGCAATGAAGCTACGTACATACATATATAGTAAATTAGAGGGGCAAAAAAAGCAAAAGGGGGAAAAAAATAAAACAGATTAAGAATTTTGCGTTGAAAAGAAACTGGCGATAATGATGTCCATGCTGAAGCATACGAAACTTTTAAGTTAATTACATAAACTCAGCAAGGACACAGGACTGCTCGGCGCACGGTGGAAGAGCCAAATATAAAAATGACATAAAAAAATTTGAAGAATCGAACGGATTGGTAAACCAAACTATCGGAAAAGATAAATGTTATCCGATTTTAATTCAATTCGGCTTGCAGCTAAGTTTAAAGCAGAAAAAATTTAATCTGAAACCTGCGCACTGCCACGCCCACCAGCCATACCAAAACCAGTATAAAAACTAATTTTTCTTAAAACCGGATATTATCTAACATATCTGCCTCCTAATATAGCGGGCATGAAAGTTCACAATTTTTTTATGAATAAACTGCGAATTTTTATACAGAAAATATGTACCCCATAACTATAAAAAAATGTATACAAATTTATTTATTATTGCTTATAGTTAAGTGGTAAATATTTTTATGCTTCATATTCTGCATAAACATCCGCAGTCTATTTATGAATCTTCATTCCTAGAAAAAAGTACTCCATACTATATTTCAGTAAAATCGGGTCGCGATGACTTCATTGTAAACCGCACTTCCCCAAGATTGCATATACATATGTAACTGCAGATATAATTCATTAGATATTAATCCTTACTATTATGGAAATAATTAGTGCTTTATCACGACACAAAAGCCGTTGACGAAAAATGGGTATTGTCTATTAAATTAAGTATTAAACGAAAAAATATTATTTACTTTAATTAAATATTTACCTTTACAAAAAATGCCTTCGCGTGTTATATATATGTTCTTATTTGTACATATTGTGATGGATCATTACTTTTCGAATCAAAAATATTTTCAAACTAAAGTTTTTTTAAAATTCTTTCGTTTGCTACTCATATTTTCAAACTAATTTTTTGTAATTCTCTTTCATACGACATTGTGGCAGAATTGTGAAGAATTTGATTTTTAGACACATGGCAACCTCCTAAAACAGGTAAAAAATAAATCCTTTTTAAATCAATTTAAATTGATACCCATCTTTTAAGTATTCATTTCACTTATTAAATTATTTGAATTTAACTTTTCCAACAGGTGGCAACCCTCTCCAAATACCTTAACAAAATTCAAAAGGTTCAAGCTAAAGGTGTTTTACACACTGTCGTTTGAAAACCATATTTTAGAATTTTATATACACATGCAACTACCTTAATAGGAGGTGGCAACCCTTATAAAAGAAATTCAAACACAAACCTTCTTAAATCTCTTTCGTCTGACGTTGTGATACATATTTCAATTAACTGATGAATTAAGTTGAATTAAATTTTTTAAATACGTGGCAACCCTCCTGAATATAGTTCTGAAATCAAGCCTTTTCAAACCCCTTTCGATCGATCTCCATCTTTTAGTAATTTATTTAACTTATTAACTAATTTGATTATTATTAATTAAGCCGCTGGCAACCTTCTTCAAAACCCACAAAAATATTCCAATGTTCAAAAAAAATTTTAAAACTTTTGTTTGACCTCCATATTTTAATATTTCATATAACTTGGGTATAATTAAATTCAAATTTTCACACAGGTGGCAACCTTATTCAAAATATTTTCAAACTATTTCCTTCTTAAGCCTTCTTCGTCTGGCACCCATATGGATTTATAGGATAAAAATTACTTATTCGTTTCGCTAGAAATTATTTAGGTCGACGAGTTCGGATATGCACTTCGTCCTTTTAGACCGGCTCTTGGTTGCGAATAACTGCGAATTGTGCAACAATTTTCGTTACTAAAGTTCTGATGCTTTTTCAATTTCAATTAAATAAATAACTTCAAAATTGAAAATGGAATGGGGTAAATTGTTCTAAGGACACAATCGTTCTCGGTGAAGCCGATTATAGAGCATTATTGTCTAGTTTCATAGTCCTTCAAAGGATCTCACGAGGACTTTAAAATTAAAGGGACAAATTTGGGTACCCAGCTTCGATGAAAGCTTTTGACTCTCAAATTCACTTTTTGCCATTCGTTTACTTATATTTTTAAGTTATTTTTACAGATGAAGAAAAAAGTAGGAAAAAAAACTAACTATGGATCGGGGGTTTCCATAGATCTTTGACAAATAGTATTCAGTTGTTACGTAATTTTTACCTGTTAACAATGCGACTCTCCTTATAACTATATATTGAACATTTTTGTAAATAAAATCCAAAATTGCAATTTTGCGACTCATCGTGTTTCGTCCTTCGAAAATCAAAATAGAGCACAAAGATTACATATATTTCAAATAACCAAACTTTGACAAACCTTGACAACTAAACAAAAATACTAATATTTAAAAATATTATTCAACAAAAATACCAAAATAGAGCGATTTTAATTTTTCTAAAAGAAGGCCATATTAAAAGCAATTTACTTAAATTTAGTCTTAAATGATAGAAATTTCCTTCTTCTTCCATGTTCAAAAGGTTTTTTCTTGAAATAGGTCTTCACTAAAACACAATTACCGAAGAAACAAGTAGAACGACTGAAAGCGTGGAGAAAAAAAAACTATCACAACATTGACTGTTTTCAGGTTGACATATGTATGTATGTATGGCAAAGAGAAAGCAGCGGAGGGAGTTTTCATGGCTACCATTCAATAGATCAGTTATTTAGCGTTATGAATAGTATCTTTGACTGGACTTTTGCAACAGTTCGTAAATCTGACTCTTGACCGGTTTTATATAATTTTTTTCCGCTCGTGGCCCATTGTGCGGCGTTGAAAGGAAAAAGTAGAAGGTCGGGCAAACGGCAGTTTATGGACGAGAGTGATTTTAGCCAATCGCCAATAACCGTCGCTAAATCAAGGATGTGTGAAAATGTGAGCTAATTGGGACGTATAACGAAAAATACCGTTATGCTTGTACATACAAACATAAAAAGAAGCTGGTGGCCTTCGAAAAGGATGTGTGGCAAAAACGGGATGGCAACGCCTGGAAGTATGCCAAGTGTTGCGCACAAATTAAATTTGTAAGTATGTAAGGAATATGTGAGCCAGGGCGTGCAGATTGTCTAAAAAGAAAATAGCCACTTCTGAAAAAAAATCGCCAAAAAATAGCCAACGTTATTTCTATAAAATTCATGACATCAGCTTAAAAAATCTTTTATTTTAAAAATGAGATCTTGTTATAACATAGTTTTTAAAACCAAAAACGACTCTAATGCCTTCAGGGTAATAATAAATAACACAAATTACTTATACCTATGATACTGATGTACAAAAAATTTTCTTTAAAAATATTCCAACTTTTAAAAAGTATTATGCATTAACACATTTCCCAATAGGACTGCGCAATTAATAAATTTATTATAACTCATATTAATTGATTAATCGCACAATCCGCTTTAAAGCGCTCGGCGCTAAAAATAAAATTAAAAGCTGTAATCAGGCGAGATCAGCTATTTCCACAAATGAAATTGCAAATTTCACATTCAGCGGGAGTTGTCACAAATAGAGGTTTAATATTGGCAAATATTCGATATGCTACAACAAAATCGATAACTATAAAAAGTGTTGCCACATCAAAATTAAAGCTCTAACTCCATAACCTACTTATTAAGTGTTCCGACACATTTACATGATAGCGCACAAAAAATTGAATTGAAGGGAAAAAATCGCCAAAAATTGCCAAAGGCGATTTCTTAAATTTTTACGCGCAAATCGCAAAATTGGCGTTAAATCGTTATGTATGTGTATCTAGTGTTGGTCTTTTTCTTGACTGCTTGATCCTTTAATGCCGCAACTAATTGCCAATCGCATTCGACACTTAACATGACTTCTTCGCCTTTGGTGGTCAGTCGTGTGGTCCTACATGTACATACATATATACATATGTAGACGCAAATGTGTGCTTTTAAATGATTCGCAACTTGGAGGTCTTCGACTGAGACATGGACTGGGAAAAATGGGTGGTGATAAGTCTCCGGCTATCCCCGTTTAAATGGCTTACTGATATTCGGGGCGTGTAAGTGGGCGGCTATTTTCTTTTTCTTTCCCATCCCGCGGCAGCTGTGCCGATGATGGTTTGATGTCGTTTACAGTTAGCTGCTTAAAACCTTTTTTGTGCAATAGGTTTTCAATCCGAATATTTCACTGACAGCGGCTGATTTTTTAAAATTTTTTTTTAAATTTTCAGAAATTCAATTAAAAGCGACCATAACTTTTGTTTACACACATACATACATATACGAATATATTACATACATACGTGCGAATAGAGAAGTTTGCTGGCAAGCGCGCTAGTGAATTTAATCAGGATCAAGGATAACGATTCCGCTAAACTACATTTAATACGCAGTTAAGTGCAAATATATGCGAATGCTTTTAAATACAAACGTATATTATGCATCATATATGCATTTTTATGCAAGTGTAAGTGAGCTTGAATTGTCTGTAAGTAGTGCTTCGTCGACGATAAGACAGCAGCAAGTCAGCTATGCTCGAGGTCATTTTGCAACTATACAAACATACATATGTATGTACATAGAGCGTTAATGGTGCTCCATAAGCCGTAAGCCAACAGACCAAAGAGTACAGCGAAAGTAAAGTTGTAAAATTTCTGGGCCAGAGCAGCGAAGAGACGAAGACGAATACAATAATTTGCTTGGAAGTGCTTTACGGATTAAATTGAATTGAAAATAAAAATTGATTTTCAAAAGAATCTGTTGCCAACTTATCGGCGGTTAAGTGGTTTATAGGGACAAAGTTGGGCCACCATACATATGTATTAGTGTATGTGTAGTTTCCATGTATAATGTATACACATATACATACATATCTTGTGTACAAGTTAACTAAATTCGACCTTCCAATAAGGTGGCAACCAGTATAAAAATTATTTTCAAACTTAAATCATCCTAAATCTCTTTGGTCTGATATTAGGCTACAAAACTTCAATTAATAGATGAATTAAGTTGAATTTGGTTTTTCGCCTTCGTGAACACTCTTTTAAATATAGTTCGAAAACAACGCCTTTTTCAACTAATTTCCATTTATACCTATCTTTTAATCATTCGTTTAACGTGTTAGATAATTTGAATTTAACTTTTAAAAGAGCCGGCTACCCCGTTTGATACACACATTTTAATATTTCATATAACTTGTGCATATATAATTGCATTATACTTTTCAAACAGGTGGTAAAAAAAGGATTCAAATTAAAAAGTTTTATTTAATTGTCTTAAATGTGTTTAAATTGAATTTGATTTTTTTAACAGATGGCAATTTGCCTACATTAAGTTAAGAAATAATATCGTAATAATTGATTTAACTTATTTAATTACTTGAGTTAAAAGTTTTTAAAAATTGTTCCACTAAACTTAAATCTTACTGCACATTTATAGGTCAAGCCTTTAATTTGACCACTCATATTTTTAACTCGTACAATCAGTGCAGATCTGATGAAGCAAAATTTGTTTCGCTTATTATTCGAGTATTTATTCTTCTGCATAATAATGAGCAGTTATTACTAGCACGGTTGCCACATTTGGTCATTTGTGACCAAAATAGGTAACTTTTCGAGTGCTTGGTAACTTGGCAACTTTCCTTTTATTTTGGAAAGTTTGCCCTGTATGAAGTCACCGAAAAGTTGGATTAATTTGATAAAATGTACTGTGGTTGTGTGTAGCGGTGACAACACTGCTATAAACAATTGCATTGATCAGGCAACACAGCGCTCAGCCAAAAAAACTAACCACAAACAAATTATCGCTGGGCAGTCTACTCGTTAATTTATCACAGTGTGGGGCGCCTGTCACACGTTCAATATTTATTATGATATTTGGATCGTGATCCATATTGATAGATTTCACAATGGTTATGGATCGCGCGGGAATGCTACATGGCCAATATTTATCGCGTCAGTATTTACATGTTTTTGTGTTCAGAGGTTTAAAGTCCAATAGGTGAAGCCTGGAAATCTTATTATTATTTTATTGAAAATCATCTATACTTTTTATTATATGTATGGTGATATCACATCTAATTTGTTCGAAATGCAACGCGAAATGCCGAGCCGTGAATTGATATCACGAAATATGCAACACGATCAATATTTATTGACAGATCTTTGATGCATATTTAGAGGAAATGAAAAAGAAGGTTTGAACAGCAGTTTGTGCGGTGTATTTGTATTTGTGTGCTGTTTTTTGTTTCACAAATTTTTGTTACGTACATACGTATACAGAGATTGAGTAAAAATATATTTATATACGTATGTATGCAAATGTATCTATTACATGAGGCCTTGAGCGCCAGAGTAGCTTAACCGACATTTCAAAAAAAGTTGAGGTGCACCTTAAAATGCATTACCAGAATAGAAACGAAACGGCACGCCCTTTTAGTTTTCTTTTACTATAATATGTATGACAAAGAACTGCAAAATGAACAAAAACAAACTAAACTGTGAATACTGTCACAAAACAGGGCATGTAAAAGACGTATGTATACAATACAAAATGAAGCAAAGAAAAGATCTAAAACAAACGAATAAAGTTACAGATTCGGAAAGTGAATTTTCAGAAGATACCGCGGATATCCACAAAGTTATAGACATATACAAAAATGCAGATATATCAAAGAGAGAAATAGACAAATTCTATGCAAAAGTACTCATAGAGGGAAAAAGCCAAAAGTTCGAAGTTGATTCAGGGGCCGGGTACACCTTATTACCAGAAAATGATTTCAATAAACTGAAACTGAATGTAAACCTACAGAAGTCGAACGTCGCTTTACGTTCGTATACCGGAGAAATTTTTCTACCAAAAGGAGTAGCAAAAGTAACGGTAGAGTACAAAAATAATAAGTCAATAGTAGATCTGTATGTGGTATCCGCTAGGCATACGCCTCTCTTAGGTCGAGTTTGGATTCGAAAGCTAGGTATTAAGCTAAAAGATGTTGATAAACAAGTAAAGGCAAAAACTCTATGCAACATAAATTCTATTGAAAGTCTAGTAACAAAATATCCGGAAGTATTTGAACAAAAAGTGGGGTGCATACCGAACATTTCATGCTCACTGAAGTTGGTACCAGGAGCAAAACCTGTATTTTTGAGAGAGCGACAAGTACCTTTCGCACTAAGAGATAAGGTCGAGGAAGAGCTCGGGAATGGGAGCGCGATGGCATTATCACGAAAGTGAATACCAGCAACTGGGGTTCACCATTGGTGGTTATTCCAAAACCGAACGGCAAGGTCCGTCTGTGCGTCGACTACAAAATAGCCGTCAACCCACAATTAGAGCCAGCTCACTACCCAATCAGAAGAGTTGACGAAATACTGAATACCCTAAAAGATTGCAAATACTTCTGTAAGCTCGACCTATATAAAGCGTACCTGCACGTAAAGGTTGATGAAGAAAGTAAGAACATACAAACAATATCAACACACAGAGGCACATATCGCATGAATCGTCTCGCGTTCGGGGTTAAGACCGCGCCGAGCGAATTTAACTGTATCTTAGACCAAATCTTACGTGATTTGCCAGGAACATCATCATATTTTGATGATATTATTGTATTCGCGAAAACCAAACAAGAATGCGAAGAAAGGCTAACGAAGTGCCTAGATAAGTTGAAAGAATACAACTTGCACGTTAACAGAGATAAATGTCAGTTCTATAGAGAAAGAATACAGTATTTGGGGTATACGATAGAATACAATAAAATCACAAAATGTCCGGAAAAAGTAAAAGCCATTCGCGATATTCCGACCCCAAAGAGCCCTGATGATCTGAGAAGGTTCTTGGGAATGATAACGTATTACTCGCGGTTCATTCCAGATCTATCAACTATTACTTACCCTTTGAGGAAGCTACTATCCAAAAATACAAAATTTAAATGGTCCAAGGAATGTCAATCCTCGTTCGAAAGACTTAAGCGCGAAATTCTAACCGATAGACTTTTGAGGCCGTATGATGCAGATTTGCCTGTGGTTTTGACGTGTGATGCTAGCCCTACGGGCATTGCGGGAGTGCTGGCGCATGAAGAAAATGGGGTCGAACGACCGGTATCATTTATCTCACGAGCGTTAACTAA
Source organism: Rhagoletis pomonella (assembly GCF_013731165.1). Classification (NCBI taxonomy): domain Eukaryota; kingdom Metazoa; phylum Arthropoda; class Insecta; order Diptera; family Tephritidae; genus Rhagoletis; species Rhagoletis pomonella. Next base: position 23,146,923 of record NW_023458560.1, read on the forward strand.
AGCAGAACAAAATTATAGTCAGTTATATCGCGAAGCGCTAGCAATAATATTCGCAGTTGACAAATTTTTTCAATATTTGTATGCAAGAGAATTTACATTAGTCACAGATAATCGCCCCCTTTCTCGAATTCTGCATCAGAGCGAAAAAATTCCGGCAATGACATCGGCTCGACTACTACGTTACGCCTCTTTTCTTCAAGGTTTTAATTATAAAATGAAGCATCGGAAATCAGAACTGATTACACACGTCGATTGTTTGTCTAGAGCACCAGCAAAAGACTCGTCGAATAGATTCACATATTTTCTAGATGAGGAAGTGAATGCAATACAAATAGAAACAGTAAATACAATATCCACCAACATAGTTACGGCAATATCTATTGCAAAAGAAACCGGAAATGACCCGGAGCTAGCTGAATTGAGAACGAAATTGATAAATGGTAAAATTCAAGATCCGGAATACACCATACAAAGTGATATTGTATTGAAGGGCCAAAGGGTAATGATTCCAAAGTCCCTGCGTGGCGAAATCCTAAAAGAGTTGCACTACACACATTTGGGAATCGTGAAAATTAAACAAATGGCTCGGCGATATTGCTACTGGAAAGGCATCGATGCAGATATAGAAAGCTTAGTAAAATCGTGCCATGACTGCGCGATGGTCCGAAAGGATCCAGCACAAATAACCACTCATGGTTGGGAACAGCCGCAAGAAAATTTTGAAAGGGTTCACATGGACTATGCGGGTCCATTTCAAAATCATTTTTTCTTCGTTCTCATCGACGCAAAATCAAAATGGCCGGATATAAGGGTAATCAAGAATGCACCCACGTCCGAGAGCACGATCGAGTTATTAGAAGATATGTTTTCAACACATGGACTGCCACAAGTGCTAGTCTCCGACAACGCTACAATTTTTCAAAGCAAATCGTTCAGATTATTCTGCCAAAGTAACGGCATCGTTCAAAAATTTATCGCACCAGGACACCCAGCTACGAACGGTCTAGCGGAAAGACACATCCAAACGCTGAAGAACAAACTCGAAGCAATGCAGCACGTTAACATACCAATGCGCAAGAGGGTCCAAGAAATTGTAAACCGTTATCGAATCACACCTTTAGAAAATAACAAAACTCCCGCGGAAATTTACCTGGGGCGGAAAACTCGAACCAGGTTAGATGCTATTAAACCCGTACACTACGGCGAAGCAACGTCGTCACCTATGGTTTCAGACCGAGCCCGAAAATTTAGCGTGGGAGACCGGGTGCAAGTAAGATGGTTTCACAAAAATAAAGCAACATGGAAATTCGGCGTAGTTACAGAAAAGTTCGGGAAGTTACATTATCAAGTTGAATTAGATAATGGCTATACCCTCAAGAGACACATAAACCAACTTTATAAATCAAGCGTAACTAACGTCGAGGATCGCAAAGAAACTACGGTAATAGAGAGAAAACAGAAACTACCAAACGAGATAATCATCGAGCGTCGAGTAGCTCCGCACATAGCTCCACAGCAACAAGCCGAAAGACAGGAGGTGGTACATCCACAACAGGACGCCGAACGACAACCCGAGCCCGTAAGACGATCAGGAAGGGCACGTAAACCGCCAGTCCGACTTCAAGACCATGAACTTTATTAGCGTGGGAGATTATTATGTCTCAAATGATACTAGCCTTAAGTTTGGTACGTTATTGTAATCGTATGGTAACATCTTTTTATCGATACATTTTGACTGTCACTATAAGTATTACATCATTTTCAATTCTAAGATATCAATTATCATAGTTGTACACTGATCTATAGTTTCGTGTAATAAAGTACATATTAAACCGAACATAATAACGTAGGTGCAATAAATCTTTTAGTAAAATACCGCATTTATTTTTTATAGATCCTTCTTTCTCATATTATTAAAAATGTTTTTGTAGAAAGGCTCCTCTGCCCCTCATGCCCTCATATGTAAAATTAATTAGTTCAGTTTTCTTTTAATAAAACTATTTATTGTATCCATGTCTTATTTATGGCAAATAAACGAGGTTTGTTTTTACAGTTTATTGTATAATAAAATGTTGTTTTTTACTTGGGAACTTTTAGGTAACTGTTTTTGTAAATTCTGGTCGGAAATTTGTTGTGGTGTGGCAACCGTGATTACTAGACAAGATATACTCGACAAGTTTATTCGCCCATGAAAAACCATCTCATAAAGCCTATTGCAGTTCGAAGTCGGCGTAAAACAGTAGGTACCGCCATTTGTGTTATAACATCTAACCGCACACAACAAATTGGAGAAGAAGCCCAGCCAAACACTGTATGCAAAAATGTAAGCGCCAAACTATTATCATATTATCAATATTAAAGCAATCTCGCTGCCTGTGCGATGTTAATTTTTCAATTCATTACCAGCGCACAAGAAATTTCACTTCGAAAACACGTCATTGCACTGATAACGTCGACATACATATGAGCCGTTTATTTTGAAAGTGGCATAAGTCACCTTTTCAAAAAATCTAGTTAATGATGACACCAATTAGAATTTAACGGTACCTGTTAATTAAAAAAAAGTCATTGAAATGCTCAGAAATACTAAGGTTTTGTTCGAGAGCGGTTTAACGAAAATGTTTACTTTGAAAGTGGCATAAGTCACTCAAAAAAAATTAGGTTAATGAGAACAGGGATTACACGGAGCAAAAGTCAATTTCCCCCCCCCCCAAAAAAAAAAAAAAAAAAAAAAAAATACTCGCAAAGCTAGGAGCCAAATACAGTAAAACTGCGTTCTTTGTTTCTTTCTCTGGCGTCAGGATTTTCAAATTTAAAAGATTTGATTAGTTACAAAAATTGCTTAAAAAATTCGGCGCTTATAGAATAACAATAAAGGAAAAAATTCTGTAAAATTTAAAAATATTGAATTTTTTGGTGCATAAGAATAAATATTTAGGTATTGAAAATACACTTTTAAAATTTCGTCCTTGAGTATCCTTGCGAATTTGCAGTATTTACTTTTGAAAAATTTATAGGTTAAGGACCTGTGCCAATTTCAAAACGAACAGCTTATATCTTTACCGAAAGGTGTTAAGGCGCCAGGTCCATTTTTTTGAAATTATTCAGGAGAGACGAAAAATCGATGAAGTTTCGCATTATATGTCATTCTGCATGTAGAACTAAATTTTTGAAAATAGTCGACTTGGCACCTTTTCACCTTTAGTTAGCGATATGTGTGTATGTATTTTGCTATTTCCTTTTTTAGTTTATCAAAAATAAAAAATCATAAGTTAAGTAACTGAATGATAGCTCACAACATAAAATAATCTAATCGAAATATCTTACGCACCAGTGCATAATAACACTAAAAATAACATGAACTCCTACCGATTTACACATTCTGATATACATAGTAGAAATATATTTATGCATGTGCAAACTTCTAAAAACATACATTATTCTTCGTCTTCTTGGTTTACTGTTAGGCTGAATCAATTTTTTGTGCGCCATTTTTTCTTCTTTCGGTGCACAAAACTTTTCAACAATTTCATTATCTGTCAACCAGCTTGAAATGATATGTCAAACTATTTTTATAGAAAAACTTTTTTGCATTTCCTGCAGCCTGTATGCCTGTACATATGTACAAGTGTACGCTGATTTATGGGCAACAATTTGAAATGTGGTGGCAGCAATAACAAGAACAACAATACCAGTGGCACTGAGGCAAGTGACATGGAAGTGTTCTTGATTAACTGTGCACTTACATTTATGTATGTTGACATG
>NW_023458560.1:23150787-23155685 GCF_013731165.1 Rhagoletis pomonella
CCCCCCCATTTTGAAGTTTAGCTTTGACAGTTTTGCTATGTTTACATTTCTTATAATCGTTCTTATGTCTATTATTTGGGCAATAAAAATAATAGATCAGCTGGTTTGAAAACATTGCACAGATGGATCAAAGCGCGACAGAAAAGTTGGTGATGTTTACCCGAAGTAGTTAGATATAAGACTTCGCCACAGTGATTGACCTTCTTATCAGACATTGTCTTATTGGATTCCATGCACTAGATTGGGCGTATTGCAGAAGTTACCCGGACAAGGATAGCGAGGAAAACAGCCAACACCTTCTCGGCCATTGCCCAATACTAGCAAGACTGAGAGCAAAAGTTCTGAATTCTTGCATACCTATTTGATGATGTGGATGACATTAGAGCAATATATTTTAGTACGAGCTTATCGACCTTTTGCTGAGTACGATCAGGCAACGAGGTTAAACGTAAGCTCCATTATGGATTGTCGCGCAGCCTATCCCGAAACCGATCATCATTTTAGGAAACAGAAAGCTTAAGTTTAATCTCTATGTGAAATATTTATACACATCTTCTCAGATGCATCTGAGTTCCATTGGGTGTTCTTCTTCTTCAATTCAATGAAACCAATAAAATGTACTAAATAACAATTTATGTAGTTAAGACGATAAAATGTGAAAAACAATAAAAAATAATATTTTGAATACGGCCACCACCCATTAAATCCATTTTCAAATAACGCTTGTCTCTAAACCATTCAACTGTAGTTTATAAGGATTTAATTTGCACAGCTTGCCCTGCATCAGCGGTTTTAGATGCGTTTTAAATGTTTTATTGACCGCCTCCTGGTTCAAAGTGCTCTTACGCGCCTCCTCCATCAAACGTTCATACACACGTCCATCGTAACAACCCAGCGTGGAGCCCGAAACGCGATCATTAAAATCAAAACCATCCACAACAACAACGGCATTAGGCCGAATGTCCGCTAGCAAACGTTCATAACGTGTCCGCATTTCATCTACTTGCCGCGCATTAAGTTGAATGGCCAATAAAATATCACTTAAACTCCTCAAGCAAAACTCCAAAACAAACAACTCCACCAATTGCTTTAGCACAGCTGCCAAAGAGGGCTTCAATTCCATGCAAAACTTCTCGACCTCTTGAAATGCAATGCGCGCTAGAAAGGCGCGTCCATGTAGCGTTGCCGCCTGCGTTAAGCGTATGCCAGCCTTATTGGCAGCCACTTGCTCAGACTTTACTATTTTCCGCTGCTTTCGTAAGTACTCGAAGGTTTGTCGAATACGCTCCGTAGCCGCTAATTCCAGTAGACGCACCAGCGTTTTTAGCTCGACAACCTTGTCCCACTTTGGACGTGCTGCGTTACGCAGATAAGTGACGCTATGTGGTAAAACTTTACGCTTCAGTCCTTCCGCGTATTGTTTGACGAGAAAACGCGCAGTTTGTAGCAGTAGCACTGTGTTTTCACCCTCATATGTGCAAACGGCAGTGACGAAACCATATATTTGTGGCAAGTTTGATGAGCTTAAATAGCCATGGTCACCGCAAGATTTTCGCAAACTTTCAACGCCTCTCTCGGCCTCGGCTGAACAGACTGCCTTCAAGCAGCAAGATAAGGCATGCAACTCGGGCAGGTTGCGGCGATTTCCGGCTTCCAATTCCTTCATTACACTCTGATACATATGCCAAACTACATCGGCTGCAAAACGGAAAAAGATACCATTTGCAATTTGCGGAAACAATTTTGCCTGTTGAGTCGTATGATCCAATATTTGCGGCTCTGGCTGATCGGGCGCAATAGGGCTCCGACGACGCACAGCTGAATATCTACAATAAAGAGAAAAAGACAAAAATATCATGTGAAAAAAGTTATGTAATTTCGATATCGTGTCTTTTCTAATTCTGGGGAATTCAGGAAATTCTAGAGTAATGATCTGATGAGTCGGCTCTGAAGATTTTGTTTGTTGTTAAATTTCAAAAAAAAAAAAAACAGATCAGAATATTTACACAAATCTAAATTTTTGCAAAACTAAAGGAGCAAACATCGCATAAAATATAGAAAAACAAGGTTTTTTCTTAACGGCGGTCGTCCCTCGGCAGGCAATGGCAAACCTCCGAGTGTATTTCTGCCATGAAAAATCGCCACAAATCGGAGGAGAAGCTCGGCCAAACACTAACATATGTGTAAGCGCCAATCTATTATTATTATTATTATTATTAAAGGAAAAAAATTTGAGCTGTTTGCATTTTTCCATGAACCCATGAACTTTCTTCTTCTACAGGGGGTGGGACATTCGCACATCAGGTGCAGCAAGGTTTCTAACTCTTCTTAATTTCTGCAGATTCTTCAGAAATCGTTATGCGGAACCCCCAACCTTTTTGCAAGCCTTCCGATGATACCATGGCCTGGTACCCTAGTCTCTTCTGCCTAGCATGAGAATACCTTTCTCGTTTCACTCCGAACACATGAGTTGTGTCTTACTGAAAGTGGTAACACTTGTCCATTTTTCACTTGATGGCTTAAAAGATAAATCTTTTGTTGTGAGCTTGAATATAGGGGACGGCAGACCCAAGTTCGTCCCTCTTATTATTCTCTGGTATATTCCTGAGCCCTGGTACCCACCAATATCAAGTGGAGACCAACAGCCCTTTTAGGGATCCACGGCAGTCCGCCGCGGGTTTTAATTGCAAGTGACCGACTCAAATAGTTTGAGTGCGGTAGATTGCCTGAGTAGATGAAGATGTTGTGACACGCATTGCAGCCGCTGTATTTCTGTATTGCAGCCACTTTATATCTAAAGACGCTACCATGGTTTCCCGGTCCCAACTGTGCCTTGCTCTTTAATTTTAAACCATCAGTGTAGAAACGGCGGACCCTGCCATTTGTTTACCAATTATCTATAATGGCACAATGTTTAGTACTCTGGTATCAGGTCACTCGGTAGTACTTGGTAGGGAGATATCTCACCATTTGGCCAGAGAGGGCCAACCACGTATTCCTCGGTTCACAACCAGTTATAGCACTCCCACCTTCGCCCATCCAATAGAGTTGTTGAGAGAACATATACGCTCTAACTCTATCTTCCAACTTGGACCCATCCTTGAATACGCCAACAGAGCTTTTTTCTCAAGTGCTGCCACTCTCTCATCCATTATTACCTGCACCGCAGTACACCGAACATTTTCTACAAGTCGATGGAACTAAAGACTGCTAATAGCAGAGTGGATATTCATGAAGGCTTGAAGTGATAGAGTAATGATGGTCGAAAATGCCTTCAGTTGGGCAGTCCTTACCACGCGCTCGAGCTGCTTAACTTTGGTAACACTCTGTAATCAGTTTCACCAGACATGAATGCCGTCAACGTAATTGGCTTGATTATGATTTCATAAAGCTCCATAATTTTCTAAGGACGCGTGTTAAACGCCAAATAGCTACCATCAAGCCGCATATCTCATAGCGAGATTGGTTGAAAATTAGGCATTTTGTATTATTGTCATAGGACTAAATAGCTACATTAAGGAATATGCGAGATGCGGTAACCAATCCGAAGGGAGCCCTGGGTCATAGCAGAAAGAAACTAAGCTTCGGAGGGGCCACTCCGACTTATTCAGTTTAAGAGCTCTCTGAAGTCTGTAGCGTCTGTTCGCAATGCGGTGCGGCTGAAAGCGGGAGTCTGTCTTGGAGAAAGTAGCTCGCTATATAAACATGCATTTGGTTGAGAAACCACCCCTCCCAACAGTGGATTCCAATGAAAAAATAAAAAAGTAAGTGTGCCTGGGCCACACTAGAGAAGTGAAACACATCTGCTTTTGCTTAAGGTTATATTTTTTCTCTTTTTTTCTATCCAGATGCCTACCTCTACCCCTGTACGTTTTATTAACATTCATGTTATTCTGTTTTTCCATTATATTCATTTTTATCTTTATACTCTATCGATAACTAAATCGATAATAACGTCCAACAAAATATCGATAACAAAACCGATAGATAGATAACAAATCGATAACAAAATCGATGACAAATTCCATAAAAATTTCAACAGCAACATCGATAATACCATTCGTAACAAAATCGATTAGAAAATCGATAACAAAATCGACAAATATTGATAACAAAATCGATAAATATCGATAACAAAACCGATAAATATCGATAACAAAATCTATAAATATCGATAACAAAATCGCTAAATATCGATAACAAAATCGATAAATATCGATAACAAAATCGATAAATATTGATAACAAAATCGATAAGTATCGATAACAAGATCGATAGGTATCGATAACCAAATCGATAAATATCGATAACAAAATCGATAATTATCGATAACATCTATAAATATCGATAAAAAGTCGATAAATATCGATAACAAAATCGATAAATATCGACAACCAAATCGATAAATATCGATAACAAAGTCGATAAATATCGATAACAAAGTCGATAAATATCGATAACATAATCGATAAATATCGGCAACCAAATCGCTAAGTATCTATAACAAAATCGATAAATATCGATAACAAAATCGATAAAAAAATACAAAATAGTTAAAAATATCGATTACAAAATCGATAACAAATCGATAAAAATATCGATAACAAAATCGATAAAAATATCGATATCAAAACCGATAAAAATATGGATTATTTCATCGATAAATCTCGAGAATCCCGCAAATTTCTAAAATCCCAAAATAGTTCCCACATTGAGTCTCTGTGTCTCTCTCTATATCTTTTCCTCTTCAATTACCTTTATTTTAATCTTTCTTCCCCTATCTTCGTCTTTACTTTTATCGGTATCCTCATCCTCATCCTCATCTTTGTTTTTACTTTTATGTTTATCATTTTCTTCATCTACATATTCCCCTTCACCTTTGCCCTTATATATATAAG
>NW_023458560.1:23155695-23159759 GCF_013731165.1 Rhagoletis pomonella
TTCTTCATCTACATATTCCCCTTCACCTTTGCCCTTATATATATAAGTAAAGTGTTTAAATTTACCTTGGTCTTCATTTTTGCCTTTATCTTTGCGCATCTTTGGTTTTGTTTTTATTTTTACCTTTGCCTTTATCCTTTTCTTTATCTATGTACGTACTCACCTTTACTTTCATTCTTGTATTGGTATTTTTCTAAGTTTTATTCTTTAACCTTTTATTAGCAATTTTGCTAAATTAATACCATATACTCAAGAAGCACTTGTTTCAGCCCCAATAATTTCCGTTGCATTATTTCCGTTGCACCATTTCCGTGTGCAATTTCCTTTGAATTTGCCAATTTACTCCCAACAAACCAACCGCCGCTAAAGAAGTTTCACATCAAAAAAAGAACGCAACGTTGGACCTGTCTGCACTTGGAATAGACAACTGACGCCAATTAGCAAAGGAGATAATCAATTGGCGAAGTTTTTGGTATCGGCCGAAACCAACAAACGATTGTAATGTCAAATAAGAAGAATAAAGCCACATTGATAAAGCCCAATCAGTTCGTTGCCGGTGGTCTTCATCCATTATTGTATGCTGGATAAGACCTTGTACACGACGTTTAAGAAGGTGCTGCTGTGGTCATTGGTACATAAGGTCGCCCTGTGGCACAGGTCGGCATGCTACATTCAACCGACCATATTCCGCATGCAGCTTTTTGCACCTTATTCAAATACTTCAATTCCATTATTTTCCTTGCTTATTAACCACAAAATTATACTCGTACCTTCCCATGCTCGGGCGGTAGAACACCAATTTCGTGTTGCTCGATTTTGGGCTTAATTTAGTATATGTAAGTATGTTATGGACATCGGACAGCCAGGCAGCTCGCGTCCTGAATTATGATTGTATAGAAATGCTAAAGAAAAATTAGCTTGGGCTATGTGAAAACAAAAGAAGTGGATTAGAAACTAGGAACTAACATTCTTAGAGCCTCCAAAAATAGACGGGTAGCAAATATCCTCATGCAAGATCTCTGGTTAAATCCTAATTAAAGTTATCTGATTTTTACAAATTTTAAGACCAAACCATCAATCTTGTCAGTAGATTTTCTTGGTAACGATTTTAGTTCGAATGGTAGCCTGGCACATACAAAACTAAATATAATACTACTTTAACGGTACCTAGACTCCATGATGTTTATGAAAGTTTAATTGCACTCACCTAGTAGCAATGGTAGCCGCTTGCAGTAACCCGAATGAGACGTCCCTTATGATTATTACACGCACAAATACCATGGTGCCATAGGTAAGCAATGGTTCTGGGCCCTTTACGAAGCGACCGTTCGGTAAAACTTGTGCATTTTTCATCAACATTTGCCTGCGAGGTATTCGTACATCTTTGAGGCCGAGAAATCCATTGTTTACACCATTCAAACTCATCTTCGGTCCAATTTCACCCACGTCTACACCTGGCTCTGGCAGGTGTGTTTCTGCATTGCGTATACGCACTAAAAACGGATGTAAACCATAATGTTTCCCCTTTATATACAACTGTGCCATAATGATCACCATATTGGCAGCGTGTCCCAAACCACCAGGCCACCATTTATAGGCAGTAAGAGTTGGCGTATTCAAGATGAACTCCTCACTCTGCACATTTTAGTCGGCGCGCGTCTCCAGGCCGCGTTTGAAAGTGCCATGTCCCAACTCCGTCTGCGCGTATGTGCCAATAATACCATCCATGCGCCAAGTACGTTCTAGCCACTCACGCTTCTGTTCTTCCGTGCTCTGCCCCAATAATGCTGGCAGAAACATTGAGAAATGCAAACGCAGCGGAAAGCTTTGTTGAAATAGCGCTGTGCCTAGTGGACCTGATAACAGCATACGGAAATCATACAATTCGGCAATTGCACTCTGCTTAGTATTTGTTGTGTCATTGGCCTCAGCTTTAGTTGCGTGCCAAGCGCGCAGTTGGGTCAGAAATTTGCAGGCTTTCGCAATTGTATACTCATACAGTTCTTTGTGCGACATCAGCGCTATGTGCTGGGGGTCTGCGAAACCATCGCTGTCTAAAAATAACTTCTCCAAAGCTCTACGCTCAAGCAATGCAACGCGACCGCCCGCCCACCACTCTGCAAAGTCTTCACTTGAAATTGTTGCCGTTTGACGCTCGCGGTTTAGATCTGCATTCGACATTGCTGTTGGATTTTATTCACTGGACGATCGAGTATATTTTTGATTTAAATATATGTATACAGTACCATTAAGAAAATTTGTCTATTCAAGTTATTAATTTACTTATCTTTTTCTTCAAGTTGCTTTTATTTAATGTTAGCAAATTTGTTTTCGCGTTTACCTAGTAGTCACACCCATTGTTGATGCTCAACTAACTGAAAACTGGATTTGCGTGGAGTTTTAGCTTCTGCTGTCAGAGTACTGTGCAGCCCGGTTATCAATGCACTTTTGCTGTTGATTGCAAACTGCAGCGAGAGCGTAAATATAATAAGACCACGCATATACATATGTATGTAGCAGGTTTGTTGCGAATATTCGCATTCGCATTCGCAACTGCGGAGCTTCCGCATTAATTTTAACATTCGCATTCGCATTCGCAATAATCAATGCGGAGCTTTTGCGAATGCGAATATTTTGCAAGTGGACCGATAAAACGTATATATGGCAAAGAAAAAATTACAAATTGTAGCCAATATTTTTGCCTGTGGTCCTAGGAGTATTTGTGTAACAAAACTGGTCAAATATACCAATATATATCAACCTCGATAAAAATGTCTTTAAAATATTATTTCTTAAGCTATATAACCGAGCTATCAATGGGCAGCCATAAAAGTTCCCACTTCTACTTGACCTTTGACGTACGTCAAAGAGAACATAGTCCTTTTAATAATATATCTTTTCTGTGCTTTAAATACCTGCTTTGGGTTCTTTCTTTATTATGATTTTTTTGGACCAATCTTAAAAAAAAAAACTACTAGACACAAAAGAAGAAAGTGTTTACTGTTCTTAACAAAATTTGTGATTTGCTTTTGATGTTATAGGCGGCATACACGCTGAGTCTGACTCGTGAGTCGGTTTGGATGTGTTTGTGAAAATAAATATGTGTTAGTTACACCAACATGACTCCCGGCATGACTCTGAATGATTCAACTGTGTGTAGTCGAAGGCGAGTCAACACGTACACAAATGATTCGCGAGTCAGACGTACCGCGTATGCCACCTATTACATTTATTCGTTTGAATAATTTCAAATGGGGCTCTTTGGGGAATTTATTTTTACCAAAAATTTTAAAAACAGTAGTTTTGTTTACTTGTTGGATAATCTTTTGTCATAGGGATATACATTGGATCCTTGGCTAAAAACTTCTGTGGTAAAACCGTCTCTTTTTCGCTATTTAAAGTCAAAGAGTAAAAGCATAAACAGACGACAGCGTTGATCTGGATCAACTCGGGAATTAACTGCTGTTGATCCGGATTAAATCCGAGTTAGTCTGGATCAACGCTGCCGTCTGTTTATGCTTTTGGCTCCTTCAATAGGGTTTTCCAGTAGAAATGATCAACGTCTAGCTATAAAGAGAATCGATGCTCAAATAATTAAAAAGCTATAGGTCTGACCTTTAATTAGATAAGAATTACGAAACTATCTGGGGTGCTTTCAAAAAAAAATAACAATATTCTGATCCGATTCGGCTGGCAGCCACGACTTTGAAAACAGAATTTTGTTCAAAAATAATAATCTATTTTCCATATCCATCTATTTAGCTCGCTATAAGCACAAATTTTACAAAGCAGTCGCAGAAGAAAGTATTAAAAATGAATTACAAAAACTAAAATCGAATAGTGCTCTAAAGTTGCAGGTTCTCCAAATTCTGAAACAACATGACATATGTATCTGGTTTGGCTTGTCAGCGCTGTGTAAACAACAATCTCGCCATCATGCTAGATTCTAATTGTTTTTTAAAAATACTTGACATCCGCATTCGCATCCGCGGATGTTAGCTGTTAGATATTCGCATCCGCATCCGCGGATGCGAATGCGGATGCGAATATCTAACAGCTAACAT
>NW_023458560.1:23159859-23165438 GCF_013731165.1 Rhagoletis pomonella
TGGCAGAGGTTAAAAATGAAAGAACTTTTATTTGGAAAATTGCTAATAAAGCAAAATTAAAAAAAAAAGTTTACCATATCTATACAAAATATAGTTCCATTGCATAAATATTCGTATACACACAAATTAACCATAAATGATTTGCTTTCTATTTTACAGACTCTGGCTGTCTTGAATCCCATGCGCGCCACAGATCAAGCCATACTACAGGATACTGATATGGCCGGACCATTGGTCTTTTGCCTGGCTCTAGGTGGCTTTCTCCTTTTGGTATGTATGAGTGTTGACGGGAATTTTGTTTGCCTCCATGTTTGTTTTCGCATGGCATAATTACAATAATCTCCTATTGGCTCCATATGGATGCTCAAGTATCGTGCCGCATTGCAAATGAATTAATAACTACAAACATTGAAAAATTATGCAAACACAAAAATACATATTACAATTGCAAACATTTAAATATTTGCATGAAATTTTTAATTGAAAAACTTTTCTCTGTTCTTTTCTTTCCGGTGGCAACACGTTCGATGCTTTCGATGCTCTATGACCACAACAACAACGAATAAATGAATGATCGAATGGACCACCACAACAACAACAACAACCATAATAATAATGATGATTATATCTAACACACCTGCAACAACCAACCGAACAATGACCCATTCTCTATCACCTTTGTCCTGGCGCTGGTTGCTCACTCATCACACGACAACCATCTTCCATTCAACCAACCAACCAACAAAGCCAATCTCCTGTTTCGCCGTGTCATGCGTTGTGTGTCTATCATTGTGGTAAATGTGTGCGGTGTTGTAACGCTGATGGTGTTGGCTGACGTTGGTTATGTTGGCTGATTCCCCATTCCGCAGAGCGGCAAAGTAACATTTTCGTACATTTATGGCATTGGTGTGATGGGCTGTATCGCCTTCTATTGTCTGCTATCGCTGATGGCAACACAGGCGCAAGTAACATTCGGTGCTGTGGTCTCCGTGCTTGGCTATTGCTTGTTACCCATGGTTGTGCTGTCCGGCATTAATGTTTTAATCACCATACAGTGAGTATACACACATTTATATGCACTGTTGCATGCACATCTAGAACTCCATACATACCTAGTATACATAGTACTCGTATTATCTGTGCAGCACACCGGCATGCATCTACTGGACTCATATTCCGTGTTTCAATTCGCCTCTACGCTGAAATACAATGCAATAGTTTTTATAATTTTCATCGTTTTCATCAGCGCACTTTTCCCATTGTATATATTGTAATTGTTATTGTTGCAGTTTTTTGTTTTGTATTCGTATACATTTTCATTTGTTTACCAATGCTGATTGGCGATGGTCGGCAAAACAATTTAAAAACAAAAAAGTAGCCAACAACAAGAACAAATATAATACAAATGCGGCATACAATTTGTTCGGAGCGGAATAAACAGAAAATGCCATAATTCTTCATCAACTTCCGGCGTTAATTGAAAATTTTTATGGCATAAAAATATGTATATGCGAAAACGCGTAAACATACATAAACTCCTTTGAGTATATGAAGTCACGTACAAGTACTTATGTATGTGTATAAAAATTGCACAAGTTTTTAAACCACGTTTTTTTTCCTAAACGATTTAGTTCCTTTCAACTAGAGGGACTTCAAATTAGTAATATTTTAGATTAGATCGCAACATCGTTCTAAAATCATATATCTTAAAATTTTGGTGAAATTTTAGGTTTTTTCATTGACAATCTGTAATGCTAGAACACTTTAACCCGCTAACTACCGTTTATAAAAAACTTCGGCAAATGAAGGTCAAAAGGTCCATAATAAAAGGAGATAGATGGTTAAGCTTTTTTTGCAAACAAATTGCTCGCTTAATTCTATTATGGATCCCTGAAGACAACAATTCGATGTATACATTAGCCGCCATCGATTCGCCAACAGTTAGCGAGTGGCGAAACGAACGAACTCAATGAGGTACAGCCAAACTCGCTATCGTCTATCCGTGATAGCTAACTTTGTTGTTGCTTTTACATGCAAAATTTTTCTTTAAGCGACCGGAACTCAAACATAGCGAGCGAGAAGTGGCGAATCGATGACGGCTATTGTTTCTAAATTTACACATTCGGTCATAAAAATACTACCTCAAATTTAGATGAAAGCATAGCGCACTCAAGTTTAGTAGTAAAATATTTCAAGCCCCTTTCGTCCAAAGTGGCCAAAAAGAACAGCAATGGAAGGTGTTAGAGGCATCTACAGAGTGTAAAGTTGCTAAGACCACTTTTTATGTAAACTCATATTCTTATATAGGAAGCAAGAGAAATTAAAGATACATCGTTTCAAAAAGCATTAAGATACTAAGTTTTATTTCTTCTCGTTTATTTTCATTGAAAGGCAAATTTGCTAAGTCCGACGGCTGAGTGGAAGATCGACCTATCTCGGCAGCCGGTTCGAAAACGCCCTATGAGCTTATTCTTCGCTCACTCTGGAGAGGGGGAGCAGTGAACTTCTTCACGGTTGGAGGGGTCTTCTGCCGAGAGCTTTGCATCAGTACTAAGTTCAGGCTTCCGGACTGGGGCAGTGTATTTCAGGCGGAAGAGTTAGGGGGATGGGAATTTATTCTGATAGCCCTCTAATTTGGTTAAGGAATGTCTGCTCTCTCTTTCAGTTGCGTCGGAATACTTCTGTATTAGGCTCATTTCGGTTCCGGGTCACAGCGACATAGCGGGGAACTGTGTGGCTGACGAATCGGCTAGGAAAGGTACTATTGAAACGTTATCGCCGGATAAAGAGCAGCTGCGGGTGTAATTGATCACTTGTGGTACACTCTTGGATAGAAGTTCCCTCTGGCCAAGGGTTGGTTGGGGCGGTCGGGGGTACTCCCTACACTTACTAAGCCACAGCTTTTAATTTTGGGGGAGGTTTTAGCGGTTCACGGTCCAATTGGTATTCACGCAGTAAGGCTGACTTTGTCACGGTTACTCAAAAGTGATGGGTAACTGCTGCGACAACTTTCAAAAAGTCACCGTAACAGACTGTGACAAAGGATAAAGTAGCAGTCGCAACTACAGCAGCGGTCAAAATAACAGAAGCAAAATTCAAAATGATATTGTTTGCAACTCCTGTTTATCTTCTTTTAATAATTTTCATTTGATCTATAACAGAATCTATAACAGAAACGACAAAAATACAAATTTCAAAAATGACACAAAAAGGCCGCAAAAATGAATCAAACTTCAAAAAATTTTCATGAAAATTACAAACTTTTTATTCAGAATGTCTAGAAAATTTTGGAGTGTGCAGTTTTGTAGCCCATACAATTTAAGTATAATAAAGGGCAAGGCGAATTTATATAAGGTGGTGTTACTAGCTCAGCTGATTTTGTGTATGTGTTTCGCCGCACGGCTTCTGATATCAAATTGAAAAATTTTGTTTGAATTTCTACACACACTCTTACAGATTTTGACAGTTTATGCCGCCAAAGCATAAACAAAATACATGCAAATTTTTGTTTTTGTACTCCTGCTATCACCTTATATTAATTCGCCTTGATAAAGGGCAAGTTTGAAGTCACTAAAAAGTGCGGTTGATTTTTTAGTTTTTTTTTTTTGTTGAGGGTGTTCAGCATTTTCTTCCATCTAACGTACATATGTATGAACAAAATCTATTTTTATATAGAAGAAAATGCGCAACACCCTCGACAAAAAAATTCTAAAAATCAACGGTAATTTTTAGTGACTTGAAACTTGCACTTTATTATACTAAAATTGAATGGGCTGCAAAACTGCGTTCGAAAATTCTCTAAACCTTCTGAACAAAAAGTTTTAAATTTTGATGACAATTGTTTGAAGTTTGATTCATTTTTGTGAACATTGTGCAATTTTTGAAATTTTTATTTCTGTGCTTTCTGTTATAGATCGAACTATATTTTATGCAAATTATTAAAAATCAATAAATAAGGAGTTGCAATTAATATCATTTTGAATTTTGCTACTATTATTATGATCGCTGCTGTACGTATCCAGAAACTGCAACCAGTAATGGTAACCTTAAGGAAATTTCCTTACGACGACAGGTTATTTAAGTCTAAAATCTGACCATTGTTGTTTGATATTAGAATTTAACACCACTTAGAACGAATGTGCTTGACCAAAATAAGCGATGAAAATAGCAAGTGATGCCAAATAAATCAATAATGACCATAGTTCATTTCTTATGGTTTGGCAACCTAACCTAAATGAGCGATATGTAGTATATTGTTATGCACATTTGTATTTAGTGTGCGCTATCAGACCTTAAAGAAAAGTTCTCAAATAAAAAAACAATGCACATAGTACATATAGATGTTTGTATGTATGAAAGAATTAAAAAAAAGCATAAAAAATAAAAACCCCCTCACTTATTGGCTGCCAATTAAAAAAACCGTTCTAGTAATATTTCGCTGGAAATTTCTCCAATCAATTTTTTGTAGTGATGGTGGTTGTGTACGATATACGATTGGGCGCCAGATAGTCTCAGCGCTGTTAAATTTCAACAGACACGTTTAATTGATACAGCACAAGCGACCGCGACCAACTTGGGCGAGGGCCGTTCGCACTGACTGCCATGTGTAATTTTTTCTATCTCAAATGTTCTGCATGCCACTTTTTTTTACATCCGTTGGCTTATTGAAACGAACTCCCTGACTTGTTGGCCAGCTAGCTACTTGCTACTAGTGCTTCTGTTGCTGTTGTTGTTGCCGACCAGAATGTGCCTCTGGTGTATGTCAATAAAATACAGAATATTCCATGAGATTTGGCGTGCGCACTACCTACTATGTGTTGCGTAATTTAGCCATACTCGTACTTTCCAATTCGCCTCCTGGTGTGGAAACACTTCCAAATACACATTGAGAAGTTCTGTCTATTACGCTGTACTTTTTTTTTCGCTGAACACTCGCTGAGCATCGGAGTTTTTTAACACCATTATTTTTTGTACTCGCTACTTTTTTTGTAATTTGTATGCTTTTGCGATTTTATTTACTCCTAGAACTTTTCAACGTAAAGGCAATCGCAAACATCGCTAACACTGCTACCGATTAACAAAAAAAGCGCATTATGTCAAGCATTGGTCCGAGCTTATCCTCCAATTTCTAGTGTGCGCCTTTTCATAAGATAGCTACAGTTTTACGTCGCCTACGAACCGTAGATTGTGTTTTATGAGGAACGTTTTCATGACAGAAGTATACTCGGAGGTTCGGTATTTTCTGCTGAGGGGCTACTGCATTAAGATAAAAATCTTTTTGAATGTTGATTAGACCAGGAATCGAACCTAGACACCAAACCTGTAACCTATCGACAGCGGCGGCCACCAATACGGACACCAATAGCATCAAAGTTTTACACTAACATATTCACTTCGGTACTGACTTCGTTTTTTACTATTTTCTTTTTATGACCATAATAAATGCACCAGTCCGCGTATATTCTACGTTCTACAAGTGCACCACACTCTGTTCGTTTAGTTAGTATCTAGCAGTGGTATTAAAAACGTCACTGTGACGCAGTGCGGCTCAAGTGTGGTGCGCAAAATGGTCACAATGA
>NW_023458560.1:23165538-23168659 GCF_013731165.1 Rhagoletis pomonella
CACCAATAGCATCAAAGTTTTACACTAACATATTCACTTCGGTACTGGCTTCGTTTTTTACTATTTTCTTTTTATGACCATAATAAACGCACCAGTCCGCGTATATTCTACGTTCTACAAGTGCACCACACTCTGTTCGTTTAGTTAGTATCTAGCAGTGGTATCTATAGCTGATGTTGGCTATATTCACTGCATTACACTCTGAATGCTCATAATTTTTTGGTACATTCATATGAAAAAGTCTGCAAAGTTTTTTTCTGACTAGGTTTTTTTCGGTATGGTCGCTTGTTTCCTTTTCAATTTTAGTTTTCTCGTTCACTTCCCGTTAATTTAGAGTGAAGCGCTTTAATTACTCACACGCGTTCGCAAAAATTTCAAAGCCAACAGGCAGTAGGAGATTGGCTTGAGTGTTGTTGAAAGTTTTTGAGTAGAATTTAGGGAGAAAAGCGGCTTAAATAAATTGCCGTTTTAAATTGTATCATAGATTTGGTGTACATAGTTATTGAAGAGTGGTAAATACATTTATACTTGTAGAGCGTTAAGGCTTGACTCATAGGGCATTTCCACCAATCCTTAACTGCAGTTTATGACAATTTGAAAAACGGGATTATCACTCGAACGGGGTAATTGGTCATGTTAAGTACAAGTAAACGAAAGTATGAAAGCGAAAAGTAAGAAATAAACATTGCCGATCACCCCATGTTAAAATAATTGTTACTTATCTGAGCTCTTAACTGCAGCTTAAGCTTTTGGTGGAAATAGGCTATTATGTTTTCGCCCTCCATGATCGAATTACCATCCTTACCAAATTGGAGGTTGTCTTCGAAAGGCCGATGACAGGAGAGCTAGAGCTAGACTATCTGAAAAGTGCATACTTTTCCCCATCAGCTCGTAGCTAATCCTACTAATATTATATACACTGACTCAAACAATTGACCGCGTGTTGAATATTTTTAAATATTCCTAATGTATTTTAAGTTAATTTTTATTGTTGGTATTTTTCTATAAAAATATTGTTCAAGCTTTAACCAAATTCATATAAGTAAAATTTTCAAACGTTATTATAAATTTAGGAAATTTGATTAAATTTCCATCAGAATTTCAAAATATTTCAATCTGTATTGTTAGACCATTTTTGGATACCTATGCAGAAAAAAAAATATATCAAAATCCAAAAATTAATTTTTTAGCCGGTGGGCTATAAAATTGCATACCCAAAAATGCTCTAAAGATTCAGATTAAAAAGTTTAAAATTTTGATGAAAATTTGTTGAGTTTTCCTAAATTTTGTATAAAGTTTGAAACTTTGATTTATACGGTTTCCGTTAAAGCTTTTTTGTATAAAAATAACAAAAAAAATTAGCTTGTGAATATTGAAAAAAAAAAATCAACACGTGGTCCCTTGTTTGAGTCACTGTATGTGTAAGTTTGTGAGCGTGCGAGTATGTTTTCTCTCTCCCGCTAAAACATCTCGACGTATTTGAATACATTTTAACGCACAGATAGGTTATAACCTGGATTAACAAATATATAATTTTTGAAGAGATATGCCACCTTTTTCGAAAGTTAAAATCAATTAGAAATAAGGCAAAAAAAAAATATTACAATAGTGCAGTTGTCAAATCAAATGGGTTCCAGAACGATTTACCTATTTCGAAAATATTTTTAAGGGGGTTGCCCCCTGTTTAAAAGTTAAAACCGATTAATTAATAAACTAAAAGAAGTATCACAATAGTGTGTCCGTCAAACGAGTGGGGTTCAACACTATATATTTCGAAAATGTTTTTCAAGAATGTTTGAAGAGTCGAATTAAATTAAATTATACCGTATGAGCATGAAATGCTAAATGTGAGGGTGAATCGAAGCAGTTTGAACAATAAAAATATGTTTGATGTGTTTTAGGAGGGTGGTCACCGGTTTAAAAAGTGGAATTCAAATTATTGGAGGGAAACTTCTTAATCGAGCTCGGAGACGTTTGCTTTGAATATTTAACGCCACGGTGAAGGTTACATGGCGGGAGCAGAAAACGAACGACTGCGCTAAGCGCCACTGGAGTCGGGGAAAAACAAAGGCAAAGACAAGGATACAGAAGAAGACAAAGACAAAAATGAACACTAAGATGAAGATAGGGATAAAAATAAAATGTTTTAAAATCAATTTTAGGCAAGTATACATTGGCCATTATTATCTATGACCTTTTGCTAATTTTTGGGTAGCTTCACAATTCCATCGTTGTAGAACTTCTGTAGTTTATCAGCGAAAAACTTGGCCAAATGATCTTCAGCGGCTCTTCGGTCTGCAGAGACCGAAAGAAATGGAAGAGGGACGGGATATACGTTGGATGCATTGAAACTTCTTCAACCGAGCCATCACAGATGTGTGTGGCCTTGAATTGTCATGATGGACCTCAACTCTTTTTCTATTGGTCAGTTCTGGTCAGTTCTGGTCGCTCTTTCGTAATTGTTTTTTTTTTGCAAACAATCAAATTGTGCATAGCAGATGATTGGATTGATAGTTTCGCCACGTTGTAGCAGTTCATGATGAACAATTCCCATCCGATCTCACCAACCACTCAACATAGCCTTGTTTGTCTGCAATCATGGCTTTGATGTCGGTTGTGGAGGGTCATCGGTCTTTGACCATGATCGTTTGCGTTGCTTAATCTTATATTCAATCCATTTTTCGTTATTTCATTCATTTTTAAATCAATATAACTTTGTTCACGAGCGATGAATTACAGAAATGTCTCCACTAAAAAATTTTGCCTCGTCAGTTTGACGCAATTGCCTTAGTGTTGCCGCAATTGACTTAGTGTTGCCGGATGTATGGGCATAAATACCACATAGTGACGAAAATCCGCAGAAACTTTTCTATGACCCAATATTAAAGACGATTTTCTATCGAATGGAAGATGGAACTATTCCAAAAAATGTCAAATAAGAACGTTCTGTTAGGTAGGAGAGCCATCAAAAACATGTTCGTGCTTTTTTCACAGATTTAAAAGCATTTTGAGAGAACTCCATATTTTTTTTTGCTTTCGGTGGCATAGTATCGTCCTACCGTCGACTTACATATATTAGGCTAACGTTAATGAAAACTGGGAGTTTTGTTCGGTTTTCTTA
>NW_023458560.1:23168759-23188351 GCF_013731165.1 Rhagoletis pomonella
TAACACCATTATTTTTTGTACTCGCTACTTTTTTTGTAATTTGTATGCTTTTGCGATTTTATTTACTACTAGAACTTTTCAACGTAAAGGCAATCGCAAACACCGCCAACACTGCTACCGATTAACAAAAAAAGCGCATTATGTCAAGCATTTGGCCGAGCTTATCCTCCAATTTCTAGTGTGCGCCTTGTCATAAGATACCTACAGTTTTACGTCGCCTACGAACCGTAGATTGTGTTTTATGAGGAACGTTTTCATGACAGAAGTATAGTCGGAGGTTCGGTATAGTCTGCTGAGGGGTTACTGCATTAAGATAAACATCTTTTTGAATGTTGATTAGACCACGAATCGAACCTAGACACCAAACCTGTAACCTATCGACAGCGGCGGCCACCAATACGGACACCAATAGCATCAAAGTTTTACACTAACATATTCACTTCGGTACTGGCTTCGTTTTTTACTATTTTCTTTTTATGACCATAATAAACGCACCAATCCGCGTATATTCTACGTTCTACAAGTGCACCACTCTCTGTTCGTTTAGTTAGTATCTAGCAGTGGTATCTATAGCTGATGTTGGCTATATTCACTGCATTACACTCTGAATGCTCATAATTTTTTGGTACATTCATATGAAAAAGTCTGCAAAGTTTTTTTCTGACTAGGTTTTTTTCGTTATGGTCGCTTGTTTCCTTTTCAATTTTAGTTTTCTCGTTCACTTCGCGTTAATTTAGAGTGAAACGCTTTAATTACTCACACGCGTTCGCAAAAATTTCAAAGCCAACAGACAGTAGGAGATTGGCTTGAGTGTTGTTGAAAGTTTTTGAGTAGAATTTAGAGGGAAAAGCGGCTTAAATAAATTGACGTTTTAAATTGTATCATAGATTTGGTGTACATAGTTATTGAAGAGTGGTAAATACATTTATACTTGTAGAGCGTTAAGGCTTGACTCATAGGGCATTTCCACCAATCCTTAACTGCAGTTTATGACAATTTGAAAAACGGGATTATCACTCGAACGGGGTAATTGGTCATATTAAGTATAAGTAAACGAAAGTATGAAAGCAAAAAGTAAGAAATAAACATTGCCGATCACCCCATGTTAAAATAATTGGTACTTATGTATCTGAGCTCTTAACTGCAGCTTAAGCTTTTGGTGGAAATAGGCTATTATGTTTTCGCCCTCCAGGCCATGATCGAATTACCATCCTTAACTAAGTTGGAGGTTGTCTTCGAAAGGCCGATGACAGGAGAGCTAGAGCTAGACTATCTGAAAAGTGCATACTTTTCCCCATCAGTTCGTAGCTAATCCTACTAATATTATATACACTGACTCAAACAATTGACCGCGTGTTGAATATTTTTAAATATTCCTAATGTATTTTGAGTTAATTTTTATTGTTGGTATTTTTCTATAAAAATATTGTTCAAGCTTTAACCAAATTCATATAAGTAAAATTTTCAAACGTTATTACAAATTTAGGAAATTTGATTAAATTTCCATCAGAATTTCAAAAATTTCAATCTGTATTGTTAGACCATTTTTGGATACCTATGCAGAAAATAAAAATATCAAAATTCAAAAATTAATTTTTTAGCTGGTTGAAACTTGCACTTCGTCAGACTAAAATTGTATGGGCTATAAAATTGCATACCCAAAAATGCTCAAAGATTCAGATTAAAAAGTTTAAAATTTTGATGAAAATTTGTTGAATTTTCCTAAATTTTGTATAAAGTTTGAAACTTTGATTTATACAGTTTTCGTTAAAGCTTGGACAATATTTTTGTAAAAAAATAACAAAAAAAATTATCTTGTGAATATTGAAAAAAAAAAAATCAACACGTGGTCCCTTGTTTGAGTCACTGTATGCGAAAGTTTGTGAGCGTGCTAGTATGTTTGTTGCTCTTTCCCGCTAAAACATCTCGACGTATTTGAATACATTTTAACGCACAGATAGGTTATAACCTGGATTAACAAATATATAATTTTTGAAGAGATATGCCACCTTTTTGGAAAGTTAAAATCAATTAGACAAAATAAGGCAAAAAAAAAATATTACAATAGTGCAGTTGTCAAATCAAATGGGTTCCAGAACGATTTACCTATTTCGAAAATATTTTTAAGGGGTTACCCCCTGTTTAAAAGTTAAAACCGATTAATTAATAAACTAAAAGGAGTATCACAATAGTGTGTCCGTCAAACGAGTGGGGTTCAACACTATATATTTCGAAAATGTTTTTCAAGACTGTTTGAAGAGTCGAATTAAATTAAATTATACTGTATGAGCATGAAATGCTAAATGTGAGGGTGAATCGAAACAGTTTTAAGAAACAGTTTGAACAATAAAAATATGTTTGATGTGTTTTAGGAGGGTGGTCACCGGTTTAAAAAGTGGAGTTCAAATTATTGGAGGGAAACTTCTTAATCGAGCTCGGAGACGTTTGCTTTGAATTGGAGGAGCTTCATGTGGTTCGGGAGACGTGTCGTGATGTGGGGTGTGAGTGAGGTGTATGTTCTTGCCGCCGTTGGCTGTGTGTGCTGCTGAGGTGGTTGCCGCCCTGTGGTGGTGGTGGGGGGCGTCGCAATTGACGTCTGCGACCGAGCAGCGCAACACGGGCCCTCGAAATTCCCCGTCCAATCTCGCGTGGTACGCAGACCTGAACATGCCCTAAAGTGGCACCAGCCAAGGCAGGTGTTGCACTTGACTGATGTCACATTACGGAATATTCTGGTCTGACATACCGTGCAGATTGTAGGGGGAACCAGGAGTTGTTGGCGGCGGCGTGTGGGTGGTGGTGCAGTTGTGTGTGTTATGTGGTCTGTGGTGGCTATGGTACGGTCTGTGGTGTTATTATGTTGTTGTGTAGTGGCGACTGTGTGTGGTTGCTGTGTGAGTGTGTGGGGCTGCACGGGCGGACTATTGTTTGCCGTGGAGACTGCTCTGTTTGAGCAACAGGGGGCCACGTAAGACGTGGTCCACTGTCTGTGTGTCCGTAGTCCCGAGCAGACCCTGAGGTGACTCCACCCCTCGCAGGCATTACACTTGACTGAGGTGGAGTTGTGGTGTAATCGTCTTCGGCATACACAGCAGGTGTATATTTCTGGCCCAGGGTTTGACTCGATGCCAGCCCTGAGTAGGAGAATGCGTAGTGAATGTTGCCCTATGGACGGACAACTTCTGAGATACTTCGCCGACCTGAACGGGGTTAGATCGCCGAAACAACAGCCCTTGGTCGGGTGAAACCCGAGTCATTCCGGTACGTAGAACCGGCTCCAATGAAGCTCCTCCAATTCAACTGTAACGGGCTACAGAGCAAGATTGAGGAGATAACCGTCTTCATGTGTCGGCATGGTATATTAATAGCTGCGGTCCAAGAGACGAAGCTGCACAGCAATTCAACTTTGTTGAATTGCGCCGGGTACAATGTGCACCGTCGAGATCGCGAGCGAGATAATGGTGGTGGCTTAGCGTTCATCACGCACCACACCGTGCAGTATCGTCTTATCGAAGCAGACATCGACCGCAGGGATACCACCCTAGAATGTCAGGGCATCGCTATCCGGTCAGGCGATGTCGAGCTCGAAATATTTAACATTTACATACCCCCTGTCACCTGCTGCCCGGCAGGATATCACCCTGATATAGGTGCGCTCCTCAGAGGTGAAAACCGTATGGTAGTAGGTGACTTTAATGCGCACCACGATCTTTGGCACTCAAGCCTGTCAAACGATCGTAGAGGAACAGGCTTGGCTGAGCAGATAGACGATTCGACATTCTGCACAATGAACGACGACGCACCCACCAGGATTATGGGTAACTGCAGTAGCTCGCCAGACATCACAATAGTCAGCGCTGGTCTGATAAACAGCATAACGTGGCGACCTATGCTGACTCTAGCATCAGACCATCTACCCATAGTCATCTCGATTGATAAACCAACCGACTTTGCCTCCGCCAAACACCGGACCTATATCAACTTTTCCAAAGCTGATTGGAAAGGTTACGCGGAGTTTACTGAAAACACCTTCGCAGCGCTCCCCACACCAACCGACGTCCATCTCGGTGAACGTAAGTTCCGCAGGGCTATCACTGCTGCTGCAGCTCGCTTCATACCGGCAGGATGTATATCGGACCCACGTCCAAACTTCCCTGCCGAAGCGGCTGTTCTAGCTGATGAGCGTGATAGCCTTCGTCAGGCCGATCCCGGAGATCCCCGTATCAGGGATCTCAACGCGGAGATTCGGCAACTTGTAAACGTACATAAGCGGAAGAAGTGGGAGGAGCACCTGAAGACTTGTAATTTCACCTCTGGTGTGAGCAAGCTTTGGTCAACCGTGAGGTCATTGTCTAATCCGACGAAGCACGACGACAGAGTCGAAATTTCCTTCGGCGACCATGCTTCGTCGGACCCGGAGCGATGCGCGAGCTATTTTAGCCGGCAGTTCATACTGCATCCTCCGGTAGACAAAGCCAAGCGTCGAGTGACCAGAAGGCTGCACAAACTGCCAACAAATTGTGCCCCCCTTGCTTTCACTTGCGGTGAAGTTCAGGTGGCCATCGGGAAGGCGAAAGCCTCCAAAGCCATGGGTCCCGACGGAATATGCATGCTGATGCTGAAAAATTTGGGTCCTGCGGGGGTAGCGTACCTAACGGAGGTCCTCAACCTGTCAATGGCCACTCTCATCATCCCAGACATCTGGAAGGTGGGGAGAGTGGTCCCACTGCTCAAACCGGGGAAACCCGCCAACAAAGGAGATTCGTATCGTCCGATTACACTCCTTTCCCCGGTAGCGAAGACACTTGAGGCCTTGCTACTCCCGTACTTCACAAACCACCTGACCCCAGCGAAGCATCAGCATGGTTTCCGTAAAGTGCACAGTACAACAACAGCACTTAACGCCATAAACACTCAGATAACTCGTGGCCTTAACCGCAACCGTCCCTGTGAGAGAACGATTCTAGTAGCGTTGGACTTGTCAAAGGCGTTTGACACCGTCTGCCATTCCACGCTGCTAGAAGATATAGAGGCCTCCTCTCTCCCACAGAGGCTCAAACGGTGGTCGGCAAATTATCTGAGTGGTCGACATTCGTCGGTAACATTTAGAGACAAAACGAGTAAGCAGCGAAAAATAAAACAGGGGGTTCCTCAGGGTGGTGTCCTTTCCCCGCTACTGTTTAACTTTTATATTTCAAAGCTCCCTCAACCACCAGAGGGAGTCTCGATTGTCTCCTATGCCGACGACTGCTCGATCATGGCGACTGGGAATGGAATTGATGACCTGTGTTTGAAAGTAAACGGCTATCTCTCCGAACTTTCTCGCTTCTTCACTGCAAAGTGTCTAGCCCTCTCCCCTACGAAATCCTCCGCGACCCTGTTCACAACCTGGACGAAGGAGGTCAGGCTACCGCTGGGGATTCACGTCGATGACACACCAATTCCGACGGTGAATAACCCCAAAATACTCGGAGTAACATTCGACAGCCTGCTCTCCTTCTCTGCGCACTCAACCGCTATTGTCAATAAAGTACAGAGCCGCAACAAGGTCCTCAAGTCGCTAGCCGGCAGTACTTGGGGCAAAGACAAAGAAACGTTGCTGGCAACATACAAGGCAATAGGCCGGCCGGTTTTGAACTACGCAGCGCCAGTGTGGTCGCCAGGGACTAGTAGGACGCAGTGGACGAAGCTACAGACGGTACAAAATACGGCACTTAGGACAGCGACGGTATGCCTCCTGATGTCGCCAGAACACCACTTGCACGGCGAGGCGCAAATGCTCCCAGTTAAGGAGCACAACATAATGCTCTGCAAGCAGTTCCTGATCGGGAGCCACAGAAGTGGCCACCCAAACAGACAGCTGCTTGCAGAGGAGCCCTCGCCTAGGCACGTCAGGAGGCATCTATATGAACTGACGGACGAAGTCCAGAGGTTCATTAAGCAACCTCTGGACCCGACAGCGTACAGACAGGCCCTGAACGGCATTCACAGGGACTCAGTCTCGAGTTATATAGACTCTACACCTGTGAATGCCGTTCTAGGCATACCACCCCCGGACATTGACGAGACAGAGCTTCATCTGCCTCGGGAGACACGCACTACACTCGCCCAACTTCGCTCCGGCTACTGCAGCAGGTTAAACTCCTACTTGAGTAGGTTGAATGAGGATGTGCCGAACGAATGTCCGGCATGCGGAGAGACCCCACATGACTCGAACCATCTCTTCGCATGCCCGGAGAACCCGACAACCCTAACGGCCTTGTCCCTGTGGACAGATCCCACAGAAGCTGCACGCTTCCTAGGGTTGCCGTTAGTGGAACTTGACGACAACGACTGAGATACCAACCGATCTGGGCGGGGTTGTTGTAGCCGCTACAACAACAACAACAACAACAACGTTTGCTTTGAATATTTAACGCCACGGTGAAGGTTACATGGCGGGAGCAGAAAACGAACGACTGCGCTAAGCGCCACTGGAGTCGGGGAAAAACAAAGGCAAAGACAAGGATACAGAAGAAGACAAAGACAAAAATGAACACTAAGATGAAGATAGGGATAAAAATAAAATGTTTTAAAATCAATTTTAGGCAAGTATACATTGGCCATTATTATCTATGACCTTTTGCTAATTTTTGGGTAGCTTCACAATTCCATCGTTGTAGAACTTCTGTAGTTTATCGGCGAAAAACTTGGCCAAGTGATCTTCAGCGGCTCTTCGGTCTGCAGAGACCGAAAGAAATGGAAGAGGGACGGGATACACGTTGGATGCATTGAAACTTCTTCAACCGAGCCATCACAGATGTGTGTGTGGCCTTGAATTGTCATGATGGACCTCAACTCTTTTTCTATTGGTCAGTTCTGGTCAGTTCTGGTCCCTCTTTCGTAATTGTTTTTTTTTTTGCAAACAATCAAATTGTGCATAGCAGATGATTGGATTGATAGTTTTGCCACGTTGTAGCAGTTCATAATGAACAATTCCCATCCGATCTCACCAACCACTCAACACAGCCTTGTTTGTCTGCAATCAAGGCTTTGATGTCGGTTGTGGAGGGTCATCGGTCTTTGACCATGATCGTTTGCGTTGCTTAATCTTATATTCAATCCATTTTTCGTTGTTCCATTCATTTTTAAATCAATATAACTTTGTTCACGAGCGATGAATTACAGAACTGTCTCCACTAAAAAATGTAGCCTCGTTTGACAATTGACTTAGTGTTGCCGGATGTATGGGCATAAATACCACATAGTGACGAAAATCCGCAGAAACTTTTCTATGACCCAATATTAAATACGATTTTCTATCGAATGGAAGATGGAGCTATTCCAGAAAATGTCAAATAAGAACGTTCTGTTAGGTAGGAGAGCCATCAAAAACATGCTCGTGCTTTTTTTGGCACAGATTTCAAAGCATTTTGAGAGATCATATCAAAAACTCCATATTTTTTTTTTGCTTTCGGTGGCATAGCATCGTCCTACCGTCGACTTACATATATTAGGCTAACGTTAATGAAAACTGGGAGTTTTGTTCGGTTTTCTTAGTTAAAACTTCAACTTGGCCGGCCAGACATTTTGTTTGAAGTTCTGCGCTTTCCGAAATTATTTGTCTATTTTCAATACCAGTTATTGGATACATCGTATTAGGTCTAGAAAAAGATGCAAATCGAAGTAGCGCATAGTTTTAAAGTTGCGCTAATATTATACATATTAATGTCATACGATTTTTTACGTAAATACAAAACTTTTTAACATTTTGAATTTTTGTACATACTAACTACTTACATAAATAGATATATTTAGCTTTAAAACACTCATTATCGTTT
Source organism: Rhagoletis pomonella (assembly GCF_013731165.1). Taxonomy (NCBI): domain Eukaryota; kingdom Metazoa; phylum Arthropoda; class Insecta; order Diptera; family Tephritidae; genus Rhagoletis; species Rhagoletis pomonella. The sequence continues at coordinate 23,176,580 of NW_023458560.1, forward strand.
TCTTCTTATTTTTTCTTCTTTTAGGGGTACATTGGGACTTATTATTGCTGGTGTGGCGATAATGTGGTGTGCAATGTCTGCTTCGAAACTGTTCGTGACGGCCTACTCGATGGACCATCAACAAGTACTGATTGCGTATCCGTGCGCGCTTTTGTATGGAGTTTTTGCGTTGATTACAATATTTTAAATACAAAAGCATTCAGCAAAGCATAATAGTGGTCAAGAAAAAATTATCATTATAAAACTATGATAATAATAATAATGGCGAAACAGATAAGTAACGATTTTTAAAATTTATGCTTTTATAAAAATATGTACATTTGTGTGTGCATCTATTAATTATGTATTTTTTGAATTGATATTTTATAATAAATTACTAAAATTTTTGAGCACATCCTTATACATAAATAATCGTACATGTTTACTGATAAATGTAAAGCATTGGAAGCGAATGGCGAAGGGCAAATATTGAATACAAGGAAATGGATGCATTAACAGGGTGACAATATACAGGGGTAAGCGCTCGAAGTGTTACCAATTAAAAATGCTAAAATTTTGTCTATTTAGTTTTTTTTTGTATTTAAAAACATCAGTTCCGCATAAAAACTAGTCAAATTTAAGAAAAGTAAAAAATAATGTGGTCTTGTGACATTTTGTATTGAGCAGGGCGTAAAGGTACTTCAAAAAAGGCGTGAGTACCAGAGCTGGGTAAATGCTATTACATTACAATTACAATTACATTCCTCAGTAATTGTAATTAGGATTCAATTCCTTTAGTTCACAGCAAAGGAATCGATTACTTTTTCAATTCCTTGAAGTAATTTCAAATGGAATTGTTTTTTTCTTTAATTCCATTACAAGGAATTTCATATTGTAATTGGAATAAATTACGTGCTAGTAATGTAATTTTTTGTTTATTTCAATTCCTTTGAAAGGAATTGAAAATGTAATTGATTTTTTTTCCAATTCCATTCCTCAAAGTAATTTAAAAAGTAATCGAAAAATTTATAAAAAAAATTGTTGCACTGTTGAATTGAAAAAGCTTTTTTAAATTTCTTGGTTGCTAACTGCCTTGAATAAACAACTTATACCTAAGTAGTATTACTAATTGGACTTTAAGAAAACTGAATAGCTTAAACTGTAGCGGTTCAGTTTATAGGGTAACGGTTAAATTTTCCAGATCCTACCGCGAACGCGCTTCGCGGCAGATGAGACCCATAAATGTTGCTGCCTTGGGCACTGCTGTTCTCTTGGACTAATCCCTGCGTATCTAAAAAAATGCACTGAGTTAATTGTGTATATTATGGTACCCTTAATTTTACCCAAAATGGCGTGCCTTCTGAAGCCTTTGAAGTACTCTTACTGGTATCTTGTGTTACAAATGAGGATAGAGTACGCTTGAATTACGAGCCCTGTGGGACTGGAGATCCTCCTAAGAGTTTTATAAACAAATTTCATTGCTATGGCTAAATTTTGATGATAACACTGTAACGACGCTAAAATTACACAAAAAACGCCGAGAATTTCGGAATCTACTGCAGACTTTCCAAGGATGGTTATAGGCTAAAAAAAAGTTTCGATATAGAAAGGGGGCGTGGCACCTCCCATACAAACCGAATTTTTCAAACTGCATATATTTGTGGTAGAGGACTAGAACTGGGTATGGTGATATATACAGTGACGAGCAAAACTGTAACATGGTGTAACACTTTTTATTTCAGCCACCGCTATATTTCCAAGTTCTAACGACTTTCATTCTTTTGTTGTATATTCTTGTTGGTACATCCCTACTCCCTCTCTCATAACGATTTGAAGTCAATACAACGACAATAAAAAAACCAGCAGTCAAAAATGTAAATTAAGGCAGATGTTACAGTTTCGCACTCACTCTCAGTTTTGCATTTGACAGTTACTTTTACTTACTTACTTTTAGTTTTACTTAGTTGGAAGTCAGATGACTTTTTTCTATATTGTAATTTATTGAAGAAGTGATCACCAGTAAATAACATAGTTAATCAGGAACCATAAATGTAAATAATAGATTTACTGTGGAAAGGCGGAACCGCACGAAAAGTGGCAAACAATTTTGGAATTTGCGACTTGAAAATGTTAAGACTTAGAAAAAATATAGCCTAAGTGTTCCCAAGGACAAAGGAAGTCTGTTAAAAAATATTACGGTACGATATCTTGTGAACTTAGCAGCAAGTAGCGATGCAGCTACTATTACAGAACCGCTTAAGGTATTAAACTGTAATGCAAATCAATAGACAGCGAGGCGAAGAATTGCCAAATTGAGCGCAAAGGCATCATAAAGAAGAAATAAGCAAATTTGATCAAAATACATGTGCGAGTGTGGCAGCATTTCGCTGCATCGCACGAAAACCGAACCGTTGCCTATTGGGATATGTTAGGCCGTTCAAAATGCAATAAAAAACATATTTTTAAGTTTCAATTGAAGGTTATTTGGTCTGACAAGAATAAATTAATCGCTTTCAATCAGATGGCCGGGCATGGTATTGGATCAAAGACCCAAATTAAGCCTAAGCGCATCATGTACGGCAAACTGTGAATCACAGTGGTAGGATCTTAATTGTTTGGGGTTGTATTTCAAAAATATTGTTGGTCCGTTAGTACGCATTATGTGTAAGGAACAGTATCTGTTCATGTTTCTACAAAATTTGCAAGATGTAGTCGAAAAATGAGAGTTTCTGCTGAAAAATCACCCAAAACATACTGCATATGTTCTCAAAGACTGGATGAAAAAGCAAAAATTTGCTAATTTGAAATGACCTCCACAATCCGCGGACATGAATCTCATCGAGAATTTGCGAAATTAACTAAAAGCACAGCTTAACAAGTACCAAAGTCCGTAAAATCGAGTACATGAGCTGTGAAAGCAAACTAAGGTTATACCTCCAGAATTTTTACAAAGATACAAATAAGGTATGCCAAATCGCATCCAGGAACTGAAACAAGCAAAAGAGTACTGAATATTGTGTTAGTAGTTCTTTTTTTCGTGAAAGTTGTTAAAAAGTTCTTAAAAATATATGAGTGCAAAACTGTAACATATGCCTTAATTTACATTTTGTCTGCCATATAAACCGAACTTTTCATATTGCATATTTCTGGAAGTGTTCATGGTAGACTGTAAGCCTTTTTAAAACTCTTTAGTTTGACACCCACATGCCAAAATTTCATTTACTTTATCAATTTAACTGAGTTACAATTTCCAAATAGGTGGCAGCCCCTCTCAAAAATATTTCCAACAGTTATCTTTCTTAAACCTCTTTAATTTGAAACCCATATTGTAATATTTTATTTATTTTATCAATGTAATTTAGTTAAATTTTCAAACAGATGGCAGCCCTCCTCAAACATATTTTCGGCAGTAAGCCTTTTTAAAACTCTTTAGTTTGACACCCACATGGCAATATTTCATTTTTTTAACAATTTGACTGAGTTTAAATTTTCAAATAGGTGGCAACCCTCGTCAAAAATACTTCCAGCAGTTATCTTTCTTAAACCTTTTTAACTTGATACCCATATTGTAATAATTCATTAATTTTACCAATATAATTGGGTTTAAAAATTTTAAAATAGGTGGCAACCCTCCAAATTTTTGCGATATCATTGGTTCTGGTATTATACCGAATAATAAAAAAAATTATTCAAATCGGTTCAGCCGTTCTCGGGTTTTGATAACCGTGACATACGAACACAACATTTTTATATACATATATAGATATACATAGAAGATGTCCAATGTGTTCTTTCGATTTTAATCTTTGACCACAACAAAAATTCCACATTGTACATTCCTGAATGACCTTTCAGTTTCTCGATTACTTTTACAATTCCTTTGAGTAATTGAAAAAACTAAAGTACTCTTGCAATTCCAGGTAATGGAATGAAAAAAAATCAATTACATTTTCAATTCCTTTCAAAGGAACTGGAAAAACAATTACATTACTAGCACGTAATTTATTCCAATTACAATATGAAATTCCTTGTAATGGAATTAAAGAAAAAACCAATTACATTTGAGATTACTTCAAGGAATTGAAAAAGTAATCGATTCCTTTGCTGTGGACTGAAGGAATTGATTCCTAATTACAAATCCTTGTAATCTGTAATTGGGAGTAATTTAATTCCTAAAGGAATCATTACGACCCAGGTCTGGTGAGTACTAGTTACTCATGAAATTTGATGTGTAAACATATACGTATATAATCTCGATTTTGTTAATCACCCTGTATACACAGGCAAATTTTAGATTATTAGCCGTCAAATTTGTTGTGCTTGCTATTCTCACCACTCAAGGAAAAGTTAAGTTTCTTCTCTGTGCCACCGTGATCACTTTTTTCTGCTATACATATTAAGCAATTTAAATATACTTTAACTTAATATTTTATTTAAAATACTTTTACAAAACTCTTTTCCTTGCTAGCGTCCATTTTTGTTTACTTTTACATTCGTCATTTCTCCTCTTCTTCGCAAATATAATCGATAAAACTAGGTTGGATACCGAAAAGTTATGAGTTTCGTCTGAGATTGTTTTCTTTTACATTCGAAATTTCTCCTCTTCTTCGCAAATATAATCGATAAAACTAGGTTGGATACCGAAAAGTTATGAGTTTCGTCTGAGATTATTTTACAATTATAATTTTGTAAGGCTAATCTCTTTTTCTAATTACAAATTAGGGACCTAAGCTCGAAAATGAGGATAACCTACTTATATGCAAACCTATTATTAGGCGATTCAGTTACATAAATACACATGTAGGTTAGGTTAGAAAATAAACATTAATTTCACTTCATTTTATTCATTTTGCTGATTTAAAATTTTTTTCTTCTAATTTTTAATTCTTTTAATACACGAAATTATTGGTATGATTACTTAAATATGATACATGTAAATACTTCTGACTCAAGGGTGTTAAAATATCTTGAAAATACCGCATCAAATACTGTTTTTGAGCTTGTAGTTTGAGCATTTCTGTTTGTATATATTCCTAAATTTAGTTTTTCTTTTAGGAATATAATCTGTGGTTCTGCTTCATCTGTCACTAAGTTTACGTTGAGGTCATGAATGCATATAAAATACATACCATCTTTTATTTGCAAAATAGGAAGCTAAATTAATTTGTTCGGCATTTCCTCTTACTCTCGGCATCTCTTTGTGCAACCATCCATACCAGGGTTGTTGCGGATATTCGTATTCGCATTTGCATTTGCAACCGCGGAGCTTCCGCATTAATTTTAACATTCGTATTCGCAATGATCAAAGCCGAGCTTTTGTGAATGCGAATGTTGTGCAAGTGCACTGATAATTGAAAGTTTGTTGATTTTTTTAGAATATTGCGCAAAGTTTTAAACATGGACTTAAACGATTATTGCTAAGGATGAACTATATTTTTATAAAAATAACTCAAATTAAATAACAAAAAAAAAAAAATTGTGAAAACTTGTCAAAATATGGTGCGACTAAATTTTTTTCGACCGGTGTATGTATGTATGTAAATATTATATGCATATTCTTTATTCTTTTTGTTAACAAACTTAATATATCAAAATACATATGTTTTTTTTAATTTACGAAATCTCGGGCAAAACCGGGGAATTCTCAAAAGCACCTTTTTTGGCACTTTTATTTTTCTATTTGGCACATTTTCGCACTATTTCTTTATCTTTTAAATTTTTTTGTTGTGTTTTGTAAATAATTATTTGTGATGATATACATATGTATGTATTAGAGTCCGACAGATTAATCGGCGGCGGCTAGTATCGACCAAAAGAATCGGCATCGGCATAGGCCGTTTTTGGCAGATTCTTAGCCGATTCTTTTTACTTTTTCGGCAAATTTAAACAAATTTCATCAAAATTTGAAGCTGTTTAATCAGCCTTTTTAGATCTTTTTGAATACGCAGTTTTTTTAATTTAAGTATAATAAAATGCAAGTTGGAAGTAGCTAGGTAAGTGTTGATTTTTGAAAATTTTTTGTTCACACGTTTTCTTCCGATCAAAGTATGTTCGAAAATTTTTTTGTATGGAGAAAATCCGCAACACTTTCCACAAAAAAAAATTCCAGAAACCAATAGTACGTCCTAAGTCCTAGTTACTTTAAATTTGCACTTCGTTAAAATAAAATTGAATGGGCTACAAAACTGCATACTCAGAATGTTTAAAGAAAAAGTTTGTAATTTTTAATAAGAAACATTAAATAAACGAAAGGGAAATAGGCAAATAATGCTTGAATTAATCGCTGAATTCCTAAACCCTTCGGGTACTTTTCACTTGATTGTTAAATTATTTACGTTAAAAAAATACTTTTATCATTAAAAATCTACGGTTACTGTTTATTAACAAATTGTATTCAATACAACACCTTTATAGAAGCTGCATATTTTTACTACTATGATTACAGCTAAGAAATGTGATTTCGAATGAACTATTTTTTTAAAATTGAATAAGAAAAAGACTAAGGAACAAAGTTTTGCAATTATATGTATGCATAGGCGATATACTACTTTTAATACATCTTTATGTATGTACATAAATAAGTGAATAGATTCTTGAATGGTTATTTGTTTATGTTTTTCTTTTGTTATTATATGTAAATGTTTATCAAAAATATTTGTTCTTGAAGGAATTTAGTTTTTTTTTTAAGGAATCGGCATCGGCCGGTTCTTTGCCCTGAGGCCGATTAATCGGCATCGGCCAAAAATTGGGAATCGGTCAGACTCTAATATGTATCTAGATTGAGTCCTGAAGATGCCTTTAGATTAAAGGCGGAATATCGACAGTAATAAACTAAAAGGAATATAGTACATCCAATTGTTTTATTTACCCTAGGCCTGGGGCTCAAAAACAATCAAATAATACTTCTTTTGAAAACTTATGGTACCCAGTCTGTAATTTATTAGCAAAAATTTTATATCAAACCTATATTTTGCTTTGAATTAACATTTAACATTTAAGTTCGTAGGGCATATACGAGTGTGTATGAATGTGCATATGATTGTATGTATTTGTACGTATGTACATATATACTATTTGTTAAATGGTTTCGCTCGTTTCAATTACTTGGTTCATCCAACTTTTTCGTTTTCATTCTTTGTTTTCTCCTTTTGTAATTCGTTCAATTGGAAATACTGGTTAATTGAGTTTTTGCTACAGTATTTTTGCTGTTTCTGTTTTTTAGATTTATTTTAAGCAATGAATGTAAGTTATGTTTGTTGTTGGTTTTATTTCATCCTAGCATCGTTTGTTGGCAATTCTATTTCAACTGAATTTCGTTCCTGTTTCGGCATGGAATGTGTATGTATTAGGGATGCCAAAATATGCGGAAAGTTGTAACGCCGGGATTTTGGGATATTTTTTTTTATGTAATCCCGGGATTCACATTGAGACGTAACTTTTATGAATATGAGCAAAAATTCAATAGCTGAAAGCATTTAAACATACCATGAAATAAAACTAATTAAATTTACGATAAACTCATTGTAAAAATCACATAGGTATTTATTAATACAGAAAAATTTTAAAGTATGTAATACATTTTTTAAATTGTATTTAAGAAACAATGTGATTGAGGAATGCATACATCACAAATAACAATGTAAATACGGGATACTTTTGAAAGTGATAATTAATGAAACATTAACATTAAACAAAAATATACAAAAACAAATTCTCTAAACATGTTTAGTCTACACCCTTTAAAAATGGCGAATTTTTTGCCATTTATTCGCATTTTACTCGAAATTTTGAGGGCGAACGAGCCAAACGGACCTCACATTTGGATTCAACGGGTCGAAATACATGTTGGTATGTTGGCTTTTAGGCTGAACTGTCAAAAGGTAGTCATAAGCCATTTGAAGATAATGACCCCTATATCCTACATTACAAAATATTTGAACTTCATTTACTTAACAGCACGTCGGATAATATTTAAGTTTTTCGAATTGAGGAAGTTTGAGTAGATTGATTTAAAAAATTATGTAACTTTTCCTTAAAACTTCCTGTTCTGTTTACATTAACGACGCTATGAGTACATTCATTTAAATCTTCGAGATCCCGGCATTAATGCAAACAAATCCCGGCATTATCGGGACCTCAAAATCATCGGGATCCCGGGATTGGCATCCCTACTGCATACATAATATAAATGTATGTATGTGTGCATTCGATATGGACTTTAAACACGGAATATCTGCCAAATTTATGTACATCAATTTCTTTTTCACAATATGTAATCGATAAAATAGCTTTTTTTGTGCTGGAAAGGCAGACCGATTGGTATATTTCAATATTGCCAGAGAAAGATGTGTAGCTTAGCTTTCCTTTGAACTTCTTTGTATGTATGTACATATATAAATGACGCTCTTAAATACTCGCAAATAGGCAAAGTCGGTATTTTTTTTAATTTTCTCTTTTTTTGTGCAATTAAGTGATCCTCAGCTCAATAAATCACTCTTCACATTCTTACTCAGGGAAATTTTAGAAGTCTAGTAAATAATCATGTTTTCCCACATCTTCCCGCAAGCATACAACCTATGTTAAAGCGGCTGGCCAATTTTAGTAAGTATATAGTTTTAAGCCTTTTCACTTGAACATTAAACATAATTCTTTCTAACTTTTTAGTTCATGTAATTAAAGACTTCGTTTGAATAGAATACAAATAATTTTGAATTAAATAAATTTACCGTGGTGCTCGAAGTCATTTTACACAGCCGCATTAGTTTCATTGGGACACTCGCAGGCCCGACGAGAGGGGGAGGGGGCATCGGGGACTCCATCTTCCAATTCCCAGAGCAATATCAGCTGTGGTAGTATTTGATGTGGGAGCACATACTAGTTGACACTATCAAAACCAAAGCAGCAGCAACAGATCCAGAAAAAGGAAAGATGCTCCTATTTTCCCAGAAAAATACATATATAAAATAACAGCATATTGAGCCAAAAAGACGTACATTTTTTCCAAAATTTTCTTTTAGACGCAGAAATGTTCCTAGAGCATCTAAATGCATTTCTGCATTGAAAAAAAGTTTTGAAAAAATTTCGCTGACATCTTTTTGGCGGTTAGGGCTCGATATGTTGTCTATGGGACACGCTCTTCAAGTGAAGCGTGGTGTACATAAATATGTATCTTAATATGTAGAGTTTAATCAAGCAATCTGCAGTAGTCCACACTAGGGTGATTGACTCGGTTTTTCCAAAACTGGTTTCAACCGTTATTTATTTTTTTTTGAATATTTTTAGGCGGTTTTTTGAAATCGTGATTTTTTGAATACCGAGTACACCGGATTGTTACAAAGGAATAAACTGCGTTTACAACTAGTTTATTAATATACCAGAATCTTAAAATTATAAGGAAGTTCAGGAAAAGGTAAGGGTTTGCGCCGCATAGAGGGGGATGTTCGATGAGCTGATGTGAGTGGGCATGTAAAGAGGAGGCTAGTGTCGTCACCCTGCAGGGAAACCGCGGACTAGTGAATCAAATCTTTATCACCAAAAACGAACCAGTCCGATAGTAAATAGATCCCCACCATACCAAAATCAGCGAAATGTGGTTCTTTTAAAAAACTATTTTATTTCAGTTTTTCCATTAGAAATCTATATCTAAGGTGACGAATTTAGAACTGGTTCGGAACTATCGAAAAAGGGATGCAGCGGCTTGTTTACTTTACATAGATACCTTTGTTGTTTTTGCGGCTTTTTCGTTCAAGGACATTCGCAGATGCAGATGCATTTCGCAGATGCTTTTCCATAGCTTGGTAATACAAAACCAAACTTTGTGTTAACATTTTAACATCTTGGAATCTTCTGGAATATAGCTAATAACAGCAAGCACCTCTGCAAACTCAGCTACAGCCGAAGGTATGTAAACGTACATTTCTTATAATCATTCAAACGAATTTAATTTCAAATTGAAAGCACATTTTTTGAAAATGATATAAAATCGCACACACGGAAGAACCAAAAAGATTGAAAAATCATGATAATTTTTTTTTCGTCTGTCGATTTTAGAACTGGTTCGGAACTATACACTCCGTTGCATCTATATATAAATACGCCACAAGAAAATTTTGCAATCCCTTTTTTGAAGGCACCGTTCGCTCGATTTCAATGAAACATACACCGATTTAAAGGATATAACGTCCTCTAATCCGGAAATGTTAATCCAGATACATAGGGGGCGTGGCATCTGACATATAGACTAAAATGTTAAAACCACTATATCTCTAAAACAAATTATGCTGGGGAACTGAAACTTAGCACAGATGCATAGATCATAAATACCCTACTTACGGTGAAAAATGGTAGGTACTGGCAAAGTGTGCGTGGCACTTCCCATACAAACTGAAAGTCTCAGATCGCTTATCTCTGGAACCACTTATGTTAATGTCCTGAAATTTCACACAGCAACATATGTTGTCAATACCGTACTTACGACGAAAAGTGGTAGATTTTGGAAAAGAGGGCGTGGCACCGCCCATAAAAACTGAAATTCTTATATCGCTTATCTCTGGAACCGCCCATGCTAACGTCGTGAAATTTTACACAGCTATTTATGACATCAATAACGTACTTATGGCGAAAAGTGGTAGATAATGGGAAAGGGGTGTGGCACCGCCCATAGAAACTGAAATTCTCATATCGCTTATCTCTGGAACCACTTTTGCTCACGTCCTGAAATTTTGACAGCTATTTATGACATCAATAACGTACTTATGGCGAAAAGTGGTAGATAATGGGAAAGGGGTGTGGCACCGCCCATACAAACTGAAATTCTCATATCGCTTTTCTCTGGAACCACTTGTTATAAGGTAATGGAATTTTATACACATATAAAATCGCAAGAATCATTCAATTGGGAACCATTTTCTCCCAAATTTTAAAATCGCATTCAATGACTGTTGTTTTGTGCAAACGTTTTTAGCAGGGACGTGAACCGGTTTTGAACCGAACCGGTTTTGAACCGGAAAACCGCTCTTTTCCATTAATTAACTGAACCATTAACCGAACCGAAATTTTCCACAAATGTTTGATCCGAACCGAAAACCGAACCACTTTCTATAAAGATTGAAAGGTTCGTTTCAACCAATTTTCAATAGATAAATGTACCCACTTTTTTTCTTTTTGGTAAACATGGTAATACCCATCATGTTTGTTTACCATGTGACAATATCAAATGTAAAGGCAACCCATCTCAATCTCATCTGACCAACGATATTCGGACCCTTGTGCTCTCTTGACCTCAATCCAAGGGAAAATGTGTGGAGAATACTGGCAAAGAAAGTTGATGCTGATAATCGCCAATTTGAAAACGTTATCTGGCTTAAATTGGCGGTTTTGCAAGAGTGACATAAACTGGATGCCGCTTTACCGAAGACATTATGTCTAAGTACAAGGAAGCACATTTTTCAGTCAATTAAAGTCAATGGAGCACAAATAGAGTAGTAGAAGGACATGTTTGCATGTTTTACTCATTTTATTGAGATTTCTCTTTTTGGATTTATAGTTTTGCAACAAGTAGTTTTTAGATTTTTGGGAGTTCTTTTAAATTAGGTTATGGTTATAAAAAAATTTACCACTCTATTATAAAAGAGCTCTTACCATGCAAAAGTCATAGAAGAAAGTTTTTACCTATCTTGATTGTGACGGCTGTTTCAAAGACTATTGTACTGGATTTATAATTATGCAACAGAGTGTAGAAATTAGGACTACACCTTTTCCAATAGTATTTCAGAAAAACACAAATGTATTTCC
>NW_023458560.1:23188451-23195537 GCF_013731165.1 Rhagoletis pomonella
CTGAAATATATTTGGGGTTTTCTGAAATATATTTGGGGTTTTCTGAATATAATTTGAGGTTTTCTGAAACACATATGGCCTTTTCTGAAAATTAATTGAGTTTTTCTTAAAATCATTTGTAGTTTTCGGAAATACATTTGTGTTTTTCTGAAATACTATTGGAAAAGGTGTAGTGCTAGTTTCTACACTCTGTTGCATAATTATAAATCCAGTACAATAGTCTTTGAAACAGCCGTCACAATCAAGATAGGTAAAAACTTTCTTCTATGACTTTTGCATGGTAAGAGCTCTTTTATAATAGAGTGGTTAATTTTTTTATAATCATAACCTAATTTAAAAGAACTCCCAAAAATCTAAAAACTACTTGTTGCAAAACTATAAATCCGAAAAGAGAAATCTCAATAAAATGAGTAAAACATGCAAATATGTCCTTCTAATACTCTATTTGTGCTCCATTGACTTTAATTGACTGAAAAATGTGCTTCCTTGTACTTAGACATAATTTCTTCGGTAAAGCGGCATCCAGTTTATGTCACTCTTGCAAAACCGCCAATTTAAGCCAGATAACGTTTTCAAATTGGCGATTATCAGCATCAACTTTCTTTGCCAGTATTCTCCACATATTTTCCATTGGATGAGGTCAAGAGAGCACAAGGGTCCGAATATTGTTGGTTTCCGTCACAATTTGCCAGAAGTTAACAGCAAAATGTTCAGATCCCGTTGGTCATCAAACAATTTGGAGGGCCTACAAACGTTACTAGCACCTCGAGTATGGTGAAATTATCACGGCTCCGCGTCTTTTGCTACATCCTAAAGCTGCTCGAAAGGATTTCGCTTGTAAAAGCATGGCAATTGACAGAATTCTTTAAGTTGTTAAAACGGTTATTTTACCTTAAAATTCACTATTAAGAAGTAGGCTTAGGTTATCTTTTCAGACGAAAAGAAATTCAATCTGGATGGTACAAATGTATTCAATGGATAATAGAACGATTTACGGCAAGAACGATGCATTTTTTACCGGCGGAATTTCGTTCGCGGAAATGTGATTTTGTAGGGTGCAATAACATCCGATTGTACCCTTGAATTGCAATTCTGCTCAAATAAAATGAAGAATTTAGACTATATTCCCATACTGCGGAGCAGTCTCAAACCAGTTATTGAGTGCAATGAAAGACATTGCATTTTTCAACCCGACAATGCTGCAATTTATAATAGCAGGGAGGCAAAATGCTGCTTGGAAACCAGCAATATTCAAACCCTTGACCTCTCGAGACCTCAATCCAATGGAAAATGTGTGGAGAATACCGGCAATGAAAGTTTATGCTGATAATCGCCAATTTGCAAACGTTATATGGCTTAAATTGGCGATTTTGCAAGAGTGACATAAACTGGATGCTGCTTTACCGAAGACATTATGTCTAAGTATGCGGAAGCATATATTTCAGTTAATTAAAGTCAATGGAGCACAAATAGGGTATTAGAAGGACATATTTGCATGTTTTACTCATGTTATTGGGATTTTTTTTTTGATTTATAGTTTTGCAACAAGTAATTTTTAGATTTTTTAAATCTTTTAAATAAGGTTATGATTATAAAAAAATTAACCACTCTATTATAAGAGAGCTCTTACCATGCAAAAGTCATAGAAAAAAGTTTTTACCTATCTTGATTGTGACGGCTGTTTCAATGACTATTGTACTGGATTTATAATTACTAGTATCGCCCAGTTGTCGAAAGTCGTCATCTTTTTTCATACACTTTTGAATTTTACCTGTCATCAATACTAACTCCTTTATGCGAATTACTATTTTGAAGTCCACCAGCATAATTTATAGCGAATTTACAGGAAAACTTAAAATCGAGTTATGAACGTTAATACCGGATTGATTAATGCTAATTCTACCAAGTCTCCCCCAAATTTCTTCAGTTGCTTTTGAAATATTGTATTTGTATGTATAGATGAGATGTTCATCACTGACTAATATGTCAAACATATACCAATTCAGACTGTAAATAAGTTTTACGATTATATTTGTCTGACAGCCTCTTGGAGGTTAACAACTAAATTGCCTCATCTGCATAAACTCTTTATTTTTTTCATCAGAATCGTTAACGGTTCAGAAAGTATCTTGAATGTTTACAACAAAAGATAATATTTCCTTCTCTAACGGCGATTTCGCAGGGGTTTTTGTCAAGACTGGGCCAAAGCCCAATATATTTTCATCACACGACTGTGCTACCAAGTTACACCAAATTTCATGTTACTAATATGTGTTCTAAAAGTGAAACAACTCTGACCATAAATATGCTTTTTTAGGATAGCTCTCAATCCCTGCGCCACCTATCGGAAGACAAACACATTGATCATTCTAAAAACGTTTGCACAAAACAACAGTCATTGAAAGCGATTTTAAAATTTGGGAGAAAATGGTTCCCAATTGAATGATTCTTGCGATTTTATATGTGTATAAAATTCCATTACCTTATAATAAGTGGTGCCAGAGAAAAGCGATATGAGAATTTCAGTTTCTATGGGCGGTGCCACACCCCCTTTCCCATTATCTACCACTTTTCGCCATAAGTACGTTATTGATATCATAAATAGCTGTCAAATTTCAGGACGTGAGCAAAAGTGGTTCCAGAGATAAGCGATATGAGAATTTCAGTTTCTATGGGCGGTGCCACACCCTCTTTTCCAAAATCTACCACTTTTCACCGTATGTATGGTATTGACAACATATGTTGCTGTGTAAAATTTCACGACGTTAGCATGGGCGGTTCCAGAGATAAGCGATATAAGAATTTCAGTTTTTATGGGCGGTGCCACGCCCTCTTTTCCAAAATCTACCACTTTTCGTCGTAAGTACGGTATTGACAACATATGTTGCTGTGTGAAATTTCAGGACGTTAGCATAGGCGGTTAGCATAAGCGATATAAGAATTTCAGATTTTTTTTGTGCGGTGCCACGCCCTCTTTTCCAAAATCTACCACTTTTCGGCGTAAGTACGGTATTGACAACATATGATGCTGTATTTATGATCTATGCATCTGTGCTAAGTTTCAGTTCCCCAGCATAATTGGTTTTAGAGATATAGTGGTTTTAACATTTTAGTCTATATGTCAGATGCCACGCCCCCTATGTATCTGGATTAACATTTCCGGATTAGAGGAAGTTATATCCTTTAAATCGGTGTATGTTTCATTGAAATCGAGCGTCTTTTTGGCTCAATATGCTGTTTTTTTATATATGTATTTTTCTGGGAAAATAGGAGCATCTTTCCTTTTTCTGGATCTGTTGCTGCTGCTTTGGTTTTGATAGTGTCAACTAGTATGTGCTCCCACATCAAATACTACCACAGCTTATATTGCTCTGGGAATTGGAAGATGGAGTCCCCGATGCCCCCTCCCCCTCTCGTCGGGCCTGCGAGTGTCCCAATGAAACTAATGCGGCTGTGTAAAATGACTTCGAGCACTACGGTAAATTTATTTAATTCAAAATTATATGTACTAAAAAGTCAGAAAGAATTATGTTTAATGTTCAAGTGAAAAGGCTTAAAACTATATACTTACTAAAATTGGCCAGCCGCTTTAACATAGGTTGTATGCTTGCGGGAAGATGTGGGAAAACATGATTATTTACTAGACTTCTAGAATTTCCCTGAGTAAGAATGTGAAGAGTGATTTATTGAGCTGAGGATCACTTAATTGCACAAAAAAGAGAGAACTAAAAAAATACCGACTTTGCCTATTTGCGAATATTTAAGAGCGTCATTTATATATGTACATACAAAGACGTTCAAAGGAAAGCTAAGCTACACATCTTTCTCTGGCAATATTGAAATATACCAATCGGTCTGCCTTTCCAGCACAAAAAAAGCTATTTTATCGATTACATATTGTGAAAAAGAAATTGATGTACATAAATTTGGCAGATATTCCGTGTTTAAAGTCCATATCGAATGCACACATACATACATTTATATTATGTATGCAGTAGGGATGCCAATCCCGGGATCCCGATGATTTTGAGGGATTTGTTTGCATTAATACCGGGATCTCGAAGATTTAAATGAATGTACTCATAGCGTCGTTAATGTAAACAGAACAGAAAGTTTTAAGGAAAAGTTACATAATTTTTTAAATCAATCTACTCAAACTTCCTCAATTCGAAAAACTTAAAATTTATCCGACGGCTGGTAAGTAAATGAAGTTCAAATATTTTGTAATGGAGAAGATAGGGTTCATTATCATCAAATGGCTTATGACTACCTTTTGACAGTTCAGCCTAAAAGCCAACTTACCAACATGTATTTCGACCGGTTGAATCCAAATGTGAGGTCCGTTTGGCTCGTTCGCCCTCAAAATTTCGAGTAAAATGCGAATAAGTGGCAAAAAATTCGCCATTTCTTAATGGAGTAGACTAAACATGTTTAGAGAATTTGTTTTTGTATAATGTTAATGTTGTTTAATGTTAATGTTTCATTAATTATCACTTTCAAAAGTATCCCGTATATACATTGTTATTTGTGATGTATGCATTCCTCAATCACATTGTTTCTTAAATACAATTTAAAAAATGTATTACATACTTTAAAATTCGTCTGTATTAATAAATACCTATGTGATTTTTACAATGAGTTTATCGTAAATTTAATTAGTTTTATTTCATGGTATGTTTGAATGCTTTCAGCTATTGAATTTTTGCTCATATTCATAAAAGTTACGTCTCAATGTGAATCCCGGGGGATTACATAAAAAAATATCCCAAAATCCCGGCGTTACCACTTTCCGCATATTTTGGCATCCCTAATACATACATTCCATGCCGAAACAGGACGAAATTCAGTTGAAATAAAATTGCCAACAAACGATGCTAGGATGAAATAAAACCAACAACAAACATAACTTACATTCATTCCTTAAAATAAATCTAAAAAACAGAAACAGCAAAAATACTGTAGCAAAAACTCAATTAACCAGTATTTCCAATTGAACGAATTACAAAAGGAGAAAACAAAGAATGAAAACGAAAAAGTTGGATGAACCAAGTAATTGAAACGAGCGAAACCATTTAACAAATAGTATATACATACGTACAAATACATACAAACATATGCACATTCATACACACTCGTATATGCCCTACGAACTTAAATGTTAAATGTTAATTCAAAGCAAAATATAGGTTTGATATAAAATTTTTGCTAATAAATTACAGACTGGGTACAATAAGTTTTCAAAAAAAGTACCTTTTGATTGTTTTTGAGCCCCAGGCCTAGGGTAAATAAAACAATTGGATGTACTATATTCCTTTTAGTTTATTACTGTCGATATTCCGCCTTTAATCTAAAGGCATCTTCAGGACTCAATCTGGATACATATTAGAGTCCGACCGATTCCCAATTTTTGGCCGATGCCGATTAATCGGCCTCAGGGCAAAGAACCGGCCGATGCCGATGCCGATTCCTTAAAAAAAAAAAACTAAATTCCTTCAAGAACAAATATTTTTGATAAACATTTACATATAATAACAAAAGAAAAACATAAACAAATAACCATTCAAGAATCTATTCACTTATTTATGTACATACATAAAGATGTATTAAAAGTAGTATATCGCCTATGCATACATATAATTGCAAAACTTTGTTCCTTAGTCTTTTTCTTATTCAATTTTAAAAAAATAGTTCATTCGAAATCACATTTCTTAGCTGTAATCATAGTAGTAAAAATATGCAGCTTCTATAAAGGTGTTGTATTGAATACAATTTGTTAATAAACAGTAACCGTAGATTTTTAATGATAAAAGTATTTTTTTAACGTAAATAATTTAACAATCAAGTGAAAAGTACCCGAAGGGTTTAGGAATTCAGCGATTAATTCAAGCATTATTTGCCTATTTCCCTTTCGTTTATTTAATGTTTCTTATTAAAAATTACAAACTTTTTCTTTAAACATTCTGAGTATGCAAGTACGAAGTGCAAATTTAAAGTAACTAGGACTTACTATTGGTTTCTGGAATTTTTTTTTGTGGAAAGTGTTGCGGATTTTCTCCATACAAAAAAATTTTCGAACATACTTTGATCGGAAGAAAACGTGTGAACAAAAAATTTTCAAAAATCAACACTTACCTAGCTACTTCCAACTTGCATTTTATTATACTTAAATTAAAAAAACTGCGTATTCAAAAAGATCTAAAAAGGCTGATTAAACAGCTTCAAATTTTGATGAAATTTGTTTAAATTTGCCGAAAAAGTAAAAAGAATCGGCTAAGAATCTGCCAAAAACGGCCTATGCCGATGCCGATTCTTTTGGTCGATACTAGCCGCCGCCGATTAATCTGTCGGACTCTAATACATACATATGTATATCATCACAAATAATTATTTACAAAACACAACAAAAAAATTTAAAAGATAAAGAAATAGTGCGAAAATGTGCCAAATAGAAAAATAAAAGTGCCAAAAAAGGTGCTTTTGAGAATTCCCCGGTTTTGCCCGAGATTTCGTAAATTAAAAAAAACATATGTATTTTGATATATTAAGTTTGTTAACAAAAAGAATAAAGAATATGCATATAATATTTACATACATACATACACCGGTCGAAAAAAATTTAGTCGCACCATATTTTGACAAGTTTTCACAATTTTTTTTTTTTTGTTATTTAATTTGAGTTATTTTTATAAAAATATAGTTCATCCTTAGCAATAATCGTTTAAGTCCATGTTTAAAACTTTGCGCAATATTCTAAAAAAATCAACAAACTTTCAATTATCAGTGCACTTGCACAACATTCGCATTCACAAAAGCTCGGCTTTGATCATTGCGAATACGAATGTTAAAATTAATGCGGAAGCTCCGCGGTTGCAAATGCAAATGCGAATACGAATATCCGCAACAACCCTGGTATGGATGGTTGCACAAAGAGATGCCGAGAGTAAGAGGAAATGCCGAACAAATTAATTTAGCTTCCTATTTTGCAAATAAAAGATGGTATGTATTTTATATGCATTCATGACCTCAACGTAAACTTAGTGACAGATGAAGCAGAACCACAGATTATATTCCTAAAAGAAAAACTAA
>NW_023458560.1:23195637-23199076 GCF_013731165.1 Rhagoletis pomonella
AGTAATTCAGAGGGATAATACATTTATGTATGTATATTTCATAACAAGCCTTACAAAATTATAATTGTAAAATAATCTCAGACGAAACTCATAACTTTTCGGTATCCAACCTAGTTTTATCGATTATATTTGCGTAGAAGAGGAGAAATGTCGAATGTAAAAGTAAACAAAAATGGACGCTAGTAAGGAAAAGATTTTTGTAAGAGTATTTTAAATAAAATATTAAGTTAAAGTATATTTAAATTGCTTAATATGTATAGCAGAAAAAAGTGATCACGGTGGCACATAGAAGAAACTTAACTTTTGCTTGACTTGTGAGAATAGCAAGCACAACAAATTTGACGGCTAATAATCTGAAATTTGCCTGTGTATACAGGGTGATTAACAAAATCGAGATTATATACGCATATGTTTACACATCAAATTTCATGAGTAACTAGTACTCACCAGAGCTGGGTCGTAATGATTCCTTTAGGAATTAAATTACTCCCAATTACAGATTACAAGGATTTGTAATTAGGAATCAATTCCTTCAGTCCACAGCAAAGGAATCGATTACTTTTTCAATTCCTTGAATGTAATTGGTTTTTTCTTTAATTCCATTACATTTTTTTTCATTCCATTACCTGAAATTGCAAGAGTACTTTAGTTTTTTCAATTACTCAAAGGAATTGTAAAAGTAATCGAGAAACTGAAAGTTCATTCAGGAATGTACAATGTGGAATTTTTGCTGTGGTCAAAGATTAAAATCGAAAGAACACATTGGACATCTATATATATAAAAATGTGTTCGTATGTCACGGTCATCAAAACCCGAGAACGGCTGAACCGATTGAATAATTTTTTTTTATTATTCGGTATAATACCAGAACCAATGATATCGCAAAAACTTGGAGGGTTGCCACCTATTTTAAATTTTTTAAACCCAATTATATTGATAAAATTAATGAATTAGTACAATATGGGTATCAAGTTAAAGAGGTTAAAGGAAGATAACTGCTGGAAGTATTTTTGACGAGGGTTGCCACCTATTTGAAAATTTAAACTCAGTCAAATTGTTAAAAAAAATTAAATATTGCCATGTGGGTGTCAAACTAAAGAGTTTTAAAAAGGCTTACTGCCGAAAATATGTTTGAGGAGGGTTGCCATCTGTTTGAAAATTTAACTAAATTACATTGATAAAATAAATAAAATATTACAATATGGGTATCAAATTAAAGAGGTTTAAAAAAGATAACTGTTGGAAATAGTTTTGAGGGGGCTACCACCTATTTGGAAATTGTAACTCAGTTAAATTGATAAAGTAAATGAAATTTTGGCATGTGGGTGTCAAACTAAAGAATTTTAAAAAGGCTTACAGTCTACCATGAACACTTCCAGAAATATGCAATATGAAAAGTTCGGTTTATATGGGAGGTGCCACGCCCCATTCTCCAACCATGCAAATTTTTCTCCATGAGTATGGAATTGGTCTTATATATGTATATATCACCATACCCAGTTCTAGTCCTCTACCACAAATATATGCAGTTTGAAAAATTCGGTTTGTATGGGAGGTGCCACGCCCCCGTTCTATATCGAAACTTTTTTTTAGCCTATAACCATCCTTGGAAAGTCTGCAGTAGATTCCGAAATTCTCGGCGTTTTTTGTGTAATTTTAGCGTCGTTACAGAGTTATCATCAAAATTTAGCAATAGCAATGAAATTTGTTTATAAAACTCTTAGGAGGTAGGATCTCCAGTCCCACAGGGCTCGTAAAACAAGCGTACTCTATCCTCATTTGTAACACAAGATACCAGTAAGAGTACTTCAAAGGCCCCAGAAGGCACGCCATTTTGGGTAAAATTAAGGGTAACATAATATACACAATTAACTCAGTGCATTTTTATAGATACGCAGGGATTAGTCCAAGAGAACAGCAGTGCCCAAGGCAGCAACATTTATGGGTCTCATCTGCCGCGAAGCGCGTTCGCGGTAGGATCTGGAAAACTTAACCGTTACCCTATAAACTGAACAGCTACAGTTTAAGCTATTCAGTTTTCTTAAAGTCCAATTAGTAATACTACTTAGGTATAAGTTGTTTATTCAAGGCAGTTAGCAACCAACAAATTTAAAAAAGCTATTTCAATTCAACAGTGCAAAAATTTTTTTTATACATTTTTCGATTACTTTTTAAATTACTTTGAGGAATGGAATTGGAAAAAAAATCAATTACATTTTCAATTCGTTTCAAAGGAATTGGAAAAAAAATGACATTTTCAATTCCTTTCAAAGGAATTGAAATAAAAGAAATCACATTACTAGCACGTAATTTATTCCAATTACAATATGAAATTCCTTGTAATGGAATTAAAGAAAAAACAATTCCATTTGAAATTACTTCAAGGAATTGAAAAAGTAATCGATTCCTTTGCTGTGAACTAAAGGAATTGAATCCTAATTACAATTACTGAGGAATATAATTGTAATTGTAATGTAATTGCATTTACCCTGCTCTGGTACTCACGCCTTTTTTGAAGTACCTTTACGCCCTGCTCAAAACAAAATGTCACAAGACCACATTATTTTTTACTTTTCTTAAATTTGACTAGTTTTTATGCTGAACTGATGTTTTTAAATCCAAAAAAAAAACTAAATAGACAAAATGCTAGCATTTTTAATTGGTAACACTTCGAGCGCCTACCCCTGTATATTGTCACCCTGTTAATGCATCCATTTCCTTGTATTCAATATTTGCCCTTCGCCATTCGCTTCCAATGCTTTACATTTATCAGTAAACATGTACGATTATTTATGTATAAGGATGTGCTTAAAAATTTTAGTAATTTATTATAAAATATCAATTCAAAAAATACATAATTAATATATGCACACACATACATATTTTTATAAAAGCATAAATTTTAAAAATCGTTACTTATCTGTTTCGCCATTATTATTATTATCATAGTTTAATAATTTTTTCTTGACCACTATTATGCTTTGCTGAATGCTTTTGTATTTAAAATATTGTAATCAACGCAAAAACTCCATACAAAAGCGCGCACGGATACGCAATCAGTACTTGTTGATGGTCCATCGAGTAGGCCGTCACGAACAGTTTCGAAGCAGACATTGCACACCACATTATCGCCACACCAGCAATAATAAGTCCCAATGTACCCCTAAAAGAATTAGAAAACAAAAATGAGTGTTTTACAGCTCAATATATGTAAGTAGTTAGTATGTACAAAAATTCAAAATGTTAAAAAGTTGTGTATTTACGTAAAAAATCGTATGACATTAATATGTATAATATTAGCGCAACTTTAAAACTATCCGTTACTTCGATTTGCATCTTTTTCTAGACCTAATACGATGTATCCAATAACTGGCCAATTTGAAGTTTTAAGTAAGAAAACCGAACAAAACTCCCAGTTTTCATTAACGTTAGCCTAAT
>NW_023458560.1:23199176-23203425 GCF_013731165.1 Rhagoletis pomonella
TTTGCTGATTTAAAATTTTTTTCTTCTAATTTTTAATTCTTTTAATACACGAAATTATTGGTATGATTACTTAAATATGATACATGTAAATACTTCTGACTCAAGGGTGTTAAAATATCTTGAAAATACCGCATCAAATACTGTTTTTGAGCTTGTAGTTTGAGCATTTCTGTTTGTATATATTCCTAAATTTAGTTTTTCTTTTAGGAATATAATCTGTGGTTCTGCTTCATCTGTCGTTAAGTTTACGTTGAGGTCAAGAAGGCATATAATATACATACCATCTTTTATTTGCAAAATAATAATAATAATAATAGATTGGCGCTTATACATATGTTAGTGCTTGGCCGAGCTTCTCCTCCGATTTGTGGCGTGCGCCTTGATGTTGTCACACAAAGAGGAGGGACCTACAGTTTAACGCCGACTCCGAACGGCGATTGTATTTTTATGAGAAGCTGTTTTCCATGGCAGAAATACACTCGGAGGTTTGCCATTGCCTGCCGAGGGACGACCGCTGTTAAGAAAAAACCTTTTTTCTATTTTTTCTTCGATGTTGCTTTTACCATGGGTTGAACCCAGGCGCAGCGGAGTGGAAGCGCGCACTGCTTACCACTACACCACAGCGGCCGATTTGCAAAATAGGAAGCTAAATTAATTTGTTCGGCATTTCCTCTTACTCTCGGCATCTCTTTGTGCAACCTTGTATTATATCATCCATACCAGGGTTGTTGCGAATATTCGTATTCGCATTTGCAACCGCGGAGCTTCCGCATTAATTTTAACATTCGTATTCGCAATGATCAAAGCCGAGCTTTTGTGAATGCGAATGTTGTGCAAGTGCACTGATAATTGCAAGTTTGTTGATTTTTTTAGAATATTGCGCAAAGTTTTAAACATGGATTTAAACGATTATTGCTAAAGAATGAACTATATTTTTATAAAAATAACTCAAATTAAATAACAAAAAAAAAATTGTGAAAACTTGTCAAAATATGGTGCGACTAAATTTTTTTCGACCGGTGTATGTATGTATGTAAATATTATATGTATATTCTTTATTATTTTTGTTAACAAACTTAATATATCAAAATGCATATTTTTTTTTTTAATTTACGAAATTTCGGGCAAAACCGGGGAATTCTCAAAAGCACCTTTTTTGGCACTTTTATTTTTCTATTTGGCACATTTTCGCACTATTTCTTTATCTTTTAAATTTTTTTGTTGTGTTTTGTTGTACGTTTTGTAAATAATTATTTGTGATGATATACATATGTATGTATTGGAGGCCGACAGATTAATCGGCAGCGGCTAGTATCGACCAAAAGAATCGGCATCGGCATAGGCCGTGTTTGGCAGATTCTTAAAAATAAAAAAATTTCATCAAAATTTGAAGCTGTGTAACATTGTGGAAGAATACAAGTGAGATATCTTAGGGTTGACAGATAGTTGACAGGGTGTTCAATATGGCGATGACAGTGTGAACAATATGGCAGCCAATATGGCATACAACACCGAATGGCCCGAAGTAGCCAAACTACGACCCGAATGAAACGCTTCGTGAAAATCCAGGGTTGCGAAGTGGTATTTTGTTGGAAAATATAAAAGCCAGGATTTTGTGCAGCGCCGAATTTTAACAAAAGAGGGTTTTGTGTTCTCAAGATGAACAGAAAAGGGTTGCTGTGCTGTTTCGTTTAAGCTTATTTTAATCTTAAGGTATCTAATTAAATATTAAAAGGAGACAAAAATTAAAGCAAAAATTTAAAATATATGTACATATCTGAAAATTGTAAATAAAATATATATTTCCACGAGAGACAAATAAAATAAAATGGGTTAACTTTAGGGGAAATATACTTATCAGATTGGGTCAGATAGCGCTTTTACGTTATAACTAAAAATAATTCCTACTTAAATTTTATATAATTTTGGTAACGTATTTCTAAGCTGACCCTGAGATCTGTGAAATAATACATATTTATGTGCATATATTGTGTTGATTATGCTCTAAATCGCTAAATAATTCTTGCAGCAATCAGCACCATTGGAAAGTGAAGTGACAATAGGCTGGTTTTCTTTATACAGCCCGTTTTAAATTCGTATTATTGTTATAATAAATTACAATTATTGTTTGTTTCCATTTCGGTCAACAGCGCAAATTATTTATTAAAAAAATGTCGTTTAAAAATAGCAATTTTGTTTACTTTTGAATAAGACTTTATCGAGTGCGCTATAAAGACAGGGGGATAAATGCTGTAAAGAAATATATGTTGAGTCCAATCGGTTTTTTGCTAATCCGGTTTTTGTGTAGGTATAAACAAGGTATATTAAAAAAATAAATCTCCATAAAAAAATATCGTTATTTTCGTATTTAAAATTAATCGGAATTTTATGGAGGGTTATAAAAACTCGTTTTAATTGAAACTTTGTTTTTTTCGGCTATATTTGTTGTTATTTATTGGCCCAGATGCAAATATTGAATGAACTAACATATTTTAAATATTTACGGAACTACCATTTGTATACAATCCTGTATTCAAGTAGATGTAATTCGAAAAATTTAAATGGATTTCTTTAAATCCACCTGAGCTGCGGACATATTGCGAATTCATTTTAAAACATTAACCACTACATTTTATTAGTATTAAATACTTTCAATTAAGAAACAATTATTATTAGAAAATAAATATGAATCGGTTTATTTTAAATATTCCAATGTATATTTTTTGTTAATGCAGATAGTGCGGATTTAACGTATTTTATAACCGTTACATGGGGAAAAGAAATTTTAGGCAGATTGTTATTGACAATTTTTACATAATTTACGATTGCAATCAATTTCTTTCAAAACTATAATCTAAATGATTGCAAGTTGTATTTTTTACGATCAAAACAGATTCCAATATTAGGTATATTATGCACATGCAATCCAATTTGATTTGAGTTATTCAGTTTTAGATACATTTATATTTCTGTGTTCGTATGGAATAGTAGTTTATGTCGGGAAGCTGGCTTTAGTATAATCCGGCAATCCGTTTATTATTTACAACACAAGGAATTTTTTGATGACCCTTAACAAGAATATGGACGTGCTAGTATCGGAAATATTTCTTGCACGTTTATTTATCCAAAATTTCTTCAACGGCTCGGCGCCAGTGAGGGTATGCTGCGAATGCCGCATTATACTAAAACCAGCCTTTTGACATAAGCTACTATTCCATATGAGTGGGACACGTGCGAAATGCGGATTTTCCCAGTTGCAGTACTGCAGTAACTCGACACCTTCCTCACCAACCGCTCTGTCCTCTATGAGCTTCTTAATGTAACTGCAAATAAAAGATGGAAATTTAAGAAAAAATACTATTACAGCGTTTCACTCTTGTAGTATATTGGCTATCAAGCACCAGAAAATTTCCATCACGCAAGCCATATGCCACCGATTGTCGTGGATCAATTAAAATTCTGTCATCACAGCTTTTTGGTACTCCAGCAACTGGTGTGTCTATGGCGGAGTAATGTGGAGCTGTTGCATGACTAAAATCAATTTGGGCTCTTTGAGAACTGGCTTGTTTGTTGCGAGCTATTGGCATCAAATGTATGCAAATTAGATTTCCAAACGGGCAACTGTTGAATACAGGAAAAAATGTATTTTATATGGATCCACTAAAGTGCACTACTACCGTGTATAAATTGGCCAACCTTCTAATAAATCAAGCAATCTTATTGTATAGTCATCGCCGCCAGTCACCAAGAAATTTCCACTTGGGTGAAATGCAACATCATTCTCCGGCGACGAATGCACTGTATTAGCTCGCCTTCAGCTTTGTCAAATATCTTACGCGGTTACAACTTAATGCTAAAGCCACCAGATTGCCGTCTGGATGCCATGCCAGCTGTCGTCCCATACCTCTTCCCCCGGTGAACGTTCGCATACATTCGCCTGAAAATGTATCGCAAATTCTTAACTTGTCGCCGCACGATGAAATGAACTTACCATTAGGGCTGAATTTTGCTGCGCGCACCCATTTGTGTGTATTTTGAATCAGTATTTTGATGGCTGTCCGCCATTTTTCTAGTCTGCAAACGAATAAGCTGACGAAGAAGCAAACAAATTCAAGCACATTGTTGCATTCTACCGTACATATTAAAAGCTTTAAAATCTTAAAACATATGTGAAAAACTTTTATAATCTGAATATTTCTAATGTCGCAATCAAAACCAAATTTTATAAATAGCATTTTTAAAAAGCAAT
>NW_023458560.1:23203525-23205245 GCF_013731165.1 Rhagoletis pomonella
GGCGAGCTGCAGCAGCTGCCCATAATCCTGGTGGGTGCGTCGTCGTTCATTGTGTAGAATGTCGAATCGTCTATCTGCCCAGCCAGATGTATTACCCTACGATCATTTGACAGGCTAGAGTGCCAAAGATCGTGGTGCACGTTAAAGTCACCAACTACCATACGGTTTTCACCTCTGAGTAGCGCACCTATTTCAGGGTGATATCCTGCCGGGCAGCTGGTGACAGGGGGTATGTATACGTTAAATATTTCGAGCTCAACATCGCCTGACCGGATAGCAATACCATGACATTCTAGGATGGTATCCCTGCGGTCGATGTCTGCTTCAATGAGACGATACTGCACGGTGTGGTGCGTGATGAACGCTAAACCTCCACCATTATATCGCTCGCGATCTCGACGGTGCACGTTGTATCCGGCGCAATTCAACAGGGTTGAATTGCCGTGCAACTTCGTCTCTTGGACCGCAGCTATTAATATTCCATGCCTTCCCATAAAGACAGTTATCTCCTCGATCTTGCTCTGGTTAAATTGTAGCACCTTTGTGTGCCTTGGGAGACCGATTGTGATGTGTGGTGTTAAAGAGTTGTGTTGCCTGCCGGCCCCCTGCTGTACGTGCTGCAAAAGGGGGGTGCTGCCTTGTGGTGGTGGTTGGCGGCGTCGCGGGGAGGGATGCGACGGAGCAGCACAGCAGGGGCCCACATAGTCACTCGTCCAATCTCGTGTGTTGCGAAGTCCTGAGCATGCCCTAAAGTGGCACCAGCCGAGGCAAGAGTTGCACTTGACTGATGTCACGTTACGGTATGTTCTGGACTGACAAACAGAGCAGATTGTCGGAGGGACTAGGAGTTGCCGGCGGCGGGGTGTGGGTTCTATTGTGTTTGTTTGTGTGTCTATTGTTGTGTTGTGTTGGGGTGTGGGTGTGTTCATTGTGTGCTGCCCAGGCGGGTGGTGGTTTGCCGTGGAGGCGGTCCGATTCGCACAGCATGGGGCCACGAACGACGTGGTCCATTGCCGGTGCGTACGCAGGCCCGAGCAGTTACGGAGGTGACTCCACCCGTCACAGGCATTGCACCTGACCGAGGTGGAGTTTGTATGCAGTCGTCTCTGGCATACGCAGCAGGTGTAGATTTCTGGCCCTGGGTTTGACTCTATGCTAGCCCTGAGCAGAAGGGTGCGGAGAAGGTGTAGCCCTAGGATCGAGCAACGTTTGATGGATTTCGCTGACCTAAAAAGGTGTTCGCACGAGGCGATTTTGCGTTCAACTTTTGCGTTCAACTCACGCAGGGCAGAGCTGTAAAACTGTGAAATCATTTGAAATTAAAAATCATCAATTTTATATTATTATGTTTTCATTGAATTCTCCCTTATTGAATAATGCGGCTTATAGTTTTCCAATTCTACATTCACTCAAAGTAGATACGATTGCACACATTTCCATATTCAAAGAAAGATTGAAAAAAATTGAATGACGAACGATTCACTTTTAACACTGAATAAGCACTCAGATGAATGCAGCTTTTGCTATGTGTGCACACATCCACTCAGTACCAATCAATTGATATAAATATTTTGAACACACAAAACCCTCTGAAAAATACGCCAGGTTGCATTTTATTAAAAAGACTGCAAAATTTCAACACGAAAAATAGTTAATAGAGCGTTATCATCAGTTTTTTTCACTTAAATTTGTACAAGGATTTATAAGAATAAAAAATATT
>NW_023458560.1:23205255-23223750 GCF_013731165.1 Rhagoletis pomonella
TTTTTTCACTTAAATTTGTACAAGGATTTATAAGAATAAAAAATATTAATTGGAGAAATATTTTTTAGTGAACGTGTCGTTAGAATGTCATTATGAAAAATATAAATTATTAATGATTTTAACATCTCTGTTTAGAAAATTGTCAGCTTTCCAAATAAGTGTTACCAATACACCATTAATAATGCATAATGCATAAATTAGTACATACATATATAAGTTAATATAAACTAACAAATTTAAGAGCTTCTGGTTCTAAATTTAGACATACATATACATTTCATTATTTAATTATAAAAATTTTTGATACAAATTTCTTCGTACTTTTTTTCGTCGCTATTGGGTCAAGCATTTAATAAAGATTCGAAAATCGAATTCGTTGGTTTGTGGAGGTTTTTTCATTTACAATAAGCCACAAATTATCAACATTTCCAACAAAAAAAATATTTAACAAAATTCGTTGGTCCCTATTTTCATTAACATCCTTTTCCGAAAGTGCAATATTTAATAATTTATACCCATTTCATTGAGCACGCTTTTTAACCCAAGTTTTGGTTTGTTTGTTAACATAAAAACTACATATCGACACCTAAGTGGAAGATCAACCTATCTCGGCAGCCAGTTCGAAAACTCCCTATCTCAAAAAACTGTTCTAGAACACCCTATTTCAGAATTTTGTTGAAGAACGCCCTATCTCAGAATGCGGTTCAAAAACGCCCTACCTCGGCAAATTTTCAATATATTTTCATTTGAGATAGGGCGTTCTTCAACCAAATTCTGAAGTAGGACTTTCATAAAAAGTTTTCTGAGTTAGGGCGTTTTTGAATTGGCTGCCGAGATAGGTTGATCTTCCAATCAGGTGTCGGTATATTAATAAAAAATGATTAAACATTGTCTGCTGTAACCTATTTTAGAAATAATTTATTTATTAGGTGTTGCAATTTGAAAAAATCAGTTCCTTCCAATTTTGGGAATCAAACGGGACCCCACACAAGCAAAAATCGTTTTCTACAATCTTTATTAACCTGAAGGGCTAGACAACAAACAACCGCTATGCGAACAAAGTTATAATACCCATGTGCACAAATGCGCTCGGGTGTAATTATTTCTTAAAACATTATTCTAAATGTATGTTTTGAGCAAATTGATTTCAAAAGTTAGAAATATGTCCCATTTTTCAAAAATGTATAATAATAAACATGTGACTTTTTTAGCAATTTGTTTTCTGTAATTAAGGAAATATTGAATTTTTTGAATTTTTCGAAATTACCGTTTTATGGGAGGGACCAGGTTATGGTTTAATTTTTGTATTTTCAATACGCTTCTGCCCTGCATAAAGGGAAACCCGCGTACCGAATTTTCTTCCGATATCTCAACTTTTCCTAGAGTTATCGTGTACACAAACAAACGGACAGACAGACAGACGGAGATGGACTAATCAACTTCTCTTTTTATTCTGGGCATTTACGGTATATACATACGTATGTACATAAATGTAGTATATATCTATCTCGATTTTGGTTGTTCCAAATATCCGTTACGTGAGAAAAGTTATAGTACCCTACTGCAGAAGTGCGTAGTAAATATGTTTAAATAGTACACCTTTTAATTAATAATTAATAAAAAAAATTTTACAATGTAACTCCTCAACCCCTCTTTAAAGAAAACAAGAATCCTATAAAATTTCGTTTTGAAAGTTTTCAAATTTGATAACTGAAGAAAAAAATTAATAGAAAAAAAATCATACAAATTAAATTTATATATACATATATTCTGCGAAAAAATGTCTACAATCAATTTTTAAACCCTTTTCGCAATTGGTGTACTCATGTAACCGGTAAATTTTGTTACCATCTCATAAGCTGGTAACAAAATATTGCCCCGCCCCGTGAAATATGCAATGCCAGAATTTCCACAATTCTTCATGGCTGAATTGCTGAATATATAGCATTACCAACGTTCCTAGAATCGCGGTGACATGAACAGGTAACATTTTTTGGTAATAAAATTTTCCGGTTAAAAAATCTTCGGTTACGTGCAGAATAGACCTTTTATACTTCTAAAAGTCTATAATACGAAGGGACAGATGCCGGTAATGAAATTCTTAAGTTTTTTCAAGCAAGAGTTTTAAAAACTCAATTCTATTGACACTGTTTTATATTTCTATATACAGTTCACTAGTTTCGAATGTAATATATGTAAATGTATGTATCAAGATGTGTCCTTTGTGCTCGAGGGTTGCGATGTTTGTTTGGACTGATTTCGCACCAGTCATTAGCCATGGGTTAATGTCAGAAAACGTCTATACATACGCGTTGAAATACATACATACGTATACATATATGTTTTTTTTTTCAATTCCAGATATGTTTAAACTTTAAAGTATAAAATATTTCAACCCTGGGAAAAAAGTATTAGTACTGAATGGTAAAAACGTGTGCATTCATTTTAAATATACAATCATGTGTGTGTGCGAATGCTTCTGTTACATTCACAATCCATACTGAATGTCAATCTACCATTCAAAAACACAACACAGTTTATTTGTTTTCAAGCATTTTAAGCCACTCAGGAATGAGGCTTTTTTTTATACAAACAAACAATCAAAATTTTGAAAAGAATGTCGAGTGAATGCAGATCCTATTGATTCAATCATTTTACAGCTCTGACGCAGGGTTGCGCGGTAAAAAAGTTGAATGGCTAAATGTTGGCTGGCGACCAACTTTGTTGAAAGCGATTAAATGAAAGGCCGTTCAACCAAAAGTGGAATGCAAAGTTGGACAATGCAAACTCCTTTTTATGGCGAATATTTTGATATTTTTTTTATATTTTGATATTTTTAGCCATTCAATTTTTTTTTCATGCAACCCTGCGTGAGTTGAACGCAAAAGTTGCCTGAAAAATCGCCTCTTGCGAAAGCCCTATAAACGGGGTTAGATCGCCGAAACAACAGCCCTTGGTCGGGTAAAACCCGAGTAATTCCGGTACGTAGAACCGGCTGTCGTGGGAATGTACGTCTGCCGGTCTGACTTATCTGTGAAAAAATATTTTGTGAACTGGTGCCACAAAATATGCTATACTATTTTAAAACCTGCCAAAAACTGTAGACTAACGATTTCAGATATCAAAAAAGATGAGTATTTATTTAAACACTAATACTTGTGATCAGATTAGATGCAAAAGCACCTTCTCTTTTCAGACGAACTTCTGCGTACTCTCTCCG
The DNA here is from genome assembly GCF_013731165.1 of Rhagoletis pomonella. Taxonomy (NCBI): domain Eukaryota; kingdom Metazoa; phylum Arthropoda; class Insecta; order Diptera; family Tephritidae; genus Rhagoletis; species Rhagoletis pomonella. The sequence goes on from NW_023458560.1 coordinate 23,208,476, forward strand.
GATCCATATAATTTATATTCGGTGTCTTTTGGTGATGGCGTTATCGGATCATATACCAAACAATTCTGTATATGTCGAGCTCGTTTTCAATCCTCCGAAATTATATTTCAAAAAAGGAAAGAAAATTTGTAGCAATTTTGATACAAGCAACCTAATTGTTGAGGATAAGATAATTCTTTACCAGGCTCGAAAGAGAAGCCGGCAATTTAGGACTTGTACAAGTACAGTTGTCCTTAGGGGACAAATTGTTTAAAAAGAATTATACTGCAGTAGGCAAATTTATGGAAATGGGAAATAAAGTTCTCAAAAAGTTAACAATCGCTCTAACCCCAGAGGTTATATGTGTGACAAATCCCGGGAAAATTAAAGAAATTCTGCACAAATATCATGACGATCCTATTAGTGGTGGCCACCCAGGAATAAATCGCATGACAGATAAAATCAAGCAGAAATATAGCTGGCTGAATATGAAAAATGACATACGAAAATATGTAAAGAACTGCATCCACTGCAAGAAAAATAAAATTAATAAACATATCAAAGAACCAATGACAATAACAGAAACACCTCCGAAGGCTTTTGATATTGTACAAATCGACACAGTCGGCCCATTGCCAAAGTCGATAAATGGAAACGAATATGCAGTTACCATTATATGCGATCTAACCAAATATTTGGTAGCGATTCCAGTTCCAAGCAAACATGCAACAACTGTCGCTAAAGCCATATTCGAGCATTTCATCCTGATTTATGGCCAAATGAAAACAATTTTAACAGACATGGGCACAGAATACAAAAATAGCCTGTTCAAAGAACTGTGTAAATTGTTAAAAATTGAGCATAAAACTTCTACACCGTACCATCACCAGACTTCGGGTACTGTAGAACGCAGTCACCGGACATTCAACGAATATATGCGTGCATACATATCCAGTGACAAAGACGATTGGGATGAATACCTCAGGTATTTCGCTTATTGTTACAATACAACGCCATCAACAACACATAATTATTGTCCTTTCGAACTAATATTCGCAAAACAACCACCAAATTATGAATTTTTGGAAGAAAATGAAATTAGCCCGGTATACAACCATGAGGCGTATGACAAAGAAGTAAAATACAAACTTCAAATAGCACAGCAAAGAGCAAGCAAATTAATTCAAGAAGCTAAAGAAAAGCAAAAATCCAATTATGACAAAAACAGCTATAGTAAGGAAATTAAAATAGGAGATTTAGTATTAGTTAAAGAAGAGGCCTCCCATAAGTTAGAGAATAGATATACAGGACACTATAAAGTTAAAACCATTGATAAAAATAACAACTATACTTTAATTCCACATAGCATAGGAGATAGCAATAAAAACAAAAAGGAAATCGTAATTCATAAAAATAGGCTTAAACCAATTTAAAACCTTTAAAAATAAGCATGCCACTTTATCCATAATAATAATTTAGAAAAAAAAAAATAATAATACACATAAGCATTCCAATTTACTCAACCTTATATACGGCACAAGCCAAAAGAAAACAAAATCAAATATCACATAAAATATACAAACAAACAAAAAAAAACAAAAGGAAAACACGTAACAAAACAATGGTAACAAGATCCTAAAACGATTAAAATTTTGTCAACCCAAACAAACATCAAGCGGTTCACTGAATCAGTAAAATAGATATATATAGTTGACTACAAATATATATATATCTATTTTTTTTTAAGAGGGAAGGTGTAGCATAAGCACATCGCCCTTTTTACTTTAATTGTCATGTGCACATAAGTAATGTATAAACAAATAGGAATGTACACAAACAACAGTTTACCCAAATCAGTTACATTGAACTCAGCGGGAGTTTATGCAAAGACTGCATTCATCGCACATAGCGAGGATCTTGTTACACTTGTGCGGACGGTCAAAGACACCGCCAAAGACAGTCGCAGTGACTAACTGATCCACAACGTCAGTTTGTCAATGCGACTGACATATTTATATATTTATTGCAACCATATGTTGACTTAGCATATTTTAGAGTTATGTAGTTAGTTTGTAGGTATTAGTAGTATATTTGTATACATTCTAGTTCGTAAATAATTTGTAAGTGTTAGTGTAAGAATTTGGTATAAAAGAAAGTGAAATCAATAAAGTAAACCAATTGGTGATCAAACTCCAACCAATAACTTATTATTTGCTATAATACATACATATGTAACTAAGTATTTATAAGATAAGGTTATTTATAGATATACATAACTAAGTATAGTAATGCCAGTGCTGTTTTTCAAGCGAATCATGAAATTTTTTGGTTTTAGACGACTACCGCTTCGATATTTTAACTTAGCGCGAGTATATTCGCGAACTGGGCTGTATTGAAATAATACTTAAGACTGTGATTTTCATGGGAAAAGTATTATTCAACAATTGTTTCCAGGCGGCCGACGTAGCTGAGTGGTGCCTTCTATAACTAGGTAGGACCAGATTCGATTCCTGACCCTACCAACATTCAAGTTGTTTCTAATAGCTCTTCCAACACTACAAACAATGACAAACCTCCGAATGTATTTTTGCCATACGCCAAAACAATGAAATATGTACATTATCTGTATGTCTGGCCCGTGATCCAAGTAATGTTTTCTATAGATCGGGTACAATAAAACTTTTCACGAACACCAATCGTTGGGACGAAATCGATAGTTCAATTTAAAACTAAATTGACTCAATTTAGTTGAATAATTATAAGGTATGCGTATGCGTATTGTATATTCATTAAAATCAAAATACTTACTAAAATCAATAAGCAGACGCCCATAGCCTTTTCGCTGATAAGGTGGAAGAGTAAGTATGCAGGAAACGTTATAGAATGAGTTCTTTTCCTATAAAGAAAAAAAAGGATTTTGTATTAAACACTACATAAAACAATCATACTTATAAAATTATAATTTATCTGTATCGCAGCAGACTTAGAGGAAGGCCTCCTCTACAACGGTAAGACCAGAGGTGAAGCCAGTTGGGGTGAGGCCTAACCTCAGGTGAGGTGAATTAAGGTGAGGAGAGTTGAGGTGAGATGAGTGGAGGTGAAGTAAGGTGAGCATTATAACATGATATAAAAAACATTATCTTCAGTTTTATCTTTACCTTTCACTCTTTATCTCTGCCTATCTCTTTCCTTTTCATTATATTTATTTTTGTCTGTGCCTTTATCCTTATGTTTACCTTTTGCTTCATCTGTATATTTGTTTTGGCATTTGTCTTTATCTCTTTTTTTTCTTTGTCTCTGTCTCATAGTTGCCTTTGTTTTTGGTGTTTCTCTTTTTCTTTGTCTTCAACGCAAACCTCTCCGAACTCGATTAAGAATTTTCACTTTAGTAATTCGTTTGAATTATTAAATAATTTGTAATATTTTTTTTTACACAGGGTGCCAGACTCTTTAATCCAGATATTCCCATTGTCCTATACATAGGTCACCTACACATGAGTTTACATGAGGAGTAAGGTTTTTCATAGAATCGTTAAATCTACTTATTTAGTTAGTTTTTGTTATTCCTCGCAGCGACAACGCTGCTTTTCAAAAATATTTTCAAACCAAGACCTCTTTCATTTGACGTTGCGAAACATATGTACAAAAGTAAATCAATTAACTTATGAATAAGGCTTAATTTGACTTTTTAAACAGGTGGCAACGCTCCTGCATGCAGTTAGAAAGTAAAGCAGGTCAAGCCAAGTCATATCAAACAGGTAGCAGTATTAGAGCAAGAACAACATTTACCTATATTTTGTTGTTGCTAGTGGTATCTAAAGTGTCAAAGAAAGTCTAAACAAAAATTAAAATAAGAACTTTAAATACAAAAAATTTAAAATTCTTGCGACTTTCTTTGTTTTTTGTTTCATTCCAGAAGCATCAATACATCCTTTGCAAGGCCCAATAATCAGCGTTTATGCCTCCGAGTTGAGCAAACGTTCCAAAGCCTCGTTTTCAATCGCTTGTTTTTGAAAATTCACATGTAAATACATTTTGCAAATTAAGAATTTTTGTGGAAGAAAATAAAAATATTTGACAGTTTATACACCATTTAATTTGAAAAAAAAAAATCTAAACAGCAGATCTGCTGATACTACCAGTTTAATATGCCTTGGGTTTACATTTTACACCTCATTTTTTGAAAATCTAACGAACGATGCATATCTAATGGCATTAACAAATATTAAATATTTAACGCAAACAACTTCGGATTCGATTAAGAAGTTTCACTTAAAACAGATAAAATTCACTTACACCATATTTACGAAGCGATTTTCCAATATCCGCGGGTTCGATCCCTGCTGAAGTCAAGAAAAGAGTCTGATCAGGAAATATGGTGATCTCCGAAATAGCAGCTATAAATTCTACCGCTTAGACTTTGTTGATTTTTCCATTTTTCATAAAAGCAAATCGTGGTATAAACCTCAATAACAATGTTGAAACACATACATAAATATTATCACGCCACAACATTAATAACACAGAATTTTTTTTCGTTTGATGAATGGCAAAAAAAATATTTTTGATCAACCCCTCGAAAGTGCAGCTGCACACAGTTTCCTGCCCAAGGCTCTGATTGCCTCCTGGCTGTATGTGTAGAAGTGAATCTTCTTTACGGCCAGTGCGCCGATTAGCAGCCAATCCACGGCTTCCTTAATAGCAGCTACCACCGCTTGAAAAACACTACAGTGGTCCGGAAGGAATTTCAGGTTGATGGGGAGCTCCCTGAAAAGGACCTTCCACAGACCCTGCCGTCAAGCTTCGACCCATCAGTGTAAAAGTGTACCGGTGGCCGCTCCAACCACCACCCCCGTCAAATTATCGCTTCATGGGCTGTGTGTGTAGAACGAGCTAGCTGGTGCGAGGCTAGGCAAGCAGTGATCCGTGTTATCAAAGATGAAGTCGATGCCGCCGAGAATAATAGAGCGTCTAGACCCCCGAGTCAGTTAAGCAACCATGCTAAGCATGAGGGCAGCTCGTTACACTCGCTGCAGCCTGGTATTTAGTTAAAAAAAAAATTATCATTCGAATAGCTTAAGTAGCTCTCGAGTTTTTGCGAGACGCACGGAAGTTGAATAAAATTACTATGATTTTTTTCGATGTTCTGGTTATTCTCTGGGGTTTTTCATATTTTTATATCTGTGGCCTAAATCAATAATAGCTCACTAGCCAACATTTACTGGCCTAATTCAATAATTCATATCGATAATATTAGCTATATTAACCAACATTAATACTACAATTTCCTTTATTAACCGACGCCAAGGTTATCAATTCGTCGGAATATTTTTTCATTTTTTTTATATATACACATATATATATATACATATGTAGCTCCAAAGAAACCTATGAAGTTATTAAACTTTTATTAGAAAAAATTGAATATAAAGATTTTGAGTTGATTATATGTTCCGATTTAAAAGTAGTTGCGCTATTCTTGGGACTACAACTTGGGTACTTTAAATTCTGCTGCCTTTTGTGCGCACTTTATTCCAGAAAAATGGCCGGAATGAACCTTATACATACCAGGACAGAAAAAAGTTAAATATGAACCCAAAAAAAATTTTACTATCACCTCTGTGTGTATGTATGGTAGTAGACAAAATAACCCACTGGGAAAACAAGTAAGCACCTTACGAGGTAATCCATGTTTTCTTTCACTTTTTGGTACAAAAATTGTCATTATGACCAATGTTATCTACTAGTAAAGCACAAAATGAACACCTCTGACGACGCATTTCGTTGTTAGTTGCAAAATAACGTGCCGCCGAAGTTATTTCCAAGCGCTGAACTACTCCGAGCGACTGCTCTACATTATTCGTAAATTTCTTTAAAAAGCGGCTCAAAGTATGTCTGATACGAAATGTACATTCTAAATTCCTACTTACATAAGGCGGCCACACCTTTGTTAAAGTAAGGGAGATTCGTCAGTGAAGGACCGCCGGATGAAGTGCAATACCTCCCTGCCGAATCTCCCTTACTTTAACAAAGGCATGTCCCTCTTATGTAAGTGGGAATTTAGAATGTACATTTGGTATCAGATATACTTCTGAGCCGCTTTACAAAGTAAGTTACGTAGAATGTAGAGCAGTCGCTCGGAGTAGTTCGGCGCTTGGAAATAATTTCGGCGGCACGTTATTTTGCAACTAACAACGTAATGCGTCGTCGGAGGTGTTCATTTTGTGCTTTGCTAGCAGATGACATTGGTCATGATGACAATTTTGGTACTAAATGCTGAAAGAAAACATGGATTACCTCGTAAGGTGCTTACCTATTTTCCCAGTCGGCTTACCTATTTCGTCGGCTTTATACATATCGTTGTTTAAAGTACAAAACCGCGTATCGTCGTTCTGCAAAACCGCATAACTGACATTAGTTGCCTAAAATTGAATTTGCTCACACAAGCTCTAGGCACAATCCTTATCCATTCGCCCTGAAATATATTAGCCAGAAACGCGATTGCGTTATAAAAAAGAGAACCGTTTTGAAATATGAGTGTTTTTACCTTCCCTTTATTAGCTCGGGATGTAACTATGTAATATTGATGCGCCTAAAAGATGCAGCGATTTCTATTCTCAGGTTACATACCTGATGACAGTACGAATGGCAATTATAATAGGGAGGTTTTAGTTTTTTAAACTATAATTTTTTATTACTCTCTAGAAAATAATTTATGCTACCTCACATACGCGGTTTTGCATTATCTTGATACGCGGTTTTGTACTTTGCTGATACACTGTTTTTACTTTAAACGACGATATGTGCATGTCTTATAACAAAATTTGATTTATAAAAATTAAGTTCCAAGTTCAAGTTTGCTTCAAAATATGCTAAGGAGCGTTGGAACCTAATTCTCATAAATCAAATTGTCCTATGAGAGGTGAATATAAGCGATTATTGTAAATGGAGAGCATTCATAATTTACATATGTATAACATTCAATGGCGTACGCACTCAGTTTTATATGTATATCCCCAATTTCCCAGCAAACACAGTTTCAAACGTTTGAGAAAAATGTGTTTCTCAATTTGATATCAAATGTTTTTTCTCAAATGATTCTCAAATTGAAAGCGAGGTTTAAATTTTACATTTGAAATTCATTTGAGGTTGATTTGAAGAAAGATGTCAAGTATCAAACGTTATAAAAATGCGCAGTTAATATCAAAAATTTTAAGAATAAAATTAAGATCAATTGAAAAAAAAAAACGAATAGAAAAAAGTTCAAAGAGAAAGCCCACAAATAGTGGATTTGATGTTTGTGCCGATTGAAAAAGCTGCAGCCCTTCAATACGAATTTATTATAAATTACTTGATTTTAATTGTTTCTTTTGTTATGTACATATGTACATATGTACATCGCGAATATGAAATATGAAATATACATTTCCTATCATAAATTTTATTTCCACATTTGAAGTATATTTGATAAATAACCTTTGAAATTGATTTGAGAGTTAACCATATTCTCAAATGGAGATCAAACTCCCCTTTTTATTGAGAAAGCTGTAATTTTCAAATCAATATCAAATCATTTTCAAACGTTTGACATTTGATAAAGGCTTTGATTTCAAATCATTCTCAAATGTACATATATCAAACCTAATTGTTTGCTGGGTTAGAAGCAGAACCTTTGTTTTCCAAATACATTTATTTCAAAATGTTTTCCCTACTCAAATTAAACTTAATGTTCTGCCAGAAGAGACTTAACCAATTAAATGTTTTACACAAAATTACGAGAAATGTGATGACTAGTAGAAACTTCCCTGGAAATTTATTAGCAAATGATAATAAGAAATGAGGCTAATTTTGAACTATGTACATTTGAAAGCTACGCAAAACTAAATTTTAATTACTGTGTTTGCAAAAATTGACGTGTGCAAACTTATCAGTTGTAAATATATGTAGGTATATGTAGATATGTATGTATACTAAATTTATGCGCACTTACAAAAAAAAAATAACTTATAAGGCCTCTCTTTGACTCATTTGAAATACATACATATGTACTTCATTATACATATGCATACGTATACATATCTAATTTTTTAGCGAATTCTTTTGTTTAAAATAATACTCGGTCTATAATCCATTTTATCGAAATTTCGACATAGGCCTTCAGTTACTAGATATATACTAGATATACTTGGTTTCTAAAATTTCAATTGCATAAAAAACTTCAGTGATCACACGAAATTTTGTATTTTCGGGGTTCATTGACCACAACATATCGAATTGTAGTCGTTTTAGTATGTAGTAAGCAAAACGAAGGGTGTCGTCATTTCGGCAAAGACTACGTACATACACACATAAATATATACTTACTACATTCGAGTAATGTCTGGGCGTATGCGTACCCTGTCCTCAACTCGACTTTTTGTACGCTCTTTCGTTAAAATACAACCACCACGATGGTTCAGAGACTACCGGCCCAGACAATGTCAGCATCCTTTAAGTGGGGCGAATAAAATCTCGCACCCGTGTCAGCTCGATATTCACTCGAAAATTTCGGAAGCCAGACAAAAATTTCCCAACAACAATGAAACTAAATAAAAAACATCACAAGCGTCCCAAAACAACAGAAAAATTGACGCGTTTGCAGCGCCAACAAAATGGAGTAAGCTGCAATTGCTATATTTACTGCTGCATCCTTTTATGATGCTGGCCCAACCGTCCAGACCAGCAGGACAGCCCCTTGCTGCACACCGGGAAAAACGTACATGCATACATACATACATATGTACTTCGATTTTTCATTGTTAGGTACTCCCTCATAAGCACGAAAAGGTTCACGACCTCATTACGTTGCACCCAGTCGCAGAGAGCAACTTTGCACGCACACCCACCGATCCGCACTCAGGTTGTATGCCGCACGTCGTTCATTGGCTACAATCCAAAGCTTTCGACGTTTGCGTCTGCGCCGGCAACCACGACGCAAATAAAATGCATACGTAGATACATATGTATGTACATATGTCTATACACCGCAGCCGAGTCACAAAGACAGCATCAATAACAGCACCGACGGCAGCGACAGCGGCAGAAACCGAATCCGAGACTTCTGTTGCCGATGGTGACTACGGCGCGAGCACTTGTCTGCTCTCTTCCCATTCGTCTGCGATTTGTCTGCCGCTTGTTGTTATTTTCATTGTTTTTATTGTTAACGTTACTGTTGGCATAGCAAACGAGTGCCGTCTGCCTTTCACCGTCTGCGATGCACAGCTCAAGGGCGTGGAACGAGCCGGGCTTGGTTTGAGTGGGTCGTTGGCTGAGTGGGAACTTGTTGTAACAGTAAAGTCTCATTCCTAGGGGAATACCCATAGAATTGTGTGTGTACTCTTAGGCTTGTGCATAGATGGAAGTACATACATTATTGAATCTACTAACAATTCAGGCAAGCTCAAGGCACATTAAACAAGTAGTATCAGTATAGCAAAAACAACATTTGCGTGTATTTTGTTGTTGCTTCTGGTCATTGTGGAAGAATACAAGTGAGATATCTTAGGGTTGACAGATAGTTGACAGGGTGTTCAATATGGCGATGACAGTGTGAACAATATGGCAGCCAATATGGCATACAACACCGAATGGCCCGAAGTAGCCAAACTACGACCCGAATGAAACGCTTCGTGAAAATCCAGGGTTGCGAAGTGGTATTTTGTTGGAAAATATAAAAGCCAGGATTTTGTGCAGCGCCGAATTTTAACAAAAGAGGGTTTTGTGTTCTCAAGATGAACAGAAAAGGGTTGCTGTGCTGTTTCGTTTTAAGCTTATTTTAATCTTAAGGTATCTAATTAAATATTAAAAGGAGACAAAAATTAAAGCAAAAATTTAAAATATATGTACATATCTGAAAATTATAAATAAAATATATATTTTCACGAGAGACAAATTAAATAAAATGGGTTAACTTTAGGGGAAATATACTTATCAGATTGGGACAGATAGCGCTTTTACGTTATAAATAAAAATAATTCCTACTTAAATTTTATATAATTTTGGTAACGTATTTCTAAGCTGACCCTGAGATCTGTGAAATAATACATATTTATGTGCATATATTGTGTTGATTATGCTCTAAATCGCTAAATAATTCTTGCAGCAATCAGCACCATTGGAAAGTGAAGTGACAATAGGCTGGTTTTCTTTATACAGCCCGTTTTAAATTCGTATTATTGTTATAATAAATTACAATTATTGTTTGTTTCCATTTCGGTCAACCGCGCAAATTATTTGTTAAAAAAATGTCGTTTCAAAATAGCAATTTTGTTTACTTTTGAATAAGACTTTATCGAGTGCGCTATAAAGACAGGGGGATAAATGCTGTAAAGAAATATATGTTGAGTCCAATCGGTTTTTTGCTAATCCGGTTTTTGTGTAGGTATAAACAAGGTATATTAAAAAAATAAATCTCCATGAAAAAATATCGTTATTTTCGTATTTAAAATTAATCGGAATTTTATGGGGGGTTATAAAAACTCGTTTTAATTGAAACTTTGTTTTTTCGGCTGTATTTGTTATTATTTATTGGCCCAGATGCAAATATTGAATGAACTAACATATTTTAAATATTTACGGAACTACCATTTGTATGCAACCCTGCCTATCCTGTATTCAAGTAGATGTAATTCGAAAAATTTAAACGGATTTCTTTAAATCAACCTGAGCTGCGGTCATATTGCGAATTCATTTTAAAACATTAACCACTACATTATATTAGTATTAAATACTTTCAATTAAGAAACAATTCTTACTAGAAAATAAATATGAATCGGTTTATTTTAAATATTCCAATGTATATATTTTGTTAATGCAGATAGTGCGGATTTAACGTATTTTATAACCGTTACATGGGGAAAAGAAATTTTAGGCAGATTGTTATTGACAATTTTTACATAATTTACGATTGCAATCAATTTCTTTCAAAACTATAATCTAAATGATTGCAAGTTGTATTTTTTACGATCAAAACAGATTCCAATATTAGGTATATTATGCAAATGCAATCCAATTTGATTTGAGTTATTCAGTTTTAGATACATTTATATTTCTGTGTTCGTATGGAATAGTAGTTTATGTCGGGAAGCTGGCTTTAGTATAATCCGGCATTCCCTTTATTATTTACAACACATGGAATTTTTTGATGACCCTTAACAAGAATATGTACGTGCTAGTATCGGAACTATTTCTTGCACGTTTATTTATCCAAAATTTCTTCAACGGCTCGGCGTCAGTGAGGGTATGCTGCGAATGCCGCATTATACTAAAACCAGCCTTTCGACGTAAGCTACTATTCCATACGAGTGGAGCACGTGCGAAATGCGGATTTTCCCAGTTGCAGTACAGCAGTAACTCGACACCTTCCTCACCAACCGCTCTGTCCTCTATGAGCTTCTTAATGTAACTGCAAATAAAAGATGAAAATTTGAGAAAAAATACTATCACAGCGTTTCACTTGTAGCGTTTCACTCTTGTAGTATATTGGCTATCAAGCACCAGAAAATTTCCATCACGCATGCCATATGCCACCGATTGTCGTGGATCAATTAAAATACTGTCATCACAGCTTTTTGGTACTCCAGCAACTGGTGTGTCTATGGCGGAGTTATGTGGAGCTGTTGCATGACTAAAATCAATTTGGGCTCTTTGAGAACTGGCTTGTTTGTTGCGCGCTATTGGCATCAAATGTATGCAAATTAGATTTCCAAACGGGCAACTGTTGAATACAGGAAAAAATGTATTTTATATGGTTCCGCTAAAGTGCACTACTACCGTGTATAAATTGGCCGACCTTCTAATAAATCATGCAATCCTATTGTATAGTCATCGCCGCCAGTCACCAAGAAATTTCCACTTGGGTGAAATGCAACATCATTCTCCGCGACGAATGCACTGTATTAGCTCGCCTTCAGCTTTGTCAAATATCTTAACGCGGTTCCAACTTAATGCTAAAGCCATCAGATTGCCGTCTGGATGCCATGCCAGCTGTCGTCCCATACCTCTTCCCCCGGTGAACGTTCGCATACATTCGCCTGAAAATGTATCGCAAATTCTTAACTTGTCGCCGCACGATGAAATGAACTTACCATTGGGGTTGAATTTTGCTGCGCGCACCCATTTGTGTGTATTTTGAATCAGTATTTTGATGGCTGTTCGCCATTTTTCTAGTCTGCAAACGAATAAGCTGACGAAGAAGCAAACAAATTCAAGCACATTGTTGCATTCTACCGTACATTTTAAAAGCTTTAAAATCTTAAAACACATGTGAAAAACTTTTATAATCTGAATATTTCTAATGTCGCAATCAAAACCAAATTTTATAAATAGCATTTTTAAAAAGCAATCATCTAATATTTTTCAAGTTTTTGGGCATATATGTTACCATTTGAACAACTAATACTACCAAGTTTTAAGAGACTATTTAATGCAACTCAGGTCATAAAAGCGCACTTTAGACCAAAATAAGCAACTCTAAAAAACAGATGATCGCAGCTGTGGCCCAGGATGACGTCTATTGCTAAGATATCTCACTTGTATTTGTACACAATGATTTAAATACTGAAAATGTAAATGATCTCATTTTTTCTATTCAAAAATGTGTATATGTTCGAGCGCAATACATCGATAAAGTCAGAACCAGCCTATTATGTTCGAAATCAAGAGTAGCGCCATTAAAGACTCACCATACCAAAGCTCGAGTTATGCGCAGCCTTGCTACTCGCTGAGTTATTGGACTCGGTCAGGCAGACACAAATATTTGATTGCAGCATACACTGTTGGTCGGACTCAACCGTCGTGTTATCGTGGCTACGCGAGGAGTCTTCAAACTTCAATATCTTCGTTTCAAACAGGGTCAGCCATACACAGACGCTAACTAAGGGAATGCTATGGCACCACATTCCAACTGCGCTCAACCCAGCTGACATCTTGTCACGGGGAGCATCCCCAAGTGAGCTTCTCAATTCCCAGCTTTGGATGCACGGTCCATCCTTCTTACTTGGAGATCAGAATGATTGGCCACCAGCACCTGATTTTCTCATCGACATGCCAGAACGGCGGCGCACTACTCTAGCCGCAACAATCCACCTTGAAGATATTTCACTTCGCTGCAAGTATCTAAACTCATTCAGCACCATGCAACGAGTTTTTGCATACGTTTCCAGGTTCATGGTAAGAAAAGATCCCACAACACCGAAGACGTATGGCGCGCTTACACCTGATCCAGCAGATTCACTTCGCTCCCGAGTACAAAACTTTAAGGGCCAAAAGAAGAATTGAATCATCCAGCGCAGTATACTCACTCAATCCGTTTCTTGATGATTTCGGGCTTATAAGGGTTGGTGGTCGCCTCGAAAACTAAATGCTGGATTATGAAGCACGCCACCCAATAATTTTGCCAAAACGACACCCTATTACCATCGCAATCATTCAACATTTTCATCAAAAATTTATGCATGCTGGACCGCAAAGCTTAACAGCCTCAACTCGATTACTATTTTGGCCGATTGGTGGGCGAAAGACCATAGCCGGTGTAATCAACAAATGCTTAAGGTGCTTTCGCCTGAAGCCAAAAGTTATGGAACACATTATGGGTGATTTGCCACAACACAGAGTGCAGCCATGCAGGCCATTCTTTATAACCGGAGTTGATTTTTGTGGTCCTTTTTACTATAAGTCCGAGGTACGCAACAAGGGTCCAGTCAAGTGCTATATTTGCATCTTTATTTGTTTTGCTACAAAGGCAACACATTTGGAGTTGGTGTGTGATTTATCTACCGCTTCGTTTTTGGCGGCTCTCAAGCGATTTATTTCAACGCGTGGGAGACCAAAAACAATCTGGTCAGATAATGCTACAAATTTTGTTGGAGCGCGGAATGAATTGACAGAGTTAAAAAATCTTTTCTTGTCCACGTCCCATCTCCAAGCTGTTCAGGGGCACTGTCTGGACGATGGCATCGAATGGCGCTTTATCCCACCACGATCTCCCCACTTTGGCGGTCTGTGGGAAGCAGCGGTAAAGGCGGCTAAATTTCACTTCTATCGCGTTGTTGGTCTCTCTGTACTTACATTCGAAGAGCTGCGTACTCTTGTATGCCAGGTATGTGCTATAATCAACTCTCGACCCCTTTATGCAATTTCAGAGAATCCTGATGACTTGGAGGTTTTAACGCCGGCTCACTTCTTGATCGGAGCGCCATTTAGCAGCTTTCCAGAGCCAAACGTTACAGATATTGAGACCAGTCGATTAGATCGTTGGCAGCGTTTGTCTTTCATGCAGCAGATGTTTTGGAAGAAATGGAGCACGAATTACCTAACTATACTACAAGAAAGAAACAAGTGGAAAGCAAAGGTCCCGAACATTCGAGAAGGAGCAATGGTTTTGTTAAAGGACGAGAACCTTCCACCATTAAAATGGCAACTTGGTCGTATAGAAGAGGTTATTCTTGGCAGAGACAAGGTGGCCAGAGTGGCGCTTATCCGGACAGAAAATGGCGTAATACAACGAGCCGTTAATAAAATTGCACTTCTGCCTATGGAAAATGTTGAAGGCCAGAGTCCTTCAACGGGGGAGGATGTTAAGGGTTAAGCATTGCTGACCATTCAAAAGTTAATGGTGTCTGCGCGATCGACTCTTTCCTCATTTATGCTTGAAATACAATACCGGCGAACGGCAAACTTCGCCGAATTGGGCGATGCTGTCGTTCACCGTTCGCCCAGCTATTTCGCCTACTTAAACAGAATTAGAGCGGTAGCGAAAACAGCTGATCCCATTTGGTCGCCTTTATAATTTGGGTGACCATATTTAGAAAAAACTAAACCATATTTAGAAATGAGGAAATGAAAACAAATATAAATGTAAAACAAAGAAAGATTATTATAAATAATTTGTTTCAAGCCAGATTTAACGAATCCACAACTATATTTTTCAAACAACAAAAAAAAATCGTGTTTAGGTTGTTTTCTTTTAAAACTTTGAAAGCAAAAAACAAATACGGCCACCTTTGGCACGCACAGCTGTCATCGCCCAGCAGGGCGATAGAAATAAATCTATCGCCATGAAACGCCGCCAAGCGAACTTCGCATTTCGCTTTGGCTGTGTTCAATTTCATATGCTTGCGGGTGTTCTAATTTTGACAGCGCGAATTTCGCTGTGGTGAGTTCGCCGTTCGCCGGCATTGTATTTCAGCTATTATCTTCGCACCTCATTCTCCGCAGTCAACTCCAGCTAGCCTATTGTTTTGTTAAGTACATATATT
>NW_023458560.1:23223850-23231567 GCF_013731165.1 Rhagoletis pomonella
ACATTTCGACGTCAAAAAATGCTCATCACGATATACTTCCCTTGCGACAGAAAATAAAAAATTACATTACAGGAATAGATTCTAAATGCAGTGAAGCGACTTCATTCGCGATATCATCATCCGATTATAGATGCAGACATTCGTTGAATTCGTTTGAATTGCTTTTGTTATCCCTGGGTAGGTGGCGTACGAGCAGAGTAGGTCGGGATGCAATCTGGTTATGAATGTACGCATAAGGTGTCAATGTTGGTATTCATACATACAGACATATGCGCATGCAAGCAAAGCTAGAGAGGTTCGAAATGTTGCCGTTTTTGTTGTTGCTTTTGTGGTAGGTTCAAAAGCGTTCGTTCTATTGGCTGCCGATTCGTTGATAAAATTCGTTTGAGTCTGGAAGTTGTAGTATGTGCGTACATTGTTATGTAAATATGAATTAAGTAACTACTAAAGTGGAAATGTTCATCCTACATACATATGTATATGTATATACTTACGTATAAATATGCCGACTTTAAAAACAATAGCCTGCCTGAATTGTTAGTAGATTCAATAATGTATGTACTTCCATCTATGCACAAGCCTAAGAGTACACACACAATTCTATGGGTATTCCCCTAGGAATGAGACTTTACTGTTACAACAAGTTCCCACTCAGCCAACGACCCACTCAAACCAAGCCCGGCTCGTTCCACGCCCTTGAGCTGTGCATCGCAGACGGTGAAAGGCAGACGGCACTCGTTTGCTATGCCAACAGTAACGTTAACAATAAAAACAATGAAAATAACAACAAGCGGCAGACAAATCGCAGACGAATGGGAAGAGAGCAGACAAGTGCTCGCGCCGTAGTCACCATCGGCAACAGAAGTCTCGGATTCGGTTTCTGCCGCTGTCGCTGCCGTCGGTGCTGTTATTGATGCTGTCTTTGTGACTCGGCTGCGGTGTATAGACATATGTACATACATATGTATCTACGTATGCATTTTATTTGCGTCGTGGTTGCCGGCGCAGACGCAAACGTCGAAAGCTTTGGATTGTAGCCAATGAACGATGTGCGGCATACAACCTGAGTGGGGAGCGGTGGGTGTGCGTGCAAAGTTGCTCTCTGCGACTGGGTGCAACGTAATGAGGTCGTGAACCTTTTCGTGCTTATGAGGGAGTACCTAACAATGAAAAATCGAAGTACATATGTATGTACATATGTATGCATGTACGTTTTTCCCGGTGTGCAGCAAGGGGCTGTCCTGCTGGTCTGGACGGTTGGGCCAGCATCATAAAAGGATGCAGCAGTAAATATAGCAATTGCAGCTTACTCCATTTTGTTGGCGCTGCAAACGCGTCAATTTTTCTGTTGTTTTGGGACGCTTGTGATGTTTTTTCTTTAGTTTCATTGTTGTTGGGAAATTTTTGTCTGGCTTCCGAAATTTTCGAGTGCAATGGCATGAATATCGAGCTGACACGGGTGCGAGATTTTATTCGCCCCACTTAAAGGATGCTGACATTGTCTGGGCCGGTAGTCTGTGAACCATCGTGGTGGTTGTATTTTAACGAAAGAGCGTACAAATGTCGAGTTGAGGACAGGGTACGCATACGCCCAGACATTACTCGAATGTAGTAAGTATATATTTATGTGTGTATGTACGTAGTCTTTGCCGAAATGACGACACCCTTCGTTTTGCTTACTACATACTAAAACGACTACAATTCGATATGTTGTGGTCAATGAACCCCGAAAATACAAAATTTCGTGTGACCATTGAAGTTTTTTATGCAATTGAAATTTTAGAAACCAAGTATATCTAGTATATATCTAGTAACTGAAAGCCTATGTCGAAATTTCGATAAAATGGATTATAGACCGAGTATTATTTTAAACAAAAGAATTCGCTAAAGAATTAGATATGTATACGTATGCATATGTGTAATGAATACATACATATGTATTTCAAATGAGTCAAAGAGAGGCCTTATAAGTTTTTTTTTTTTTTATAAGTGCGCATAAATTTAGTATATGTACATACATATCTACATATACCTACATATATTTACAACTGATAAGTTTGCACACGTCAGTTTTTGCAAACACAGTAATTAAAATTTAGTTTTGCGTAGCTTTCAAATGTACATAGTTCAAAATTAGCCTCATTTCTTATTATCATTTGCTAATAAATTTCCAGGGAAGTTTCTACTAGTCATCACATTTCTCGTAATTTTGTGTAAAACATTTAATTGGTTAAGTCTCTTCTGGCAGAACATTAAGTTTAATTTGAGTAGGGAAAACATTTTGAAATAAATGTATTTGGAAAACAAAGGTTCTACTTCTAAATTGGGGATATACAGCGTGGCGACGAATAACTGTTACCCAGTTTTTTTGAGAAATAAAAGGGTCCTTTATAAATTTTGCGAAAAAAGTATTTTATTGTTAATTTTCCACAGATTTTACTTTAGTTGTATTAGTTAGTTTTTAAATTTTAATCCTTATCTACATTTGCCAGCAGTGTAAACTTTGAGAGAAAAGTTCATTTGGCACGCAAGTCTTTTTCAGGTGTATTTTTTCTTAGGCTTTGTATAAAAAAAGTACAAAAAAGAAAAAAACTGTATAAGGTTGGTCGAATGAATGGCCGTCCTAGTCACCAGTCCCGAGTCTATTAGATTTTTGAGTATGAGGCCTTATTTTGGACAGAAGGGGGAGTATAAGGGACTCAAAATGGAGAAAATTAGCCTATGGTTACAGAAGATATGGAACAAATTAACTGACGAGGACCTGCGTGCCAAATGAACTTTTCTCTCAAAGTTTACACTGCCTTATCGGATTTGTGGTGCTTCTCTTGGACTTAGCAAATTTTCCTTTTATTGCTTATGAAGAGGAAAAAATAAAATAAATACCTTTATAATTTTCGAAACGATGCGTATTCAATTTCTTTAGCCTCCTATATCAAAATATGAGTTTTCATAAAAAGTGGACTTAGCAACTTTTCACTCTAAGCTAGCGATATGTAAATTTTGAATGCTCTCCATTTACAATAATCGCTTATATTCACCTTAGCTCTCATAGGACAATTTGATTTATGAGAATTAGGTTCCAACGCTCCTTAGCATATTTTGAAGCAAACTTGAACTTGGAACTTAATTTTTATAAATCAAATTTTGTTATAAGACATGTACATATCGTCGTTTAAAGTAAAAACAGCGTATCAACAAAGTACAAAACCGCGTATGTGAGGTAGGTAAATTATTTTCTAGAGAGTAATAAAAAATTATAGTTTAAAAAACTAAAACCTCCCTATTATAATTACCATTCGTACTGTCATCAGGTATGTAACCTGAGAATAGAAATCGCTGCATCTTTTAGGCGCATCAATATTACATAGTTACATCCCGAGCTAATAAAGGGAAGGTAAAAACACTCATATTTCAAAATGGTTCTCTTTTTTATAAAGCAATCGCGTTTCTGGCTAATATATTTCAGGACGAATGGATAAGGATTGAGCCAAGAGCTTGTGTGAGCAAATCCAATTTTTGGCAACTAATGTCAGTTACGCGGTTTCGCAGAACGACGATACGCGGTTTTGTACTTTAAACGACGATATGTATAAAGCCGACGAAATAGGTAAGCCGACTGGGAAAATAGGTAAGCACCTTACGAGGTAATCCATGTTTTCTTTCAGCATTTAGTACCAAAATTGTCATCATGACCAATGTCATCTACTAGTAAAGCACAAAATGAACACCTCCGACGACGCATTACGTTGTTAGTTGCAAAATAACGTGCCGCCGAAATTATTTCCAAGCGCCGAACTACTCCCAGCGACTGCTCTACATTCTACGTAACTTACTTTGTAAAGCGGCTCAGAAGTATATCTGATACCAAATGTACATTCTAAATTCCCACTTACATAAGAGGGACATGCCTTTGTTAAAGTAAGGGAGATTCGGCAGGGTGGCATTGCACTTCATCCGGCGGTCCTTCACTGACGAATCTCCCTTACTTTAACAAAGGTGTGGCCGCCTTATGTAAGTAGGAATTTAGAATGTACATTTCGTATCAGACATACTTTGAGCCGCTTTTTAAAGTAATTTACGAATAATGTAGAGCAGTCGCTCGGAGTAGTTCAGCGCTTGGAAATAACTTCGGCGGCACGTTATTTTGCAACTAACAACGAAATGAGTCGTCAGAGGTGTTAATTTTGTGCTTTACTAGTAGATGACATTGGTCATAATGACAATTTTTGTACCAAAAAGTGAAAGAAAACATGGATCACCTCGTAAGGTGCTTACTTGTTTTCCCAGTGGGTTATTTTGTCTACTACCATACATACACACAGAGGTGATAGTAAAATTTGTTTTGGGTTCATATTTAACTTTTTTCTGTCCTGGTATGTATAAGGTTCTTTCCGGCCATTTTTCTCGAATAAAGTGCGCACAAAAGGCAGCAGAATTTAAAGTACCCAAGTTGTAGTCCCAAGAATAGCGCAACTACTTTTAAATCGGAACATATAATCAACTCAAAATCTTTATATTAAATTTTTTCTAATAAAAGTTTAATAACTTCATAAGTTTCTTTGGAGCTACATATGTATGTGCTAATGTATGGTAAGCGGTACAATATATATAAAAAAAATGAAAAAATATTCCGACGAATTGATAACCTCCTCTTTGTGGCGTCGGTTAATAAAGGAAATTGTAGTATTAATGTTGGTTAATATAGCTAATATTATAGATATGAATTATTGAATTAGGCCAGTAAATGTTGGCTAGTGAGCTATTATTGATTTAGGCCACAGATATAAAAATATGAAAAACCCCAGAGAATAACCAGAACATCGAAAAAAATCATAGTAATTTTGTTCAACTTCCGTGCGCCTCGCGAAAACTCGAGAGCTACTTAAGCTATTCGAATGATAATTTTTTTTTTTAACTAAATACCAGGCTGCAGCTCATGCTTAGCATGGTTGCTTAACTGACTCGGGGTCTAGAAGCGCTATTATTCTCGGCGGCATCGACTTCATCTTTGATAACACGGATCACTGCTTGCCTAGCCTCGCACCAGCTAGCTCGTCCTACACACATAGCCCATGAAGCGATAATTTGACGGGGGTGGTGGTTGGAGCGGCCACCGGTGCACTTTTACACTGATGGGTCGAAGCTTGACGGCAGGGTCTGTGGAAGGGTCCTTTTCAGGGAGCTCCCCATCAACCTGAAATTCCTTCCGGACCACTGTAGTGTTTTTCAAGCGGTGGTAGCTGCTATTAAGGAAGCCGTGGATTGGCTGCTAATCGGCGCACTGGCCGTAAAGAAGATTAACTTCTACACATACAGCCAGGAGGCAATCAGAGCCTTGAGCAGGAAACTGTGTGCAGCTGCACTTTCGAGGGGTTGATCAAAAATATTTTTTTTGCCATTCATCAAACGAAAAAAAATTTTAATTTTTGTGTAGACTTTCTTTCACACTTTAGATACCACAAGCAATAACAAAATATAGGTAAATGTTGTTCTTGCTCTAATACTGCTACCTGTTTGATATTGGCTTGGCTTGACCTGCTTTACTTTCTAACTGCATGCAGGAGCGTTGCCACCTGTTTAAAAGGTCAAATTAAGCCTTATTCATAAGTTAATTGATTTACTTTTGTACATATGTTTCGCAACGTCAAATGAAAGAGGTATTCGTTTGAAAATATTTTTGAAAAGCAGCGTTGTCGCTGCGAGGTATAACAAAAACTAACTAAATAAGTAGAGTTAGCGATTCTATGAAAAACCTTACTCCTCATGTAAACTCATGTGTAGGTGACCTATGTATAGGACAATGGGAATATCTGGATAAAGAGGCTGGCACCCTGTGTAAAAAAACAATATTACAAATTATTTAATAATTCAAACGAATTACTAAAGTGAAAATTCTTAATCGAGTTCGGAGAGGTTTGCGTTGAAGACAAAGAAAAAGAGAAACACCAACAACAAAGGCAACTATGAGACAGAGACAAAGAAAAAAAAGAGATAAAGACAAATGCCAAAACAAATATAGAGATGAAGCAAAAGGTAAACATAAGGATAAAGGTACAGACAAAAATAAATATAATGAAAAGGAAAGAGATAGGCAGAGATAAAGAGTGAAAGGTAAAGATAAAACTGAAGATAATGTTTTTTTATATCATGTTATAATGCTCACCTTACTTCACCTCCACTCATCTCAACTCATCCCCACTCATGTCACCTCAACTCTCCTCACCTTAATTCACCTCACCTGAGGTTAGGCCTCACCCCAACTGGCTTCACCTCTGGTCTTACCGTTGTAGAGGAGGCCTTCCTCTAAGTCTGCTGCGATACAGATAAATTATAATTTTATAAGTATGTATTGTTTTATTTAGTGTTTAATACAAAATGCTTTTTTTTTCTTTATAGGAAAAGAACTCATTCTATAACGTTTCCTGCATACTTACTCTTCCACCTTATCAGCGAAAAGGCTATGGGCGTCTGCTTATTGATTTTAGTAAGTATTTTGATTTTAATGAATATACAATACGCATACGCATACCTCATAATTATACAACTAAATTGAGTCAATTTAGTTTTAAATTGAACTATCGATTTCATCCCAACGATTGGTGTTCGTGAAAAGTTTTATTGTACCCGATCTATAGAAAACATTACTTGGATCACGGGCCAGACATACAGATAATGTACATATTTCATTGTTTTGGCGTATGGCAAAAATACATTCGGAGGTTTGTCATTGTTTGTAGTGTTGGAAGAGCTATTAGAAACAACTTGAATGTTGGTAGGGTCAGGAATCGAATCTGGTCCTACCTAGTTATAGAAGGCACCACTCAGCTACGCCGGCCGCCTGGAAACAATTGTTGAATAATACTTTTCCCATGAAAATCACAGTCTTAAGTATTATTTCAATACAGCCCAGTTCGCGAATATACTCGCGCTAAGTTAAAATATCGAAGCGGTAGTCGTCTAAAACCAAAAAATTGCATGATTCGCTTGGAAAAACAGCACTGGCATTACTATACTTAGTTATGTATATTTATAAATACCCTATCTTATAAATACTTAGTTACATATGTATGTATATAAACATGACTGCAATTCTAACTTATCAAGCTTAAAGTGCTCATCATTTTGGTTATACATTTAAGAAAATCGTTTTTTTTTTCTTGTCAAAAAACTTAATAAAAAAGCGCATTGCTGCAGTCTTGGATTACTCATTTCATTCATTATGAAAGCAAAGTTGATGACTCAGTAATACGAGCATTTTAATAACAAACAATTTCAGAAAAGAGCAAAAAAATACTATGCCAGTTATTCATCTGCAAACAACTTTGTTCAAGCGAATTCCAGTAAATGTGTCTATACATATGTGCTAGGGATGTTGCGAATGTGGAATTTTAGACATCCGCGAATGCGAATGCGATGCCAAGTATTTTTAAGAAATAATTTAGGTGAGTAAATTAGGTGATTAGTTAAATAAAAAATGGAAAGGTTAGTAATTTTTAATAATGTTTTTTTTAGTACTTGAATTTAAAAATTAGAAAATTGTATTTAATAAAAAGTTTTTAAAGGGACGTAGTCGCTCGAGGCGACAAACTTGAAAAACTTGAAACTTGACAAAATTGTAAAACCTTTTCGATTGACGCTGCACCAGTCAAGAGAACTTTCAGATATATTTATTTTTTTTACAATACACTACAATAATTCCTTTTTGAGAATTGCATCG
>NW_023458560.1:23231667-23233053 GCF_013731165.1 Rhagoletis pomonella
AGCTTATTTTTAACTTTAACCTTTGATAATTCTTGTTGTTGTTGTTTGCCCAAAAAAAAGAAGTATACCGTTATACTTAGCTCAATCACCTCTATCGATTCCATTTTTTTTTTTTATTTGAGAGTTGGAGCCCAACGGCATTTGTTCCTTCTATTCTTATTCGTTGGCAACTGAAAATTAAATTAGAAATTTCAACATTAATTCCGCAAAAAAAACATCGGTTTAGAGATTTCCCCAAAGGACTTTTAGTTGTTTTGGTAAGCGCTCCCTGCCGCTAGAACTCCGTCTGTGGTTGCTGCCACCGGTCCTGCTTTTACGACGATATAACAGTTTTTTTTTTTTTGGTAAGTTTAGATGGAAGATTTAAACAATAAGTAAATATTTAACGATGCATCTGTTGTTTAACGATGCATGTGTGGTTTACTGCCACGGCTCCTGATTTTTAATTAACATCACTGCCGTATGTTACTATTGTAAGTAATCAGGAAACCAAACACTACTCAAAGACTAGTATGTATTCGTTACTGAGTAACTGAGTAACGGGCACAACCCCTGTCAGAAACTCATAACGCTTTCTCTTCTCGAAATAATGCGCCAGGGCTTTGAAGTTTTCGTGTTCTTTTCTCAGCATCTTCACAGGCTTCTTGCGTGGTCTTTCTTTAAAATGATGCACTTTGATAGTGTTGCTATATAAGAAGGTGACATTTTTTCGAGAAAAGAAAACGCCATCAGTAAATATTTCGTTAAATTGCTGGAAGGCTACGGGGGGAATGCATACAGGCAAAACTCGTGTTGCCCTAATTCTCGGAGGGTCGTGCTACGTATTTGCTCTCATATTTTTACATATACAGACCTGTCCAACATTGTACAAACAACTTAATGTATTGCTTATTTGGTGAAAGTCATATGTAGTCATTGGAAAACAAAAGTAAATAAATAAGATTTCCCTATTGCTATTGAGCTTTTATACCACGATTATATTTTTTAGGAAAAATGGGATAAGCAACAAAGTCTAAGGGCCGGTTGTTCAATGTCTGGTTATCACTACTTGCCGGTTAAACATCATTATCGACGATTTCGACATCATGCATAGAACATGTGATCGATAAAGCAGTCGTTGTATTTAACCAGAGCTTCTACCTCCGATTTGTGCTAATCAGACATTGAACAACCGGCCCTAAGGGTCGTTTTCACCATCTCTAGTTAACGCTAACTGGAGGTACAGAGGTACATCCTTCAGTTATGCACAGCGACTGCTTTATCGATCACATGTTATATGCTGGGTCTCGATAAAGATGTTTAACTGGGTGTTAAAATTAACCAGACATGGTGCAAGCGGCCTTAAGCGATAGAAGTTATAGGGACCTTTCAATAAACTGTGCTTTA
>NW_023458560.1:23233153-23236111 GCF_013731165.1 Rhagoletis pomonella
TGTATTTCTTAAAAATAAATGAAAGCAAACATTGTTGTTTGCATGAACTTTTTTGATGTGGCATTTAAGGCGGCGAACTGTTAAACAGCTGAAAAAGAAAATACAAAAACAAAATATTTCCGCTCTTGGCTTAAGTTGACGTGTTGAGTAATCATTGATGATTTCTTACGGTAAGTTAAATTAAGTTAAGTCTAGACTAACTGAGCTTTAACCGTCTTCAAAAGCAAACAAAATGAGCTGTTGTCATTAGACATTTTATAAGTTAACATAATGGAAAGTGATAAAAATCTAGTTTTATTCGGCATTATAAAATCGTGGCAAAGAAAAAGAACGATTATTATTAATCAGCTTTTAAATACTGATGCGATTATTTGTAATTTGAGCGGAAACGCCTAACCTTCAATTCGCTTTGAGTGAGAGCGGTGTTTATACACTCTTTCTAACTGTCTGGAGAAATAAACTACCGATTTGAAATGGAGTGTGAACCAAAACACTTCGCTCTTTCAAAGCGAATTGAAATTCAGTTTATACATATGTTTTGAATCACGCTAAAATATTGCATTTTTCACTTAATCTATTAGAGAATAGGTAACATTTTAGTGCACTCCATTGCTTTGCAAGTGAGGCTGCTTCAGCAAACGTTTTAGTGCACTCCATTGCTTTGCAATTAAGACTGCGGCAGCATCTCCGCGGGATTGATTAGTTAACTTGCTAATGGAGGCTGCTTGGAGCAGAAGCAAAATCATTGTGAGGAAATGCTGTTAATGTAATAATAAAGAAACATTTCGGGAACGGCTTTGCCGTGCCCTATGTACACAAATTGCAGCGATTCGTCCCAGCGCTACACTTGCATCTACGCATCTTGCATCTTGACGGCTGTCGCAATTTAACACACAGCACTTCATTTTATTAGTTTTTACGCAGTCTTCAACTCAAAAATCACTCACAAATTGCAAATTAACACAATTTAAACAGATTTTTCACATATAATTAAATTTCTCTTTCGCTGATTTGTAAACAAAGGTTTATTTACAAGTTACCACAACTGTCAAAATCGGCAAAACCAAAGTAGCGGTACCACTGACGGCGCCACCTCTGTTCGCTGCACCGTGGGTTGGTCCCATACAACTTGTATGTGCATGAGAAATTTTTGACAGTAAATTGACGGCGTGCGTGAATATTCACCGATAATAATAATTGCGTCCGCGTAGCTGTTAATTGTTCAAGTTCAACCAAAACTTGCAGGATTTTGCGTTCGCGTACGCAAAAAACTTGCAAAGTAGGGGAAATTGAGAGAGCAAAGTGACATTTCATTTTGAGGGGAAGCTGCTGGTTTCTGCTCGAAAAATTTTTGGCAACAGGAAAACAGCTGATCAAAAACAGCTGGTTTGAATTTACGCAAATCACAAAATTGAATTTAATGGTTTGGAAGTTAAAAATGACAAAATGCGACTAATTAAACTTGTAAGAAGTAAGTAGTTATTTGTTTAATCAATAAACTGTGTCAGGATACTACTTTGTAATGAGTTTTCGTACGTTTTAAATTTTACACTTTTGAACGTAAACAAAATTTCAATCAGCTGTTCGTCTAACTCGCAAGTTTCTGCAAATTTTCTGTTCGCGTACTATTTGGAATGTTTTTATCTTGTGAGAGAACAGGTGACATTTCGCCGGAATTTGGCAGTTGGTTGGTTTTTACTGGAGATTTTAAACGAACGCACCTAATATCAGCATCGAAATTCAACGCAGCATCACGCTTGCCAACAAGTGCTACATTGGACTGCGTAGGCAATTAAGGAGTAAAGTTCTCTCACGACGTACGAAACCCCACACTCTATAAGTCATTCATCATGCCCGTGCTGGTATATGGCGCAGAACCATGGACAATGACAATATCCAATAAGGCGGCTCTTGGAGTATCCAAGAGAAAGATTTTGCGGAAGATTTACGGGCCTTTACGCATTGGCGACGGCGAGTACCGCAGACGATGGAACGATGAGCTGTAGGAGCTTTACAACGACATGAACATAGTGCAGCGTATTAAAATACAGCGAATCCGCTGGCTTGACCATGTTGATCGAATGAACACCGACATTCCAGCTCTAAAAGTATTCAACTCGGAACCCGCTGGTGGTAGCGGAGGAAGAGGGAGGCCCCACTGCGATGGAAAGACCAAGTGGAGAAGGACTTGGCTTCACTTGGCATTTCCAATTTATTTTGGAGAATTCTCAACAAAACGGAAAAAATTTGCCTCTAAATCGAAGAATATGACGTCCTTTTGTGTTTCTATCAGTTTTTATTTGAAACATTTATTACTTGCATTAATTATATTGAAAAATATTTTGCAAATCGCATCGATTTCAAATCGTATATCGGCTTGTTGAAGAGTGCAAGTATGAGAGACACAATGCTCGTATATTTATTTCTTCAAGGAAATTTACAGCAAAAGTAAAGTGTTTTTCAAGCAACAGAAATACTGAAAAATATTTCTTGTGATTTTTCTTGAGAGCTGGATTCTAACCCTTTCGGTACATCTTTTTAGCTTCGGGCTTTAAAAATCCGATTTTTTTATTAAATGATCCTTAATACTGAATATAATAACATTCAATTTAATTTTTTCCAAAATGTGATTCTAAAGTGTTTTTTTAGAATGATGCCATATGGCATCATTTGTACTAACTGGTGTAAAAAATACGCAAAGATTTTTTAATATGGTATTTAATTTAATTTAAATTAAATTAAATAACACTACAAAAATTCAATAAAATAAGTTGGAACATGCATAGATTTAATAATTCATTCAAAAAATTTACCAGTTGCAATTTACCAGTACAAATATATCGTTATTTGCTGGTGCGGATTTCAGCTCCTTCAAATATTATTGATGCCATATGGCATCATACAAATTTAAAAATATACCACGCGTTTATTAGCACTTTTTTAATTAAATTACAAGTT
>NW_023458560.1:23236211-23243633 GCF_013731165.1 Rhagoletis pomonella
TATTACAACAAGAACTAAAAAGTATAAAATAATTTATAGATATAGCGATTCCGTTTAAGAAGACAAGGAAGTTCCCTAACTTGATTTAATTTAACTTTTTTAAATTAGCTAAAAATAGTATTAAAGTGATTGGCCCGTAGTCATAGTCAAAATAAAGTCCACTGTAAAGTTAGTTGCAGCATATTGACATAATTTTCAATGCGATATCTGTAAAAAATTGCAACACACATATTCTGAATATTAACCAAATCGGAGCACAGATGCCGATTTTTTAATTATATAGACGGTTTTCCCAAATATCTCGAGTCCTGCGCCACCTATCAGCAAAATTTTTTGCGGATTTATTTCTTTTCACGCAAGTAATATATGTTCTAAATATGAACGAGATCAGACTATAAATGTGGGTTTTACATATATCTCGACTCCTGTGGCACCTAGCGGCAAATTTTTTTTTGAATTTATTTCTTTTCATATAAGTAATATATGTTCCAAATATGAACCAAATCAGACTATAAATGCAGGTTTTACAAATATCTCGACTCCTGCGCCACCTAGCGGATTAAGTGATATTATACATTGCATATATATTATATTGCATTGTCCTCGAGTACTGAGCTAAGGTTGAAGTTTCAAGTCTGTAGCTCATCGGCATGATTCAATAATACAGGTTGGATAAATATTGACATTTGTGTCAATCGACTGCTTTGTAAGGTTGCATTTGAGAAGGAAAGAGAAGCGGGTAACAATTTTATCTCCTTTTGTGAAGAGGTAGTAGGAAAAGTAAGTAGGGTGCGTTTTTGTATACAAATTGAATTAAATATATAAAGAAGATTCCACTGATCTACACAATAGACAATGAATTAACTTTTTATGGCCACGTATATTAAAAATGAAATAAATGGATATTCACATAAAATTCTTCCAAAGAAAAATCTTTGAAGAAATGTTCCCAAATATTCAAAATAAACCATGTTTTCATTGAAATTCCAGAATGTAGTAAACAAAATGAATGGAATTCAAACAAATCCTTTATTCAAAGGGACTATATGAAGAATTATACAAATAGTAAAGCAATTGATTTAATGCATATAAATTAATCTTTTAAAAATTATTATATTTGTTGCATTTACAGATTACATGTTCAATATCTAAAATTGAATTACATTTGGTTTTTTTGTAATTTAAATTTTTTGGTAATGTTTTCTACTTTTTCCTCCAATCATTCTTGCTAATCATTATATTGGTTACATTTAAAAGTTATATCTTCAATATCGCAATTTAATTACATTTGGTTATTTAAAAATCTAATTTTTGCGGAATGTTTTTTACTTTTTTCTCCAATCAGTCTTGTTAATCATTATATCGGTTAAACTTTAAAAATATGTATTCAATATCGCAATTTATTTACATTTCATTTTTTAAAAATGTTAATTTTTTGAAAGGTTGTGTACTTTTTTCTGCAATCAGTCCCAATGAGCACCAGAAAATATCTTTATTAATATTTCCACTTTCGCTTTTATGGAGTGGTATGGTTGACCAACCCGAACGCTTCAGTGGTAAAAATGCATGCACCAGCAAACGTGGACGGACACCCAAGTCACACAACGATCCTAGCATGCAAAACTTACTTGCAACGCCTGCACTTATTGTAAAACGCTACTTTTTGAATACAAATTATGAATTACTCCAATACCCTGCAAATAAATATGTAAATTATTGTTGTAATTCAAAATATTTCCATTATTTTTGATTTTTTTGCCATACTTACTTGAATTTGCCTAATAAGAAAATGAATTTCCTCGAAACAATCGATGAAAATATCGGCAGTGTTGCCTGTTGAACTTTTTATACGAAGACAATATTTCTCCTTGTATTTTAGTAGTAGTTCCTACAAATCAAAAAAGAAGGCAACACAGGCTAAGGCAGAATGCGGGAGCGAGACAACTGCCAGGTTATCCAACCTTATATTATTGAATCATGGCTCATCGGGAAGTTTGTTAAATATTGACTGCAAAGTTCCAGGACATACAAAGATACATACATACATACAAGTGAAGTTAAATAAAAGCTTGTAAAATGAAAAGTAATATTATACCACAAAACACTTTACTTCACACTTCATAAAAAATACTCGAACCTATAATAATAATAGTAATAGATTGGCGCTGACACATATGTTAGTGTTTGGCCGAGCTTCTCCGATTTGTGGTGTGCGCCTTGATGTTTTCACGCAAAGAGGAGGGACCTACAGTTTTACGCCGACTCCGAACGCTATTGTATTTTTATGAGGAGCTGTTTTTCATGGCAGTAACACACTCGGAGCAAGGCGCATCCATACAAGGTGGTGTTGATTGCATATAAGTAAAAGTCCCGTGTATTTTGTTATTGCTTTTTTGTACAGGAGGATGTCAAAACGAAAGGGAATAGGAGATAATTTTCATCATTTTCTTTTGTTGACATCCTATAGTTGCGCCGCTTCGTCTTGGATGACATTCTCCTGTACTAGTGTAGAGACAAAATGCGCCTTGACTCGGAGGTTTGCCATTGCCGAGGGGCGACCGCCAGTGATCGGACTTTAAAAAAATTCTGTGTGGTAGAATCTGGAAAAAAATGTGGTAGATGTCAAAAAAAATGTGGTAGATCTCTGGGTTTGGATTAAACTTTGTACAATAATTAAAAAAATGTTGCAAGGCTTCACCTAAATGGTAAACTTTTTAATTAGACTCTAAACAAATTTAATTTTAGTATAATAAAGTGTAAGATTGAAGTTGCCACGAAGGAGAGAACAAATGTGGCACGTTTCAGAAACAGCTAATTGGGGTTTGCCGATTTTGACAATTCTCAAGTAAAGTAAACAACGCCTCAGAAACCTTTGATGCACTTAAATTTTCTAATACTTTCACAAAAATCGCCGTTTTTTAATATTTTCGCTATTAATTCTTTTTATAAAACATATATTTTGCAATTTAACACAATAAAACTGCGTTTCCTGTCAAAATATTTATTACTGAAAAAATTTACTATTTTACTGTTTATTTTATCCTCCCATTCGGCTTTGTTTACTTCTACTTGAGAAATTTCATCGTCTTCGGGAATGCGGAATCTTGTATTATATCATTCTTGTTACCATATAGTGTTTAGTGTTGGACAATTTTTGCTGTTAAAATTAAGAAAATTATGTCAAGCAAAAATAAAACTTCTCAAAAACGCGAATATGTGGTAGATTTCAGACCTTGAGTAGTTGTGGTAGATGCTCAGAAAAGTGGCAGATCTATCACAATGTGGTAGAAGTACGATCACTGGCGACCGCTGTTAAGAAAAAAACCTTTTGTCCTAGGGTTGCCAGATTTTTTATGCGCGAAATCAGTTCGTTAGACTTTTTCATGCTTAAAAAATCACTACTTTTCAGTACATTTTTATTCAAAGCAAAATTATGAATGTAAGTAACATATAATACTTTAAAACGCCAGAGTACTTCTTTTTAACAATATTTTGGTATATAAATAAAATATAGTTCATAAAAAATAAGTGTTATTCATTTTAACATGAGTCTACACACTATTGTACACAGGAGCCAATAAATTATTTTATATTAGGGCTATTCGCGATTCGGTGCATAAGAGCTGACAAATTTATGCAATTGCAGAAATATGCCATGGATTGTGAGCGACCTTTATTAAACTGTCATGGCAAAGCTTTTGCAAAACAATTTTTGTGCATCAGCTTTGGTTTTGTTTATGAATGCAATGCATAGCATTTTTATGCTATGGATTTTCGGTATTGCAAATTGCCAAGCCATGACAAATGCAAATGCGTGTATTTTGTTTGTGTATTGCAAATAATTTGCAATACAAATTTGCAATGCAATGATGCTAGACCATTTGCACCAGATCGCGAATAGCCCTATTGATGACATTTTTGAATAGAAAAAATGAGATCATTTACATTTTCAGTATTTAAATAGTCAAAGAATTCTATACATTTCATTTTGAAATTAATTTTAATTTGAAGTTCACTTTAAAAAAATTTAGTTAGAAGCCGGTTTGTCTCTTTGCGCCAGGAAGCAAACTTTATACTCAAGATTCTCTCAGTTGCTTCGTTTGAGTGTGCTATTAAAAAAAACAAAATTACGTATTTGTTAAAACTGTGGAAAAGTACCTCTATTTAATGACTTCAGCTATATTTCCTCATGGCTTAAATATTTTTTTTTGCAAAATTTTTACAAGACTAATAATTCGCTAAAAGAGTATTTGACTCTATGTCTTGTATTCAAAACTCTTTTACAATGTCAACAATAAATTGAGAATAAAGAATTGTAAGTTATAGGCAAAAGAAATTCGAATATTCAAATTTGTTGTTATTAAAATGAAAATTATTTTCGAGATAACTAACAACACTCGACAAAACAACGTCAGCCTTCTTTTTAAATAATTTAAGCTCCATCATATTATCGCAACTGGTACATAACGACCCGGCGATATGCCTATAAAACAATTGATCTTTTTGTTGTATTAATTTCTTGGGCATATAAAACATTATCTGAAACATGTCAATTATAATTAAATTATTTTCTTCTTACTTTTTATAGTACAGTTTAAGGAAGTTCCAACGTTGTAAAACCTTAAGACAATGTAAATATAAAAACCTTAAGACAATCCTAAAGTATTTTGTTTGAATTGAAAATTCAGTACAAATCAGTACAAATTTTCAGAAATCAGGAATTAGCGTACTGATTGAAGAAATGAATAAAATCAGTACAAGAGTTGAAAAATCAGTACTGTACTGATAAAATCAGTACGTCTGGCAACCGTATTTTATTATTTTTGCGATTTAGCTTCGACCAGGGCTTGAACCCTGGCGCTGTGGAGTGTAAGCGCGCACTGCTTACCACTACACCACAGCGGACTCGAACCTGTATTTGCATGAAAAATAAATAAGGGTTAGATGCCTGTAATTTAACGTTATTTGACAAGTTGATCCCAATGTTGAATGTAGGTTTTATTTAAGTGCATGCTTGTAATACTAAAAGTCATCAATCCGTCTTTGACATATTTTTCGTAATTAGGTGCAATCCCGTATTCCTCGGACTAAAACTAGTAAAACTTTCAAAAAATAAAAATTCGCTCAGTCCGAGAGAGTAACATTGGAATGTACGGGATCGCTTTCTAGTAAAAAATGGTAACTTCTGTCAACTTCAACATAACCTCCAAATTTTGGTTGTAAAGTTTTTACTTTAAAATTCATTAGAATCAACTTGAACAAGTAATTATGTAAATACTTTTCAACATGAATTAGCAGAGTGCACTTTTCTTTTGTTTACAATTTGGTTGCCAAACACACTACAGCTGATCGTTTGACACATTTACTAGAATTTACCAGCGAAAAATCTTCGGACTGGCAACTTCTGACAGAGAGAGGACCTTATTTATTCTCTTTTTAGTCCTCTCAATAGTCAGAGAACCGAGTACGGGATCGCTTTCCAGTAAAATCTGACTGTTTCTGACTAGCCCGGCCTCGTACGGGATCGCAACTAATATTAGTCGAGTATTACATACTTGCAGACATCAACACTCGAAAGAGGAATTATACAGGTATTATCTATTAGATAGTTAGGTGCTTCACGAAGTGTCGTAAAGTGTCACATTCCATAAATTAAAAAAAAAAAACAAGTGCGAGGTACTCATAATACAACCAAGTACATCCATATATATAACATATATTTAATCGTTATTCGAGTATAATTTATAGCATACGGCACTATCTTAATACATACCATGATAAGAGCATTACAAGGTAAAATCATTCCCTCACGTTTTCAAGCATTTTGAAATCATATAAAATCTATACCATGATAAAAATATTTAAAGGTAAACCCGCTCGCTCAATTCGTCCGCCATTGGGCTTTTTTGACGTTTGCTAGCATTTTGAGTTTACTCTCTCGAAATAATTCAAATGTCAAATAAATTCAAAATAAACAAATCAAAATTTATGATTTGAAAATTTATTTATTCAAATGTGGGAAGAACTTAAAAAGTATAACGTTCTTTAAGTTCCCGCAATTACCGTATGTACGCAAAAATTGATCGAGGTTTGTGGTGTTAAGGCAGCGGATTTTCCCAAGTGCCTATGTGCGCTAGGCTAATTTTTTTGACACACCACTTGACTCAAGATAGTTCTTAGCAAAAGTGCAGTGGCTTTAAGGTTAAATTTGTGCAAATGTATG
Source organism: Rhagoletis pomonella (assembly GCF_013731165.1). NCBI lineage: Eukaryota > Metazoa > Arthropoda > Insecta > Diptera > Tephritidae > Rhagoletis > Rhagoletis pomonella. The sequence continues at coordinate 23,242,435 of NW_023458560.1, forward strand.
CCAAAATCTTCGCCTTAGCATGTGCTACACACAATTGCTTACATTTATTTATTTACATACATACATACATACAGAAATATATTTCTTTGGTTTGAGTGAAAATAAAAACAAACATATGAAATGAAGGCGAGAGAAATTTTCAAAAATGCTAGCAAACGTCAAAATTCCAAAAGCTGACTCTCAGCGATTGTACCTTATAAATACTTTTATCATGGTTTTACCTTTAAATATTTTTATCATGGTCACTAGTGAGCAAACCAGGGATGAAAAAATAGGTACATTTGTACCTTTTTCCGACGTTTGGTGACTAAAAGGTACATTGGGTACCATGGTGGAATAATATAAGGTGTTTTATATTGACAGCGTTCTCGCTCTAATCCGCCATCTTGGCTCCCTTAGCTAAATCGATGTTTCCCTCTTGAAAAAACTACATTTTACCGCCTTTAAAAGGCATAAATGCAGTTTGGCTCCAAATCTCAAATTTAAAAAAAATATATATTGAAATCGATAGAGATGATTGAGCTGAGTATAACTTTATACTTGTTTTTTTAGGCAAACAACAACAACAAGAATTATCAAGGGTTAAAGTTCAAAATTAGCTATTTTTGAAATCAAGATTTCTTAAAAACGAATAGAGGGATTTTGAAAATTTTGATCTCATTTAATAGGAAATTCGATGCCCTTTAATTTGGTATACGTACTTTATAAGTAATCATAATAGACATCACTGGGCGGCAGCCCCAGTTGGTGCACACCAAAAGGAGAATTCGCAGCCGAAAGCCGCCTACGCCAAAAGGAGGTTTGTGAAAAAATACTGTGGATAGCGTAGCCGGTGTTGGACAGACTAGGGTTGTTTTATATATATACTTTGTACAGTGAGAATTCTTGACAGTATGTTGTATATCAAATAAAAGCTTGATTAATTTTCCATTTAATTCTACATCTCAATCTTATAACAAATAAGGTGTTTAAAAAAATGGTTTGTATAGATTTCTTTAGTAGTTTTTAATTTTAATTAAATTTTTGTAAAAACTATTTAAAATATATATAAGGTACGTATACCAAATTAAAGAGAGTAAGATTTTCTATCAAATGAGATCAAAATTTTTAAAATCCATCCATTCGTTTTTAAGAAATCTTGATTTCAAAAACAGCTTATTTTTAACTTTAACCTTTGATAATTCTTGTTGTTGTTGTTT
>NW_023458560.1:23243643-23247022 GCF_013731165.1 Rhagoletis pomonella
CCTTAAGCGATAGAAGTTATAGGGACCTTTCAATAAACTGTGCTTTAATTTAAAAATGTGATTATTGTTTTTTATAACGAATTCTGCCTAAAACATATATGTTCATATTTAAGACTGATAACGATATCTAACGTTAAAACAAAAATTATCAAAAAACTATTCACTTAATTTAAAAGAGGGAAGATTTGTAAATTGTAGTTTTGAATTTTTTATATTATAAGGCAAGCGTTTTGTTTAAATCGGTATTAGAATCAGAAGGTAATAAACTAGGACAAATATCATTATGAAAGTCTTTCTTGTAGTAACATTTGGGTGGTTCACAAGGTGTCGTACTTGTCGTATTGTTGTATGTTGTAAAGTTTTTAACGGCTAAATAAATGTTTAGAGGACGTGAAATCACCACCAACTATTTTTTAATTGTGTGAAATTTCATAATAAAACTTTTATGTTAGCTTGCGAATTCCTTAAACAGAGTTTTAGCCGTTTAAAGTTTATGACATACAACAGTACGATAGTATACAACACCTTGTGAACTCCCTAATTGAGTTTTGAATCTTAATATAAGTAAAAGAACAGTTTCGATTCAATTTATATATGCACATATGTACGTATGCACATATGTATGCGTATACTTGTACACATACAGCGAAATATACATTTCTTATGAATTACAATAATATGCACAATTTTAGGTAAAACGCTACTAAAAACTTATATTTTTCGTTATATCTATCCAACTCTTCTTTTTATTTTCTACATTTAGCATAAACAAAAGCGTACTTCATTAAGTACTTTTTGAAAAAACGGCCTTTTTTATTCCCGGTTTCCCTCGTACTTCCAAAATACAACATTTAGTAAGGGAGTTTCAAACCAGCTTGTCAAAACGTACAACACCTTGTATAATTTCACCATGATTAGGTACAATCAAGGTGTGATTGACAACTCAGTTAGGCTCTCTTTTAAGGTACTATTATGCCAAAAATATAAACAATCGATTCAAAATTCATAAACAAATTTTTCAATTTGACTTTATAGGATGGTTCTTCTGAGAGCAATGTCAAATTCAATCACATTTTGTTGAATACATTTTGGGTACAATCATGATACAAATATTTAAAGGTAGTTTCACTTCTTCTTCTTATCCGCCATTGCTCCCATTTGACGTAAACTGTGCTTTTGACGTTTTCTTTTAAATCGCAGCTACCATATTCTTTGAAAAAAATAAAAAGTGGTTTTTTACTTTAAAAAAAAATTCCAAAATTATTTCAAGGAATATATTTTGAGCATCATTTTATAGCGAGCTTTTAGTGGTTTATTTCTAAAAATTAATTATAAAGCGGAAGGCTAGTAAAATACTCCTATTACATTGCGTAATGCACATGGATAATCTATTTGTTTATGCAATTATTTTCATCCTTATTTAGTACGATTAGCTGCATATTTCGGGTTGGCCATGTGCATGGTAACTTCACCAAGGTGTTGTTTGCTTGTTCCAACCACTTTTCGGCGGAAAATTTTCAACCTCGGGACGGATGTGCCCCATCTAAGCGAAACGCTGCACCAGCAGCAGTAGAGCAAGTAGTTTATCTGTCTATAACCTATAGCAAGGAGCTCTAAGAATTTGTAAATTCTTTTACCTCCCTCTAAATTTATGCTTCCATAGTGCTTTCATTGACGATAAGCTACTTTTTAACTATTCGTTTGTTCATATAAAAAGGATCCAAATTAAAGCAACATCCTAATATCTATAATAATATCTCATGGAACACTGCATATAATGCCAAATTTTTTTGCGGTAAGGTAATTTAAGGTATTTTAAATTAATACTCACTTATTAACAGCTATGCTAATACGACGAATTAAGTAAATTCACCTGGCGTGTTGTTATTTTTTATTGCATAAAAAATTCCTTTAAAAAATAATAAAATTTCCAAAACAATAATTTGTTTAAGTGGCAGTGATACTCGAGCAATTTACGAAAAGTATAAACGTCATAAGCACAGTTTATGTCAAAAAATTTCAAAGTGAAACTACCTTCTTTTTTTGTATCATGGATTTAAGGTACAATCTTTGATCAGATTCATTTTTCTTTTTCCTTTACCGTGCTAATATATTTTTTTGTAGGCATGGGAGAAGCCTTGCATTCATTTTGAAGAATAAACAATTCTAAAGAAAAGTGGTCAAAAGGAAGAAATTAAAAAACTCATTATATGTATTCTCTTAAACATTTTACATTGCATTTATAATGGCCACTACGAAAAACTAACACTTTACTTAGCTATCCTCGAATTCGTAATTCTTGTTATAGTTTTTATAATCGAAATTTGAACTAATTTCTAGCATAAAACGTCATTGCACTCTAGACCGACTCCCATTTCGAATGATGGTGTGAAATCTACAAACGCTCTACCTTTGCAATTGGTGGAATGCATTTTTTAATCTATTGAAACCATAAAAGCTAAAGTTCCCCGCATATGAAAACATCTTTACTTTTCTATTAATTTTATTCGCACGCACAGCTCTTTGTCTAGGATTCGTCAAATTTCATATTTTCTGTAGTTGAGACAATAGCCATATTCGGTTTTTTATTTCTGGAAATATATGTATTTAAAATTAGCCTGTTTTCCTTGTGTTTTATAAAAAGCTGGATAAAAAAGGAAAACTTCGCAAAGTGTGTTTTTTGTCTTTTTCGCCAATATTTTTCAGTAGTCAAAATTCGACAAAAACAAAACTTCTTCGATTCTCATTATACTACACTATAGTCTTTAGATATAAGCTCAGTTTAAAAAAAAAAAACCTAATCAAGTTGAAAGTACATCCATCTTTTGTATTCACACATATTAAAAAAAAAATAAAAATAAAAAAATCTACAAACGAATGATGTAACTTTTTTTAGGTACACTCTGTCTCATTTAGGTGCATTTATTTTATGATATTAGGTACAATCTGAAATTTCCATTTTTCATCCCTGGAGCAAACCTTTAATTATTGAGTCATGGTTAATACAATCTCGTTTGCCTGTTTCTATTTTTCATCAAAGAACACATTAATAACACACATATAATTCAAATTATTGCTAAAATATTTATGTATTTACATATGAACACAAATGATAAAATTCAATTAACTCTACTACATAAATAAAACAGTGAATATCCACATTATTTACTACTATTGCAACCATTTACTAGTGAGGTCCTTTCATAAAACATTTACTACACAAGCACATAGATACTTCCAATATGTACATACATTTTGTATTGATTAATAAATTGCTTTCTTCGCATGTCCACACGATTTATCAATTCTTCTTAAACGTGCGAAAACCATGGGGCAGCAGATTATAAATGGATGTGGCAAGTACCAAATCATTGTTAGC
>NW_023458560.1:23247122-23251297 GCF_013731165.1 Rhagoletis pomonella
GCTAACAATGATTTGGTACTTGCCACATCCATTTATAATCTGCTGCCTCATGGTTTTCGCACGTTTAAGAAGAATTGATAAATCGGGTGGACATGCGAAGAAAGCAATTTATTAATCAATACAATATGTATGTACATATTGGAAGTATGTATGTGCTTGTGTAGTAAATGTTTTATCAAAGGACCTCACTAGTAAATGGTTGCAATAGTGTAAATAATGTGGATATTCACTGTTTTATTTATGTAGTAGAGTTAATTGAATTTTTTTCATTTGTGTTCATATGTAAATACATAAATATTTTAGCAATAATTTGAATTATGTGTGTGTTATTAATGTGTTCTTTGATGAAAAATAGAAACAGGCAAACGAGATTGTATTAACCATGACTCAATAATTAAAGGTTTGCTCCAGGGATGAAAAATCGAAATTTCAGATTGTACCTAATATCATAAAATAAATGCACCTAAATGAGACAGAGTGTACCTAAAAAAGTTACATCATTCGTTTGTAGATTTTTTTTTATTAATTTTATTTAAAATATGTATGAATACAAAAGATGGATGTACTTTCAACTTGATTAGGTTTTTTTTTTAAACTGAGCTTATATCTAAAGACTATAGTGTAGTATAATGAGAATCGAAGAAGTTTTGTTTTTGTCGAATTTTGACTACTGAAAAATATTGGCGAAAAAGACAAAAAACACACTTTGCGAAGTTTTCCTTTTTTATCCAGCTTTTTATAAAACACCAGGAAAAGCCGGCTAATTTATTCGATTCCCTTTAATAGGTGTAGGAAGTCTAGAGAAAATAATCGGAAGTGCCGTAAGTAACTTCGAAAGCATTTTAAATACATACATATATTTCCAGAAATAAAAAACCGAATATGGCTATTGTCTCAACTACAGAAATTAATAGAAAAGTAAAGATGTTTTCATATGCGGGGAACTTTGGCTTTTATGGTTTCAATAGATTAAAAAATGCATTCCACCAATTGCAAAGGTAGAGCGTTTGTAGATTTCACACCATCATTCGAAATGGGAGTCGGTCTAGGGTGCAATGACTTTTTATGCTAGAAATTAGTTAAAATTTCGATTATAAAAAATATAACAAGAATTACGAATTCGAGGATAGCTAAGTACAGTGTTAGTTTTTCGTAGTGGCCATTATAAATGCAATGTAAAATGTTTAAGAGAATACATATAATGAGTTTTTTAATTTCTTCCTTTTGACCACTTTTCTTTAGAATTGTTTATTCTTCAAAATGAATGCAAAGCTTCTCCCATGCCTACAAATAAATATATTAGTACGGTAAAGGAAAAAGAAAAATGAATCTGATCAAAGATTGTACCTTAAATCCATGGTACAATAAAAACAGGTAGAAGCCAAATTGACATCAAACCTACAAAAGTCAAAGTTTTCGGGAGAGTAAAAATAAAAATGAGCGTGTGTAAGGAAAAATAAAAAATTACATTTCGCTGGTTGACGTTTTTGAGTAAATTTGAAGTTTTGTTTCTATTTATTTATTTTTCTTTATTTAAATTTGTTAATTTGTATGTTGTTTTATGTTTTTAATTTATGAGTTGCAGTGTTGTTGGAGGGACTTTCCGGCATAAGGGTCATAGGAACAGCACTTGGCATCAAACGTGCCTTTCCTGAACCTCCCGGTGCATTTATGAAATCTGCTGCTTTAAAATGTTTAACGCACAGCAAGGCATTTCGCTGCGGCTCTGGCCCACAGCTGCTTTCGCAACGCTCTTTACGCGAAGGACATTGAGGCACGTTAAATGGTATCTGCTTCATATTTAACACCACATAAAAAACAACGCTTCGGTGTTGCATTTTTAACACATACATTAAGTATAAACTGCACAACACTACAAAAATTCAAATGTTAATTAAAATTTGTTATTAACGAACATTCAAAAAAAAAACAACGATATGACATTCAAAGCGTAACGAAATATAGGAAATAAAAGAAAAACAAGTTGAAGTTTAAAGGTTTGGTTCTCATCATGGTGGAATTATACAAGGTGTTGTACGTAGTGACAGCTCATGTCGACGGCTCACTTATAAAAGGTTGTAATATGGAAGAACGAGAGAAACGGGAAGAAAAAAAGGACGCTTTGCGAAGTAGTACGAAATTTGGTACTCTTTCATATCAAATTTTGCATATAAATAGTAACAAACGGTATATTATGATAAGCTAAATTTGCGAAAGTAGTATATATTACGTAGCACTTATGCAATAAATGGTAATTTAGTTTATTAAACACAATGTCCTATAATTATAGTCAAACTTCCAAAACCGCTTTGGGGTCTAATTTTTACCCGAAAATACTATAAGATGATTGATATAACTTACAAAAATTTCGCCATCAAAAATTAGTGGTGACCCCGAGTCGTCACAACATGACGGAGTCGACAAAAGGGCGCATCGACGGATGGGGAAAATATTTCATCGAACAAAATGCCAACTAAAGATGTGGAGCTTGTATCGCAATGCAAGCTGCGACCGTTCTGAACTGAGATGCCAAACAAATGGTTTCTACAAATTGAGGCCACCTTTCAGTCGTACAAGACCACATCTTATGTCCGGAAATATAATCTGGTCCTCTCAGCAATTAGCAGCGATGCTTTAAAGGAAGCTGCGGATGTTTTAAAAGCCGTACCAGCTCAAGACCGATATATTAACCTCAAAAGTCAACTACTGTCACGTTTTACTGATTAAGCCGACCCACATAGGGTATTTGGCTGATTTTAGGCCTTTGGAGAATACACAAAGCCAATGTTTTTTGTAGAATTAATGATTTTAATTTTTAATTTAATTTTGTCAACGAATAAGAATAAAGTAAATGTCAAAGAATTGTTCAGTGATTGCAAATCAGTTTTGGAATAGGGAATGAGGTAGTTTAGTTTTTTTAAAGGCGGTAAAATGTAGTTTTTTCAAGAGGGAAACACCGATTTTGCTAAGGGAGCCAAGATGGCAGATTAGAGCGAGAACGCTGTCAATATCCAACACCTTGTATTATTCCACCATGGTTCTCATGAGAGCAACGTCATTTTGGCTTCTACCTGTATTTATGTGCCTTGCCTTAAATCCATGATACAAAAAAGGAAGGTAGTTTCACTTTGAAATTTTTTGACATAAACTGTGCTTATGACGTTTATACTTTTCGTAAATTGCTCGAGTATCACTGCCACTTAAACAAATTATTGTTTTGGAAATTTTGTTATTTTTTAAAGGAATTTTTTATGCAATAAAAAATAACAACACGCCAGGTGAATTTACTTAATTCGTCGTATTAGCATAGCTGTTAATAAGTGAGTATTAATTTAAATTACCTTAAATTACCTTACCGCAAAAAAATTTGGCATTATATGCAGTGTTCCATGAGATATTATTATAGATATTAGGATGTCGCTTTAATTTGGATCCTTTTTATAGGACATATGAACAAAGGAATAATTAAAAAGTAGCTTATCGTCAATGAAAGCACTATGGAAGCATAAATTTAGAGGGAGGTAAACAAATTTACAAATTCTTAGAGCTGCTTGCTATAGGTTATAGACAGATAAACTACTTGCTCTACTGCTGCTGGTGCAGCGTTTCGCTTAGATTGGGCACATCCGTCCCGAGGTTGAAAATTTTCCGCCGAAAAGTGGTTGGAACAAGCAAACAACACCTTGGTGAAGTTACCATGTACATGGCCAACCCGAAATATGCAGCTAATCGTACTAAATAAGGATGAAAATAATTGCATAAACAAATAGATTATCCATGTGCATTACGCAATGTAATAGGAGTATTTTACTAGCCTTCCGCTTTATAATTAATTTTTAGAAATAAACCACTAAAAGCTCGCTATAAAATGATGCTAAAAATATATTCCTTGAAATAATTTTGGAATTTTTTTTTTAAGTAAAAAACCACTTTTTAGTTTTTTCAAAGAATATGGTAGCTGCGATTTAAAAGAAAACGTCAAAAGCACAGTTTACGTCAAATGGGAGCAATGGCGGATAAGAAGAAGAAGTGAAACTATGTACCTTTAAATATTTGAATCATGATTGTACCCAAAATGTATTCAACAAAGTGTGATTGAATTTGACATTGCTCTCAGAAGAACTATCCTGTTCGGAGCAGCAGCCGATAATGCAATCAACATAAATCATTAGCCT
>NW_023458560.1:23251397-23253589 GCF_013731165.1 Rhagoletis pomonella
TCACGTAAGAACGCGACGTTGTATTTGTAACTGGTTTTGAGAAAAAAGTTTGCGAAAGCGGGTTCGTCAGCTGAGCGTTTGTTTACATCACAAGCACCACTATTTTACACTTTTATTCAAGTAAAGAAGAGTTAATTCAACATGACAACACATTATAAAGCATTTTGTTGCATCATTTTACCTAAAATGTGCGTTTAAGTGGCTGACAATAATTTTGGCTAATTTTGGTTTTCTTTGCTTTGTTTACTTTTCGCTCGTTTTCCAGTGAAACAAGATGGCGTAGAACCCGCTAAAAAAATCGACTTTTTTCATTCTCTTGTTCTTACGTGATCTTGTGTCTTTCGTTCATGGTGTTTGTTGTAAACAAGGCGAATTCATATTACAATAAACACATCATTTTGACATTCAGAAGGACCGCGGCGAAAATGTAAATTCGCCAGAAACACCATCAATGCGAATTTATCAAGGTGGTGTTAATGGCGAATTTAGATTTTCGCCGCGGTACTTCTTAATGTCAAAATGATGTGTTTGTTGTAATATGAATTCGTCTTTTTTACAACAAACACACTCAGACATGAAGTACAGCGACGAAGATCTAAGTTCGCCATTAACACCACCAAGGCGATTTTATACAAGGTGATGTTGATGGCGAATTTTGATTTTCGCCGCGGTACTTCTTAATGTCAAAATGATTTGTTTGTTGTAAAATGAATTCGCCTTGTTTACAACAAACACATCATTTTGACATTAGGAAATACCGCGCCGAAAATCTAAAATCGCTATCAACACCACCTTGTATAAATTCGCCTTGAACACCATCTTGTATAAATTCGCCTTGCCTTGATCGTTGCCTTTCAAATCGCATTCGCATAAGTTGACCCAAGGCGAATTTATGCAAGGTGGTGTTACTGGCGAATTTAGATTTTCGCCGCGGTACTTCCTAAAGTCAAAATGACGTGTTTGTTGTAAACAAGGCAAATTCATATTGCAACAAACACATCATTTTGACATTAAGAAGAACCCCAGCGAAAATCTAAATTCGCCATCAACACCACCTTGTATAAATTCGCCTTGAACACCACCTTTTATAAATTCGCCTTGAGTTGACCTTTGTAGTTGTAACTGATTTTGAGAAAAAAGTTTGCGAAAGCGGGTTCGTCAGCTGAGCGTTTGTTAACATCACAAGCACCACTATTTTACACTTTTATTTAACTGAAGAAGAGTTAAATCAACATGACAACACATTCCAAAGCGTTTTAATGAATAATTTTACCTTAATTGTATGCCTAAAGTGGCTGACATTAATTTTGGTTTTCGTTTTTTTCTTTGCTTTGTTTACTTTTCTTACGTTTTCCCGCTCAAAAAATCGACTTTTTTCACTTTCTGGTTTTTGCGTGATCTTGTGTCTTTCGTTCATGATCGGTTCTATTATTAGCTGTGTTTCCTTGGGCAATGATCGGGATCCGGATAAAAACTTGGCACTTGGCAAAAAATGCAACAACATCGATATGATCCCATCAACCAAAAATACAAGACCACACAAGAACGCGACGTTGTATTTGGGTTTTGAGAAAAAGTGAAAGCGAAAAGGCGGGTTCGCCACCTGAGCATTTGTTTACATCACAAGAGCCAATATTTTGAAAAATCACGTTCCACTCATTCCAATCGGTGTCTGCACTAGTTTTTTTCGATTATTCATCTACATTAATTTTGGTTTTCGTTTTTTCTTTGCTTTGTTTACTTTTCTTTCGTTTTCCCGCTCAAAAAATCGACTTTTTTCACTTTCTTGTTTTTGCGTGATCTTGTGTCTTTCGTTCATGATCGGTTCTATTATTAGCTGTGTTTCTTTGGGCAATGATCGGGATCACAAGAACGCGACGTTGTATTTTGGTTTTGAGAAAAAGTGACAGCAAAAAGCGGGTTCGCCACCTGAACTTTTGTTTACATCACTAGCGCCAATATTTTGCACATTTCTTTAACTAAAGAAGAGTTAATTCAACATGACAACATGTCTGAAAGCTTTCTAGTGAATAATTTTACCTAATTTGTGTGTTTAAAGTGGCTGACAATAATTTTGATTAATTTTAATTTAATTAATTTTTCCAGTGAAACAAGATGGCGTAGAACCCGCTCAAAAAATCGGCTTTTTTCACTCCTTTGTTCTTGCGTTATCTTGTGTCATTCGTTCATGA
>NW_023458560.1:23253689-23275274 GCF_013731165.1 Rhagoletis pomonella
GGCAGCAGATTATAAATGGATGTGGCAAGTACCAAATCATTGTTAGCCTTCTCAACATTGACTTGGGATTTTGTTATGAAAAGCGGTATGTCGCTAGGCGCAAACTCCATAATGAATTGCCGGCATACGCCACAAGGTGTTGTAAAGGCATCCTCTTGATAAGCGACTACTGCACCGGCAACGAATTCATTGTAACCCTCGCTAACGGCCTTACTTAGGGCTGTACGTTCGGCACATGTTGTTGGTGTAAAACTTGCATTCTCAATATTACAACCGGCAAAGATGCGGCCGTCTATCGTGCGGAAAGCTGCACCAACGTAAAAGTGACTGTATAAAGCGTAAGCGTTTTTTTGTGCAACAATTGCTGCCTGTATCAATTCCTTGGTTGGTTCATCTGCAATGGAGCATTCATGAAAATATAAATACATACATACATACATACATATTTATGCTTTGATAACTAGACAAACATAAACTTAGCCACTTGTTTAGCCATCAACATTTGTGTACAGCAGTATATATGTATTAAACTTTTTTCCAAATTCATTTACCCATCAACTACTCACCCAAATCACAGTATTTTTCAATGCGTTCAACAAATTCTGGTTTTCTTAAACCCGTCACTTGGTAAATATCCATTTTGATGGTAATTTTTATGTTATTTAATATCTATTTTAAAATTTTAAGAGCACAATTTCGTACAAATTTTCTTATTCCGTGCGTTTTTGTACGTCTTGTATACTCTTCAATTTGTGATGACCAACTGAATGATTTCTGTTTTCTTTCACAAACACCTTTCTAGCCAAGAATTAATTAAATAGTATGAAAAAAATCTATTTGTAGTTTCTGGTTTCTTTGGGGTTCTCTTCGCCTTATCAATGACTACCACTACACACAAATATATAATACAGACGAATTTATTACCAACCAACTGCCGCATGTTGGCTGAGAGAGTTTGTAGAGAACACATGAACCGCCACCAATGCTATGGGTAAATACCCTGCTGGGAAATCTATTAGTAACAAGCTGGTGCGCTTGGGGGTATTAAAAATCAGATATATACAATATACATACATATGTTCCATATTTGGCACTCGTACTATTTTTAAACGGCTGACCGTTAAGATTTGTAAATACAACTAAAATAATTTATAGGCGTCATTGATTGGCGCTGTAATCGCCCATACGATTCTGACCGAGTCCAACAAAGCATGCCAGTGGTTTCTTTTATGTCCCAACTGACGTCAATTGGAAATACCAAGTGAAGCCAAGTTCTTCTCCATCTAGTTTTTCCATCGCTTCTATCCATTCATAAGACACGACCGAGTCAAGGGAGGCCCATCGCCAACGCGTAGAGGCCCATCGCCTCAGCGCCATACACCAGCACGGGCATGATGAGTGACTTATAGGGTGTAATTTTTGTACGACGAGAGAGGATTTCACTTTTCAATTACCTGTTCAGTACAAAGTGGCACTGCCAACAAGTGATTCTCCATTGGACCTCAAGGCTGACATTATTATTTGTACTAATGTTGGTTCCTAAATTAACGAACTCGTTTACTCCGTCTACAGTGACATGGGTGCCGAGACACATATGCTTTCTGATGACAGGAGATACTTCCTTTTGTCCTCGATCACTACCAGAGCCACGCACTTTGTTTCTTTAACTAATCCCGAAAAGACAACACAGACGATGCCCTTATTTTTATCGATGATGTCAGTGCTGTTAGCATACGCCAGCAATTGTATGCTCTTGTAAACAATTTCATCTGACCGGTTCCATTATGCGACTCTTATTACATTCTTCAACAAACGGTTCGGAGAAGTCCTTCCCAATTCGGATGGAGCTGGTTGTTTGATCAATGTTATTTTACACAGGCATATTAGTCTCGCGGGGATGACAAATTTAGGCATAGCGGTGGATCGGCAAGTCCTTTTAGTGCTGACGAAAGCGGCTTTGAAGTCGACAAATAGGTGGTTAGTTTCGATCCTTTTCACACGGGTATTTTCCAAGATTTGGCCTATTATGAATACCTGATTTATAGTGGTTTTCCCAGGCCAAAAGCCACACGGATAACGTTGTTGATAGTGGGCTTCAATCTTTCACACAATACGCTCGATGAGGATGAGACTTTATACCCTATGCTTAGAAGGCTGGCACCACGGTAGTGAATTGGGCAGAGCGCTTTTAAATTCTATATGGTCGTCGGGCATGCGTTCATCTCTCTCCGCTGTATTTGAATTGCTTGTCTGGCAGTCCGTCAGCTCCAGTTTTCCTTGCATTGTTGGACGCCCATTTCTTCTGTACAGCGGCGTGTGCGTATCTTGGCTGCACGTACGTCTATGCACGTGACTTCTTAATATAGAGTAACCCATCATAATATCAGTTAATATCCTTAACCTCTCTTTGGGGATATATGTATACATATGTAATTGCCCTGTATCTTGTAAGGATATAGCCTCCGAGCGCTTTAGCCTGGCGTATTACGTCAGTGTTGTTCTCTGAGTTTGTTCCTCTCCTTCCTGAGTTCTTCCTTGATTACCCTCAACTCCAATGTGTTTTGGTACCCAAATTAGTTGGATAATGTTATGCTCAGCCATGGAACTAAGCCTGTCGGTGCACTCATGGATCAAGGAGAATTTGATGGGAGGGCCTTCAGTGCCGCCTGGCTATCACTCAATATTAGGATTCTCTCACTACGGTGGGACTAAAGATCCCTTGGCCACCCTATAATTAAAATCGCCAAGCACGATTTTTATATCGTGACGGGCAAAGCGCTCGTATGTGCGCTACAAACTCTCATAGAAGAGATCGTTGATTTCCTCGTCCTTCTCTTCCATCGGGCCGTTGGAATGAAAGGGATGTTGAAGAACCTCGCTTTGATGCGAATTGTGACTAAACGCTCGTCCACCGGTGTGAACCACGAATCCAACACCGAATTTGCGCCTCTTTGCATGGCAGCTGTAGTAGACTTCGCAAGGTCCCAGGTATTTTTCCGTACAACGCATTTCTGGGATGGCGGTGATGTCAGATTTGGTGCTTACGAGGATATCAAGCAGCCGGACAGCGGCATCTCCCTACTAACAGTCCGGACATTCCTGGTGGATGCCCTCAAATCGTAGTCTTTTCAACGTAAAAACGTAGTGTACACAAGACAACATAAAAAGTATTCGCCTAATGGGACACCCTTAACTGTTCCCAGTTATGAAATAGTGAAATACTTTATCTACTTAGTATTCAGCATTTACACCACCAGTAACGTCAGTATGCTGTTCAAGCGAAGAATAACTCTTAAAACAGGTACTACTACGGGTTCGGTAGGCAATTGAAAGGCAGAGGGTTTTCTCGACGAACAAAAATTACGCTCTATCTATAAGATAAATTTAAATAATTAATGTGATGACAAAGTAAGAAATATACAAATAAACCAGCGATAATGATAAAAGTGATGACGAGAGATAAAGAAAGCGTATAAATAAGGATAAACAAACTGAATAATAAAAGCTCAACCAGCCACCGACGGAGCGGCCTTCCGTACCTGCCGGCCGTAATAAGTTTGTTGATATAATTTACAAAATATATTCATAAAATTAATTTTCATACTCCAAATTCATTTATTTCCCCAAAAAAGAAAAACTACGCGGCAACAAATCACGAATGCTTGTGGCAAGCACTTGCAACGGCGGACAAGCTGGCTTGGCACAGTATAGTGGGAAATCCCTTTGCATGGCGAATTCAGCTAAAAATTGCCGGCATACTCCACAGGGAGTAGTAAAGCTGCTCTCCTGTTGTGCAACAACAGCGCAGGCAACAAAATCACGCTTGCCTTCACTGATCGCCTTACAAGCCGCTGTACGCTCAGCACAGATACCAACCGGATATGCGCCATTTTCGATGTTGCAACCTGTGTAAATTGATCCGTCTCCTGTTTTTATAGCGGCTCCCACTTTAAATTTACTATACGGGCAATAGGCGTGTTGACGCGCCTCAATGGCTGATTTTATTAGCTCTTTAGCATCATTATCTAGGAGAAAAATAGAGAATACTTACATAAACTACTAATAATTCATGCCACAAACTATACCTAAATCCTTGAATTCCTTAATTTGCTTGTCGTTATTTATGTTATGTACATTGATTTGTGGCATGACCCTTTAGATGAATGATGGATGTGTAGTAGATAAATTCACAATATACTTGCAACAAAAAATTATACCTCCTTCAATAATATTTTTATGCAAAGGGATTGACGCTAGACGTACATAATTAAAATTCCATGACGCGATTGATTGAAAATAAACTGACTTTGTAGAAATAGAAAATATGTCGACTTTAAAAATTCACCTTTTTGTAGAGTGTTTCCCAGATCGAATTTATAGGAAACGAGTTAAATTCATAAGCCAGCGATGTGGATTCTTTTCTTCAATAAAGTGCATTAAAATAAGTTAATTATGCTCAGATTTAGTAAACAAAGTAAATCCTTTTTATATAAAGCTGCTCCCCCAGTAACTAATAAAGAAGGCTACATTCAAAAAGATTTAATTTTTCAAATTACGAAATAAAGCCTTATATAGATATCTTACTTTATATAGAACCATAAAAAAAAATTACACCTGACACTCAATAAACTGATAATTCCAATTTACATTCTGAACGCGTGCTTTTCTCGTATTTTCAATAGATTGCACATTAAATACACAGAAAACCTGAGCTCATAAGACCGATTTATTTAAGCAATTTTTTTTTATACAATTTTCCAAAAATCCCCATGTAACCTACAGATAATCTAAATAATTAAAAAGGGCTTTACATGGCGAACTACAATTATCAGAAATTCTAGAAGAACTTTCGGAGACAAGAAGTGTACGTGATTATCTTCTGGCCACATTGGGCCCAGACTTTTTCACGCTACCAAAGGAGCAGTTGCACTGGTGTCTACTTAGCCGAGTCGCAAAAGCGACAGAGGTCACTTGACTAAACCCTTAGCTTGTGCTTCTTCTTCTTTTTATTATTATTATTATTATAAAACCTACAGTCTGTGTCTACAGACTTTCAGTGTCCTGTCAGGTAGCCTGTTAAAGTTCTACGATCCTCTCGGCTACGTTCAAGGACTCTTTCGGAGTTTCTCCTGGAGGGAGTTAAGAATTTCTCCCATTGTCTCATTTTCTTTGACCTTTTCCTTCTTCCCAGCTCCTAAGTAGTTTTGCAGTGTATCCTTTAGATGAGCGGCAGAAAGGCTCGGGACCATGCAAGCGCGGCGGTTCAAAAGAGTCTTACAACTGTCCATAAGTCTTGATGTCGTTCTAAATGAGTCTTACAGCCGGCTTCACCAGCAATTTAAATGGAAAATGATTTTTTATTTTCTGTCAATTTCCATATAAAATTAAAAAAAAAATTAAATAATTTTTCACTTAAATTGCTTTCGTGAAATTGACTGTTGATGCTGCCTGAGTTTCCGAAATAATCTGCCTTATCCTGAGTTTCGCCTGAAAAAAAGTTCACCCGAAAATTTGTCATCCGCCCATAGTAAAATCATGAAAACCAAGAGTGAAAAGTGAACCGGTTCGGGGAAAATGAAACTCATGATAAGGCTGAATATTTATTCTGGTCCCATTTGTCCTTCTACGAAGATATACTCGAACACAGATTTCGATTACGAAGACTTCCGCCTGGAACATGGTTGGGTATGAGCCAATTTTTAGACTTTTCTAGAATCTTTACCTAAGGAAGCCTGCCCCAGTATTCCCGGCGTCCATCTTTGATCCGTCGGTATACCGTGGGACACTTTATTGCAGATGTGCTCTTAGTTTGTAGTGTTCTGTGAGGATGCCCGCGACGATCCTCAGTTTCTCCTTAGGCATTTTCATAAACTCCACTACATGGTGACTGCCCTGTTTCTTCCATCTCAGCGAAAAAGGGCTGGTGGGAGCTGGGACCCAAACTTTCTCAGGTTCCTGGCAATTGGACCTGTAACTATTCACATTAAAAACTTGGAATGAGCTAAACAAAGGTGTCAGCGATCCATTTAGAACCGTTTGCTCAGTGATTGATTAACATTGTCCATAACAGATGATTGGCGGAACATTAAAGTGAATACGTTGAAAGAGGTAAGGTAACCTTTGAATCAAATGGGGCTTTCTGTAGAGACGGACTGTAGGTTTTGTGGGCTGGTGGACGAAACCCTAGAGTATATGCTATGTACCTGCTCCCGAAACATGAATCGTAGACTGATACACTTTAGAGAACGATTTTCTTCTCCATATAAAATTTGGAATATGGTACCGTCCAAAGTGCTTAGATCTTTGAATAGCATAAGGTTGGAGTGATTACAATAGATCATCTTAGGTCGCATAAGTCTGTACAGTAAAATGAATTGATATACGCAGTTAATTTGTTTTTATTGTACAAGCTGTGTCTTAGTTTTACTAAATGTTAAGTTATCTACATTTTTTATTTTTTATTTATTTCTATTTTTTTGCAGTCAAATGGAATACAAATCCTTACTGACTAAAGCAAAGGAGCATAAATACTACCCAAAGTAATTTAGCAGGACACAACGTACTGTTCCAAATGAGAGAGATGGATCATATTCCGAGAGCTAATTTAACCCAGAGAGGGTTCTTAAAAGAGGCGAGGAGTTCACATAGTTGGATTTCGGAAATCCAAAATAAAGTAATGAAACACGCCGCAAGTTATGAGACGGAACATTTAAAGATAACTTCTCCTGAAGCGTAGAGCAATCGACAGTGCCTTCCACTATTTTAGCCACAAAAGAGGCAGCGAGGAAAGAACGCCTACTATTTAACGAATTTAAGCCAAGGAGTTTACAACGAGATACATACGGGGGTGCAGGCTCCGAAAACCTCAGGGAAAGCAAGGCAAATTTGATAAAAACTTTTTGAATCCTTTCAATCCGGTTTGTATAGACGGGCTGATATGGAGGACACCTAGATCTCACCAAAGTAACATACAGAAGATTCAGGGTGTAGGGTTCCCTAAACGGCCGACTATCACGCGGAACAAAAGCGAGCATAGCATAAGCTTTGAAAATGACGTAATTAATATGAGTTGAGAAGGTTAATTTTGAGTCAAAGTATACTCCTAAATCTTCAACCTCAACGACAGATCGACAATAAGATTCTTATTCGATTCCTATTTGTACTAGTTGGTATTTGCGCAAATATTTGTGCGGTTTATTTTGTGCATTATTCAAAAGGGCAAAATTGCACAAACTAAACTTAAAAATTGATCGGCTTCTCTCACGAGGAACAGTAGAGTAGATATAACATTGAATGTGAACTTCTATGGGAGCATGATGAGTATTTGCATGTGTTATCGGGGATGGGCATTCGAATACCCAATAACTTACATTATTACTAATAAAGATTAGATCTAAAATACGCTTAAGTTCTTTTACATTACCATTAATTTGTAGTAGACCAATACTTAAGAAGCTATCAGTTGCGTAATTGAAGTAAAATCTGTGGATAATTAACAATGAACTACTTTTTTCGCAAAATCTATAAAGGTTAATTTTATTTTTCAAAAAAAAACTGTGCAACAGTTATTATTTTACACCCTGTATATGATAAAATATTAATAGCTGGAAAAAGGTGTACAAAAGAAGTACAAAACTAATAAAGGAGTACATTTCCAGATATTTTTTTTTGGGATTACATGGGAGTACATTGCAATAAAAAGGAGTACGTTTACTCCCAAAAGCATTACGTCTGGCAACCCTAGCAAAATGTGAAAGAGAGCTGCAAATTTCTGCTGGAAAAATTTTTCCCAGCTAAAACTTGCAAGTAAGAAAATCAGCTGATCACAAACACATGTTTGTTAAAAAACAAAAGAAAATATGGCCTTTTTGAGTTATTTATTGCAAATTTTATTATTAATGCTAGTATACAACGAAAAAGTGAGTAAATTTAATATGCACAACGTTCGTTGTGTTTATTTTTCGCTAATTTGCTATTAATCTCCAGTTTGTTTACTTTAGTGTGTGCTGACTATGGTTGCCGTATGACATTTTTCGTTTGTACCATAACTTACCTTTAAATATACCTAAATAGATTTAAATGCAGCATGCTGAAATGTTGTTTTGCTGAAGTTTTCGGTTTTGGTAGGTTGATTGTTGAAATGAAAATTTTATAATTTTAAAGCTACATCTGTAGCTATATCTATTACATTGTTTTTGGATCAATGATGGCTGTTTGGAGGAAATTCCCTTGTTTTTGAATGCGTCACCATGTGATATCACAAATAGTTATGAGAAAAATAACTTATTCATTCCGATATAATTAATTTGTATTTCAAAAAGGTGTTTCTTATCGAAAAATATTCAATTGTATAAAATGCCAAATCGGGGGAAAATGTACCAAACAGAAAAGAAATTGCCAAATTAATCAGCAGTGGCAACTGTGCAAGTGATCAGCTGTTTCGAAGGTTGCAACTTTTTGCAAATTTCGCGTTCTCGTACTTCTGTTGATATTTCGTCTCTTTGAGAGCGAATGCTGCTAAATTCTCAGAACTTCTCAATACGAGTACACACCTTATATCAGCTTTTGTTCTCATTCCGGAAACACTTTGGAAATATATCTTGATTTTACTAAGTGGCTTACCATCCATTCTATTCATAATATCGGATATAGAAGTAGACAAACTCCAAAAGCTTCAAAATAGATGCATGAGATTTATTCTTCAGAAACCTAAAGATACACGAACAGCGGACATGTTGAAGACTTTAGACTGGTTAAGTGTGAAACAAAAAATTTTCTTCCACTCCATGAAGTTCATATTTAATATCAAACATGGAAATGTACCTGAGTATCTAAATAAAAAATATAGTATTAATTGAGCATACTCACAACATAAATACGAGGAACAAGCATAATTTCAAACTGCCGTTTTTCAGAACTGAAATTGATCAACAGAATATTTTCTACAAGGGTCTGAAAAGTTACAATGATCTGCCTATGGACATAAAAAGTTGCAACCAAATTACAGGCTTTAAAACAAAATTATATGAATATTGTAAAACCTTAGCTATAAGATAAAACTCTGTAATATATTCCAATTTACGAATTAGGCTTTGGCCGTAATAAATAAATAATAATAAAAATAATAATAATAATAATTCTTCACGGGTATTTTTTGCTGAAGAAGCCGAAAAGGGGGAACCGATACATTTGTAGGCCAAAGCTATGCACAAAGCACCCTCTCAGCCCATGATTCAGGGAACCCAGTTTAAAATTTATATGTTTCAAAGACTTAGTACTAGTATCTTTTTTAACAAACTTGACGTTGAACAAATTTATTAAAATCTCAAAAAAAATGTTTGGTAGGTTTTGGAGGATTTTGGTAGGGAAAAAATTTGTATGTGGCAACACTGATGTACTCGTAATAATTTAACAACAATCAATTTTTCATAAAAAAAAAACAGTAATATACTACAAATATTTATTTGTTTGATCGTGCACACTCTAATTGAGTGTAAATAACGTATAAATTTAATGCAAGTTGCATTATGTATAGTGAAACTGTGCATACAAGTTTGTTAAATTTACAAACTTTAACAACGAATTCCCTAAAAACTATAAGGCTCTACGCTTTGAAACTGTATACAGACAACTATTAGGTCCCTATCTATCCCATATATTCCTTAATTCCGTACCAAACTAAAGCCCACCCATTTTATTTTTCGTTGAAATTGGATATTTAAAGCTTATAAAATACGAATGTGGGCTACCATTGTTAAATCCCTTTATCGATATTTAACTGTACTAAAATTGTTCCCTTTGCTTCACATTTTTCCCCAAACTATATAATTGCGATTAATGGCAGCACTGGCACATTTTATTGTTTGTTTTTTCTTTTCAGGGACCGAATCACGGCTCTCGTGAACGAGTGACCGGTCGAGGAGAGTAAAATTTCGATTCGAATCGAATAGGCAAATCATGGCACTCGATTCGTAAGCTAGCGAAATTTCTTCGATTATTAATCGGTTGCCAATTAGTAAATGTATCATCTTTAACCATTTTTCAAACGTAAACAAGAAATAAAATATTCATATCAGTTATTATAAAATGAATATTTCAGTATTTTTTTATTCGAGCTCGCCTGATTCTGATAATGTAGTCAGTCAAGTGCAGATACGGAGAGGATTACGTGACAAAAGCAATCCCTTAAGTTTACCAGCAGCAGCATACGTTAAAGTTCTTTATTTGCAGGTTCAAAAAACGTTTCCGACTGTCAAAACCTGCATTCGAGTACGTGCTTTCGGAGCTTGAGTTTGAGGGGCATATGTCCACATCAGTACCCTCCGTCTTGCAATTAGCTGCTACGTTATCGCTTTTGGGAAGTGAAAGTTTTCAGCACGTACTCCATTGAAACGTCCATTGCAGTAGCTTGCAGCAGCAGCTCCTCGGACGCCGTCAAAAGCTTTTCTTGGTAAGGCCCACCTCCGGTCTTTTGCTTAGAAGCTTTATTAAAAGACAGCTTCTTTTTAACGTTCTGCCTTTGGTCTGCAAATACCTACAATTTTAAGCCAAATAATACACTAGCTTCTGATTATATAAATTCAAAACAACCTACTTTACGCCACATTTTAAGTTCTTTTATAGGCGGACCAGCAGAATTTAATTTTAAGGAAAGTTGCTCCCACAATCTTTGAGCAACGGTTCTTCTTTGAACGCAATTTGGCAGAATATTTCTGGCCAAATCCGGGTGCTCCTGCATATATTCCGCCATAATACTTTTTTTTTGTTGATTTTGTTTATGTTTGTCTTTAAATATAAAAAGATATTAAAGTTTGCAACAGTTTTTACTAGAAATATACTCACATTTTGTTGTTTTATTTTAATTTTCCACTTCTCGATGCAAAATTTACTGTCGAATGGTGTTTTGAATAATTCTACTCGAACGTCTGCTCGATATCGAATGGGGTGATGCCAAATTTCGATAAATTTTACTCGATCACGAATGCGGTGATGCCAAAACAGAAAATTTCGAAAAATATTACTCGATCACGAGAGCCGTGATTCGGCCCCAGTTCTTTTTTCCAGAAAAAATTTACACAAATAAAATATAAAATTTCTGGCTGAGCAATGCACTGTTCTTACTGCAAACAACCTGTAGCTGACGAGGATGACTACCTAGAGTGCGTGGAATGTGAATGTCTAGTGCATGCAAAATGTCTGCGCACGTGTCGACCTGGAGATTTATTGGGTGATATATTTTTTGACTTCACCTGTGCCGATTGCATGAATTTGCAATATAATGCACCGTCTACTTCATCGTCAGCGAAAGCTGCTGTGCCACGTGAGAATTTTGTACGCCAGCGTTTGTCTTGGTTCATGATAGTTGCTTTAGCATTATACAATTTATCGGTGAAGTCTAAGGGACTGAGTCATCATGGCTTCTTCCATTGGCGTTCACACATTGTAAGTTTTATTAACAAAAACTGGGACTTTTTAATGGAGCCTGGAACGTAAGTATTTCTAAAGCAATTTAAGCAGTTTTCGGCATACATATTTGTACTAATAAATGCTTTCTACACGCAGACGTCGGCGCAAAAACTGGTTCGGCTCCATTTCAGGAAATTTGTCGCACTACAGTCCGGATTTTTTCTTATCCGGTCAAGAAACAATTCAAAAGTTGGGTTGGTGGAGCCTGGCGCAGATAAATTTAACTCCAAAAATGATTCACAGAAAATGTGATTATGGAAATAATATAGAGAAAAGTCAATAATTTTACATTTAATGCTGCAGATGAAGAATTTAGTCACAAGCGCTCCCAAATGCACAGCGATAAACGGGGGCAAGAAGATGCTGATAACAGTGATGAAGAGCAGCACGAAAGCAAACGTAGGCGGCAAAATTATTCGGATGATGAGATACCACCCATAACTGATGGATGCAGCCGTACAATGTATTTTTCATTCTTAACAAACACTTTGAACTCGTAATTTATTGCCATAATCAATTTTCATTTATTCCCAGGCCGTATATGGGTCGCACGCCCAAAGTAGCTAAACAGCTTGATATTGTGGATGATGATATCAAGAATTTCCATCAGCAACAACTGCTGAACACTGTACAATCAAGCTTAATGGACTTTTTGGCAGAGAATTTAGCAAACGATGATTTTTTTAGTACATTGCCAAATATCGCAACGGAAACGTTGGTAGGTGGAGATGAAAAAAATGGTTTTCTCCCCTTGCTTGAAACGCAAAATGATAATGTTGGACTTTTTGACACACCTGAAGCCAAATACCATCCAAACTCAGCTGTGTATGAATCTAATACTGTATACCCAGTAGCCGATAAATTGAAAAGCTTTTACGATTCAGAACAGCACGGTGATCAAAAAACATCATCGGTTCTAAGCATAGAACAATTGTAAGTTAATACTTAAACAAGCAAAGTCAATTAATATTTTTAAAATCATTCATAGTCCTCATGAAGATTCAATGCAAACGTCATCCGAGGCTAGTAATGATGATGACGACGAGTATCAACCACGCATAATACAAGTCACCAATTTTCAGCAACTTAATCAATCACCAAAGAAAGACAAAACCGGATCAATAGAAGAAACCCTTTTACATAAATTTGGACAAGAAATCAAGAAAGAAGTAAAATCTGATGCAGAGCAATCAGAAGCTGAAGATAAGCACAGTACAAAGAAAGATGAAAATGATGGTCACACCGCTGGAGCGACGCAGCCAGAGTTGGAAAACGAAGCCGAAGGGATCGCATCAATTTTGGGTGCCTGCAAGCCAAGTCTTTTTACGAAGGTTCCTCGCCGTAATTGGCCTTGGTTGGTGGAAGAATCTGATGAGGCAGAAGAAGAAGCCAAAATGAAACCCTTCGAGCAAAACGAAAGGTATATACATTGCAGAAAAACCACAGTTTTATCTACAGATTAAAAAAAAATGTCTCACTGCAGCTTAATTCCGATCAGTGAATACGAAGGGATCGAATTGTTGCACAAGCTACGTAAAATCTTTTCTATGGAGGAACAATGTAAAATTCAAATTCCGGCGTACATACGACGCTTCTATAGAAAACTTTGCGTGCGTGAATGGAAACGTGAACATGGCAAACCGCTATTTAATTTAGATGACCATATAAATGGCAAATATAATGTGTCGCACGATTCCAAATCGAAAATAATTGATCGGTACCAGCAGGTATGGCGTATAACTAACATTAATATTCTACAGAAAACTTTATTTTCCTCGTTTACAGCTAATTTCACTTTCTTCGGAAAGTAAACGCAAATCATTTTACGCCAGAATAGCTTGTTCTTTTGACTATGAAATGTTTGAATAGCCTTATTCCCATCGAATATTACATCCTTTCATATATAGGGATAAAGAAATAGCACCTCCCTGGTTAAAGGTACCAGTTGTAAAAATTGTACATACTTTTCTTCAATACTATTTATCTAATTTTGCAGCTGATGTGCGAGCTTCAGTTCAAAGTCAATGGAGAGTATCCCTTTCGTTCACCAATCGATTTTTGCTATGTACGCCCCAATCATATAGCCGCAGTAAATGCTTTACTTCAAACAAGTTTTTGGCCTGGGATTGATAGTAAGACTCCTCTGAAATACGAATACCACATCACTTATTGCAACTGTTTATATTTTTAAAGTGTCCGAATGTCTTAGCTACCCAGATTACAGTGTGGTTGCACTCTATAAAAAGCTGGTAGTGGGTTGTGGATTCCTTGTGCCTGACGTAGGCTTCAACGAGGCATACATTTCATATATGGCCGTTCGACCTAATTGGCAACGTTGCGGTATAGGAACATTTATGCTTTATCATCTTATACAGGTATGTACTATCGATTTTGCGTGTGTGATGGCATATTTTATTTTAATGCTTACAGACATGCATGTCAAAGGATATAACGTTGCATGTGTCCGCTTCTAATGCCGCAGTGGTGCTGTACCAGAAATTCGGCTTCAAAATAGAAGAGGTTATCCTGGATTTCTACGAGAAATACTTACCCATAAATTCCAAGCAAAGTCGGACCGCATTTTTCTTAAGGCTTTTAAGATCATAATAGTAGGTAAGAACTCAGGACTAGAATTAAAACGAATAAACTAAAAATTGTTCCTTGTATTTTTTTATGTTACCAAGGCGAAAGCCATGTATTAAAAATGTAATCCGAAGAGAAATATACTACTGTTATACAAACTTAAATTCACAAATGTAAACCAAATCCATGTAAAAATGTTGCCAAATTAAATTTTTTCCGGGTTTGGCTTTCCGCATAACTCAAGCAAAGATTTTCTCCTCCCGTCTTTTCTTTGTCACCACTGTGCCAGGTTTGTGTTGTGCATCTGGATGATTCATTAGCTCTGGTGGACATACAGATACCGGACTAGCCGTAACGCATTGTTTAAGATCATAGAATAAATGACTGTCATCTTTGGTGACAAATGAAATGGCTACACCATTCTTCCCAGCACGTCCCGTACGACCTATACGATGCGTGTAATCCTCGATCGATTTTGCCATATCATAGTTGATGACAAGTGACACATCTTTGATATCAATACCACGTCCAGCGACGTCCGTTGCTACCAGCATATCCTTGGAACCGTTTTTAAGAGCTGCAAGAGCGTATTCACGTTGTTCTTGTCCTTTGCCACCATGAAGAGTACATGAATTGTAACCCAACTTCTCCAATCCTTTGGCAAGCACATCAGCACCCTTCTTTTGATTGACGAAAATGATGACTGGCGGTTCAATACCTTTGGAAAGTATTTCCATCAGTTTCTTGCGTTTATCGTTTTCACCCATCATAAACACGATTTGCTCTGTGCGTTCGGTTGGTTTGCCTATAGATCCAATGTAGACAGTAGCTGGACGCCGCAAGTATGATCTTGCTAATCGTTCCACCGCTGGAGGCATAGTAGCAGTAAACATCACAGTTTGTCTAAAATGGTTTAAAAATTCTTGAAAGTAATGTTTGCCCTGCCTTTAAAAATTCACATTTCGAGTTTCCTACCTGTACTTCTTTTTTGAGTAAAAGTTCTCCATTAGTTTGCTGGCATCTTCAGCTTCTTCCGAGTCAGGTTTCAAATTTGTTACTGGCATATATTCAAGAATCTTTTGAACATCCGGTTCAAAACCCATGTCAATCATACGATCTGCCTCATCCAATACAATATACGTACACTGACTTAGAACTAAATAACGGTTTTCCAAAACATCAATCAAACGACCAGGTGTTGCGATAACAATTTCGCAACCTAAGCGTAGACGAAACCCTTGTTCCTCACGAGACAGACCGCCCACTACGACCACCGTGCGTATGCCCAGCGGTTGACCAAACTTGATAGTTTCCTCTTCGATTTGCTGTGCTAATTCACGTGTTGGTGCCATAATAATGGCGTAAGGTCCTGCATCGGCATCTTCCATGCGTTCTATTTTCGGAAGTGACTGAATCCAAGATAACAACGGTATAAGGAAAGCTAAAGTTTTACCAGAACCTGTTTCTGCTACACCAATAATGTCGCGATTTTGTAAGCCAATCGGTATTGCCTGCCTTTGAATAGGTGTTGGCTCTTTGTACCCAACTTTGTCAATAATTTCGATGATTTCCTTAGGGAACCCAGATTCGGCCCAATTACGTATAGGGTTAGGTATTTTACCACCTTTAATTGTAATGTTATAGTCCTCACGGAAAATACGCCAATCACGCTCGGTCATCTCCTCATGAGCCTTTTCAGACCAATGACGATCATCCCATTTTTGCTTATCTTCCTTACGTTTCACTTTTCTAAGTCGCACCTTTTCCTGTTCTTTTTCTGCTTCCGTTCGTCGTTTCTCCAACAGATCCCCATAGAATTTACTTTGTGTACGTTTTTGTTCTTTGATGTCAATACCAGCGACATTACCACGACCGAAAAATTGTACATGATGACGCTCTTTGTACAAATTATTGTAATCAATGGATGTATCTTCTCCAGCATCCCAATCGAAAACAAATTTACGGTCATTTAATCGACGAACACGGCGTTTTTTCTTCACAATACCTAAGTACCGTTCACGTATCGCTTCCAGTTCTTTCTCCTTATCCTTATGAGTAAGATCTTCAGCGCGTTTACTATCTCTATCCTTATCTCGATCTCGATCTCTTTCACGATCTCGATCCCGGTCGCGATCTCGCCCTTTTTCACGATCCCGTCGATCATAATCGCGATCGCGATCTTTGCGATCTATCCTTTCATTTTTTAGTTGCGTCGGTGGAATTCCGAACCCGTTATTCAAGCCATCTCCGTCTGCAATGGCAGCAGCTGTAGCTGCACTTTGGGCGCTACGCATTGCAGCTACTTCTTCTTGACGTCTTTTCAAGGCCTCCGCTGCCCGCTGTTCTTTAGTGAGAAAGACTGGTTTGCTACGTGCTTCCTCTTCTCTTTTCTTTTTCTCAAGGATTTCTTCTAAAGACAGAGGTTCCTTCTTAGATTTAGCCTTCTCAATGTCTTTCATTTTGACATCCTCCATATCGTCCTCGTCTTTGACGCCAGGTTTTTTTTCATCCCTTTCATCTTTTGGTTTCTCGTCCGTGCGTCGTTTTTCTATTGGATGATCTCGACCTCGAGATCTAGAGCGGCGTCGATTATGATCCTTCTCGCGTTCCCGTTCTCGTCCACGATCACGTTCATTATCCCTGTCCCGTTCCCGGTCACGATCTCTCTCGCGGTCCCGGTCTCGACGATCCCTGGAATGTGATCGACGTCTTTTATCGTTGCCCATAAGGATTGCTTTTTTTTTAATTTTTAATTCCTTTTAGAAAATACAGAATAAAAAAGCTAGTAATGAAAACGTTTGCAGGGCTAAAAAGATAAATTTGACATTTAATTGCAGCTTCTTCTTATATCAAGTCATAATTATTCGCAATTAGTTTCGTAGGTTTTTGATATTTGTGGACACAACTTGATTGAAACACATCGAAAACCACGGGCTACGGACTACAGTTATCAAATCATTTTAACACATACTACCGTAACGTAAGACACGTAAGAGTTACGTTCTTTGGCCATAGCAAAATGCTAGCAAAAGAGTAAAATGCGGCAAGTGTGATTTGCAGTGATAATTTTGCACAAGTGGTTGGAAAAATGTATTTTAATTTAGAAGACATATAAATAAAGGCACAGTATACTGTGATAAAGGTGTAAAAAATTCAGTAAGTGTACAAAAACTCAGGTATTTGTTTTTGGAAGTGTCCTTATCTTATATATTCTTACGACTATCCTTAAATACTTGACGAATTTACCAAAAATACTCATGTTCGCATCGCTGGATTGTTAAATAAACTCTCACGATGACCAAATTACAGTACAATTCATGTATCCCTACCGCGACCTCTCTTTATGACCAGTTTTTCACGGTGCAGCGAACAAAGGTGGCGCCGTCAGTGGTACCGCTACTTTGGTTTTGCCGATTTTGACAGTTGTGGTAATTTGTAAATAAACCTTTGTTTACAAATCAGCGAAAGATAAATTTGAATTATAAGTGAAAAATCAGTTTAAATTGTGTTAATTTGCAATTTGTGAGTAATTTTTGAGTTGAAGACTGCGTACAAACTAATAAAATGAAGTGATGTGTGTTAAATTGCGACAGCCATCAAGATGCAAGATGCGTAGGTGCAAGTGTAGCGCTGGGACGAATCGCTGCATTTTGTGTACATAGGGCACGGCAAAGCCGTTCCCGAAATGTTTCTCTATTATTATATTAACAGCATTTCCTCACAATGATTTTGTTTTTGCTCCACGCAGCCTCCATTAGCAAGTTAACTAATCAATCCCGCAGAGATGCTGCTGCAATTTTCTGAAGCAGCCTTAATTGCAAAGCAATGGAGTGCACTAAAACGTTCACTGTTCTCTAATAGATTAGGTGAAAAATGCAATATTTTCACATTTAGCAAAATTAAAACACGTTTTTAGCTGTAAAGTGAACTGTTTTGGCAGTTCCAACTCGTTCTTCTTTTCGCTCTTTTCTTTGTTTACTTGTGGTACACAAATGTCAACGCCCAGGACGGCGCAATCTTGTATTCTATCATTCTTGGGCAAACCCGCCTTTTCGCTGTCACTTTTTCTCAAAACCCAAATACAACGTCGCGTTCTTGTCTGGTCTTGTATTTTTCGTTGATGGGATGATATCGATGTTGTTGGTTTTTTTTGCCAAGTGCCAAGTTTTTATCCGGATCCCAATCATTGCCCAAGGAAACACAGCTAATAATATAACCGATCATGAACGAAAGACACAAGATCACGCAAAAACAAGATTTGAGCGGGAAAACGTAAGAAAAGTAAACAAAGCAAAGAAAAAAACGAAAACCAAAATTAATGTCAGCCACTTTAGGCATACAATTAAGGTAAAATTATTCATTAAAACGCTTTGGAATGTGTTGTCATGTTGATTTAACTCTTCTTCAGTTAAATAAAAGTGTAAAATAGTGGTGCTTGTGATGTAAACAAACGCTCAGCTGACGATCCCGCTTTCGCAAACTTTTTTCTCAAAACCAGTCAATTAATGCGAATGCGATTTGAAAGGCAACGATCAAGCCAAGGCGAATTTATACAAGATGTGTTAAAGGCGAATTTATACAAGGTGGTGTTCAAGGCGAATTTATACAAGGTGGTGTTGATGGCGAATTTAGATTTTCGCCGCGGTACTTCCTAATGTCAAAATGATGTGTTTGTTGTAAACAAGGCGAATTTATTTTACAACAAACACATCATTTTGACATTAAGAAGTACCGCGGCGAAAATCAAAATTCGCCATCAACATCACCTTGTATAAAATCGCCTTGGTGCTGTTAATGGCGAACTTAGATCTTCGCCGCTGTACTTAATGTCTGAGTGATGTGTTTGTTGTAAAAAAGGCGAATTCCTATTACAACAAACACATCATTTTGACATTAAGAAGTACCGCGGCGAAAATCTAAATTCGCCATTAACACCACCATGATAAATTCGCATTGATGCTGTTTCTGGCGAATTTACATTTTCGCCGCGGTCCTTAAGTTCAAAATGATGTGTTTATTGTAATATGAATTCGCCTTGTTTACAACAAACACTTCATTTTGACATTCAGAAGGACAGCGGCGAATATCCAAATTCGCCAGTAACACCACCTTGTATAAATTCAATTGTGAATCATATTGTTCAAGAACAAGAGTACGTTTACAAATTTTTACAGATTATTGAGTATATAAACAAACGTTTTTCTGACAAAAATAAATTTTCGCAGGGAATCCATGTTCTTATCTGTATAGTGTGTACCTTTAAACAAAATGTCTACATTTCGAAAAAAGGTATTGTATAGAATAATAGACTAAATCAAAACTTATAATTTGATCTTATTTAGAGCACTAGCACTACCGGAACTAGTTCGAGTTCCACATCGGGCAGCTCGACAAGTGGAAGCACAAGTTGTTCAAATTCAGGTAGCAGTTCATCTGACACCGAATCTAGTAGCTCCGGTGACGAAAAGAGTGTGGTCGATGATGCTCCATGCACAGTTGCCGCAACTAAAACGCAAGTAACTACTCGACGGAAAAGTTCCGAATTCAAAGGCGCAGCTAAAGCGGATGCAGAAAAACTTGCTACAAGTTCACAATCAACTTCAAAGACAAGACTAAGCAATAGTAATACTGCATCTCTGCGGCAACCTCGTGCAGGTAATCATTCAAGTGATGATGAACTTCCACCTAGTAAGAAGTCGACAAGGCCAGTTGCAACATCCAGTACAACTCAAAAACGGAAACTGTCCGCTTCGAGCACATCAGCTGCACAGAATCAGAGTAATCAGCGAATTATCGGTGGTAAAGCACCTCAAAATACCTTGAATAAACTAAATTCACACACAAATAAAGCTCCGGCTGGCAACTCAAAGGCACAAAATAGCTTAGTTCCTGAAAATGGACAAGATGGAAAGAAAAATACATCTACTGCAATTCATGGATCAGACGAATCAGATCGGGAGGTATTCCCTTCTAGTCGTAATAAATCTGAACGTAAAGGGCAAGTAAAATTATCCGCACAGGCTAATTCGGCAGCGGCTTTAAATAGCTCAGAAAATCGAATAAAGCAGGCAAGGCCCAAAACACAAACTAAGCGCACTATAGTTGGAAAAGCAAAGAACAAGAGCTCAGAAGAGGACGAAGAAGAAAGCGAATCGGAAAGTGGAAAAACTACCACTACTGAGTCTGAAGCCACCGAGAGCAGTAATTCTTATGATACCCATCCAGTAAAATCAGTGAAAGGTAAACGTGCGCCTACCGCTGCTAAAATAGCAAATTCCGACTCAGACGATGGAGCGCCACGCAAACTCACACGTTCACTAAGTACCAGACGGTCTAGGCAGCAACCAAAGTCTTCAGGCGGTGCCGGCTGCCCTTCTGAAAGCGAGTCTGAGGTCGATTTAGACACTGAGAAACATTCATTGTCAAAAAGTCCAGCAAAGCGTTGTATTTCATCTACCGGCGGTAGTAAATGCAAAGTAAAGAAGGAAGCTGGCGTATTCGGTTCAACATCGTCCAAGCCACGTTCGTTATCACCGCCTCAACAAATGGAGAAAAAATGCCCAATTGAGGGATGTGACTCGTCAGGTCATTTATGCGGCAATTTGGATAGACATTTTCTACCCGAAGCTTGTCCTATTTACCACAATATGTCGGCATCTGAGTGCAAAGAACGTGTTCCCGAAAGAAAACTTAGGAATGAGCGACGTCTACGTAACAGTAATAGTAATTTAAATAATTCCGATGTGGCAAATCCAAAAGGACGCACAAATGAACAAAATGAATTTTTAGCTAAAATTCGCGAATCACGAGTAAGATTTCGCCCTATAGCGGCTACCATAAATACTGATAAAGTAAAACTTGAAAAAGATTGCACTGATGAGGATCGTGAACCTAACTTGATTGGACTTGTGCCTGATTATGATTTGCAATTGTTTCGGGATGCTCAAGCAATCGCCTCCGAAAAAGTCGAAGATGAGCTCAAAGATTTGCCTGTTGGAAAGGGGATAAAGTAAGTGTCCATACAAACAAAACAAACATTGATATGTACCATAAAAATAAAATACTTGCTATTTATAACAGGTATATAACAATGGGTAAATATAGGATGAAAGTTTGGTATCAATCGCCATACCCTGACGATGCGGCGCGGCTACCTCAAATGAATATTTGTGAGTTCTGCCTCCGATATCAGAAATCAGAAACTGGCATTAAACGGCACGCCGAGAAATGTGTGTGGCGACATCCGCCAGGTGATGAGATATATCGAAAAGGCAAACTACAAGTATGGCAAGTGGATGGTAAACGACATAAGCAATACTGTCAACATTTGTGTCTTTTGGCTAAATTCTTCCTGGATCACAAAACACTTTACTACGATGTAGAACCATTCCTTTTTTATATAATGACATTAGCTGATGTGGACGGCTGTCATACAGTTGGATACTTTAGTAAGGTATGTACATGTAATGATATACAATAGATGTGTATATAAAAGTGAGCTCCATAGGTGTTGCTAAAATTAAACACATTTCGAAA
>NW_023458560.1:23290274-23322985 GCF_013731165.1 Rhagoletis pomonella
TTTTTTTTACAATACACTACAATAATTCCTTTTTGAGAATTGCATCGGGGTTGCAAAAGTCGTATGCATCCTCTTGACTTTCACCTTCACAATCTAGCATTATGGCAAGATCATTGTTTTAACGCCGTTTTCCAAAGAATTCTTCATTCTCATTCTTTAGGTGGCTTCTGAATTTGGAGAACCTTTAACGTCAACAGCGTTTTTCGATTTAGTTTTTGTAATTCATTTTAAATCCTTTCTTCTGTGACTGGCCAGATATACGTTTTATCAGTGCACTTGCACAATATTCCAGGCACCGAAAATAACAGTTATTTTTTTACGGGTTAAACTTTACGTAATATTTTTTATTCCGAAATAAAAGTCCTTTCCGGATAATAAACAAACAGCTTAACAAAATTAAACAAATTTGGTATCATATAGAGAGGACTGAAATATCTCTATTTATATTTTTATACCCAAGCGCTTTTGTGCACAAGGGTATTATAAATTTGTTAACATAACGGTTGTTTGTAACAGCCAAAACGAATCGAGATAGATATAGACAAATGTATACATAAATCAAACGAATGAAAAGAGAAGTCGATTAAGCCATGTCTATCTGTCCGTCCGTGTACACGATAACTCGAGAAAAAATTTAGATATCTCAAAGAAATTTGCTATGTAGATTGCCCTTTACCCAAGGTAGGTTGGTATTGAAAATGGGCGAATTTGAACCGTAACCACACCAATTTCCGATATAACGGTAGTTTTCAGAAATACGAAAACTCCGATATTTTAGTAAATACTGGCCGCTATGTTGTAGTGGTAAGCAGTGCTCGCTTCCACTCCGCAGCACCTGGGTTCAAGCCCTGGTCAAAGCAACATCGCAAAAAAATATTGAGAAAAGGTTTTTTCTTAACAGTCGTCGTCCCTCGGCAGGCAATGGCAAACCT
Source organism: Rhagoletis pomonella (assembly GCF_013731165.1). Classification (NCBI taxonomy): domain Eukaryota; kingdom Metazoa; phylum Arthropoda; class Insecta; order Diptera; family Tephritidae; genus Rhagoletis; species Rhagoletis pomonella. Next base: position 23,291,207 of record NW_023458560.1, read on the forward strand.
CCGAGTGCATTTCTGCCATGAAAAACAGCTTCTCATAAAAATACAATCGCCTTTCGGAGTCGGCGTAAAACTGTAGGTCCCTCCGCTTTGTGTGATAACATCAAGGCGCACGCCAAAAATCGGAGGAGAAGCTCGGCCAAACACTAACATATGTGTAAGCGCCAATCTATTATTATTATTACTAGAGCTTGTTCACTGAAAATTGATATTTACAATGATTTTTAGACGGAAAATAAGAATATTAAAAATTGTTGGAAAATGGGCGTAGCCACGCCCACTTATGATTACATTTGTATATCCTGGTAAACGCTCCACCAATTTCTCCCAAACTTGGCACAGTTGTTAGCCTTGGTGCAACATACCAAACCATTGAAAACTTTTAAAATCGGACAATAACCACGCCCACATCCCATATAACGGTAATTTAGAGAAATACGAAATCTTCGATAAATCAGTAAATACAGAAAAAATACGCTTATAATAAAATTTTGGAAAATGGGCGTGACCCTGCCCACTTATGACCACATATCTATATCTCGGTAACCGTACGATCAATTTGTACCAAACTCCGTACGGTTATTGTGCTTGCCACATAAAGGCAAAAAAATTATTGAAATCGGACTAAAATTACCCCCACTTTTCATATAACGGTAAATTTCAGAAATTCTTGAAACTTCGATATTTCGAAATTTAAGGACGCTAATTTACTCAGAATTGATACTAACAACAATCCCTTGAAAAAAGTAACAGTATTATAGAATTTCGGAAAGTGGGCCCACATATAACTATAGAAGTTTAAGTGTAATTGTTAGAAATAGGGTTAAAACCACTCTTCTTACATTGTAACGGCAGTTTTTAGAAAGGTGAAAAACTATATTTAATACTTGAGCCGGGTATTTAATGTTCGGCTCCACCCGAACTAAGACTTTTTACTTGTTTTAGTATCATTTAATACTAAAGAAATTCATATACCTGACCCAAGGTTTGTTCTATGGTAATTAATTAACATTTTTGATTGCGATACTTTTCAATAGGTGGCTTTGCTCGTTTAGACATTTCAGCTTTAAAGCTATTTAATTCCTCTTTCATTTGATACCAAACTTGTCTAATTTTGATAAGCGGGTTGTTTATTATCCGGAAAGGACTTTTATATAAATAAATATTTGGCCGAGTTTAACTCGTAAAAAAGATAAATGTTATTTTTGGTCTCTTCAATATTCGCATTCGCAAAAGATCCGCATTGTTTATTGCGGATGCGAAAGCGAATGCGAATGTTAAAAATAATGCGGAAGCTCCGCGGTTGCGAATGCTAATGCGAATATTCGCAACAACCCTGATATGTATATATGCACATATTTAAATATACAATACATACGTATGTATATGCGCTGCAATTTTTTCATTGACCGCAACTAAATTCATACTGATATTTTCCCTATAAAAATGTATTAATAAAATTTATGGTTTAGTGCTTGGAAAATTCATTGTCATGCCACACCTATTGCTGACACTGGAACTGCTTTGCTGCATTGAATTTTTGGATGGAAATGGCATTTTGATTATTCACATAACGTGTCTGCAACAGCACCATCTGATGTAGAATTGCATTATGCATACATACATGTGTAGTATCTATGTATATCTGTATCTGTAGATTGAAAGTATTATACTTATGAGCAAACTTTTGTATGATTTTCATACATATAGTGTGTGACAGAGTGATAAGGTCAGTCCAATATTCGCTCAATATAAGTAAACATACATTTTTTGCGTATGATAGGCTGACTTCTACAACGTACCACTGCAGAATATGGATACAGTTTGACTACAGTATTTATACCTCATCGGTATGCAACGCCAAACAAGATTGTAAAGTGGCGCGTTGTGTATCTTGACGTTGTAGAACGCTTCTACTGCAAAGTTTACTTTAATAAAGTGAGCGGTTTTGGTTTTTTTGGGTCGTGAGCTCATGGAAATAAAAATAGATAAAGTTAACGCCAAGAGCTTGATCATTTTTTAATTTGCTCGAAAATGGGATTGAAAACATCGTTCCAATTTTTAGCCCATGTTTGTTCCATAATTAATAAAATTAATGCATATTTAATATAATTTAGTAGAATATTATCAAAGAAAATACAAACGTCACAAAGCATCAAAATTCTTAGTGATGTGCGGTTTTCCTAGCCACTTGAAGCTTGCACTTTTGCCAATTAAAATTTAATGAGCTATAAAACTGCAGAATTGAAATATTTCTAAAAATTCTGAGCTACTACATGGTGAAAATTTGTTGAATTTGTATAATACATATCGTCGCCTGGGTAAAAGAATGTCGTATGTTAATTTCGGCAGGTTGTGGGAAATCGCGATTGAAGTTTCTCCAAGGTCTCTGAAAATGTTACTAGTTCACAAAATTCTTAAATTATTTAATTTTTAATGTTCATTGTTAATTAGTTTTGAGTTTATGAAAGATTTTCTTTAGTAAAATTTTGTCGTAAGCGTTATTTGTCCACAATTTGGCAGCCACTTTGTATGAAATACGACAAAATGTGATCAAAATTTCTACCAAATTAACGACACTTTTTACTCAATATCTCGGTAACTAAACTACTAAACTAGTGGAGAACGCCATTTTTAAGATATTGATTAGTTTAATATGGCTGCATCACTAACTAAATTTTTACTAAATTTGTCGAAAAAATTGTAGTCAATATCTCGAAACTAAAGGAGATATCTAAAAACTGACAGCACCAATCGAAAGACATTATTTCAAAATATATAACTGCATCTTTTATCAATGCAACGATATGTATTTGTAAAAAGATTGAATTGTGATGTGTGGTGTTTGATATATGAGCCGTTTATTTTGTAAGTGGCATGAGTCACTTCACACCTCTTGTTCTTTAATGACCGCTTACTTGTATCTGGTCGCTCGGTTATTTGTTCAACTTCATCAATCAAAGACGAAAGGTTTTGTCATTAATTTATGACGATAGAAATATTTGCAGATATATTCGGTTACAAATAACCGGTCGTTTAAGCACAAGAGACTTATGCCACTTTCAAAATAAACGGCTAATATTATGAGCTAGATTTTTATATAAGAAATAGTAAACCTTAAATAAATAAACAAAAAATTTCGAAACTTTATTTCGTTATCCACCCATGGGTGCCGGCAAATAAAACTTATAGCCGAAAGCTTGAAAAGCGGTGGACGCCCGAAAAGAATTTTGTGGAGTTATACTCTAAGTGGCGTTTTGCTTATATTTTTTCTTTACCGAAATTCGTTGAATTGTGCAAATGTTTATGATCAATACTCGATTCTGCAAATCTTAAGTCATGCCTATAAGGCCAAATCAGCTAGTTTATGAAGCGCTACAATATTTCGAACCGCATTTTTGATAAGACCTTACATTCAATATTGCGCCAAGTTCAACTATTGGTAGGCACAGGATACATGCTGTTTCCAGGGGGTCGGACCAAAGGAAGAGTCATGCTAGCTAGGTGGTTTAAGAGCTAAGTGAAGAGGGTTAGCGGCATGTGCGGTGTCTTTACAAGCCGGACATACGTTGAGGAGTTAACCCTGCTACAGAAACCAGATCTTAGTTGCGCCGGAGTTGCACGGATTTCGAGGCAGCTGCAGATCTTCGTCTGAGATGGGTAAAAGAGTAAGAGTTTGTGAATGTGGTGATGGCCTTACGAAGGATGTCGCCTATGGCTGTACAACATTGAGTTCAGTAAATGTGCATTTTAGGTCTAGATTACGTCCATGAGTTCACAGAGATGCCTTCTGACGTGTCTTGAAGGTAGTTCAGCCCCCAGTAAGGGTCTTTTTGGATGTTCCTTGCAATAGCAGGTGAGCAAAATTGCTCGCTGAACTGAGTGCGGTGCTCTGTACAATCTGAAGTTTCGTCCATTGCGTCATACTACATAGGTTGCCAACAACGTTTCTTTGTTTTTGCCCCAAGTGTTCCCGACGATTACGCGGAGGAGAGCAAACTCTCGAAACCCTTAAAATTTTAGGATGCCTCATTGCAGCTTGACGTTTTTTGTATTGGACCCGATTGCTTCGTCTTAGGTACTATCTTATTAACAAACTATATTAACTCTGACGTGCCTATTTATTTATTTTGTCTTAAGTTACGCTGCTAAGTTATGGAGTTCAAGCAAACTAAATTGGCGTGTCTGAGTTAGGATAGTTTGTCTAATAGCTTGAGATAAGATAAAGCAATCGGGTTTGGCTGAGTTAGTGCAAATTTAAAATAGTGTACCGAGGTAAGATAGTTCATCGCACGGCGTTCAAGATTGGATAATTTAATGGTTCTATATAGATACGAGTACTGCGTTACAATGTTATGCAGATAAACTAATCAGTAATAATCAATATACATATTTATCGATAACCAAATTTAGAGATATGCAAAATTATTGTTATGCAAATTTATCGATTTACAAATTTATCGGCACGCAAATTTATCGACATATAAATTTATCGATGCACAAATTTGGCGGTGTACAAATTTATCGATATACAAACATGGATATATAAATTTATCGGTATGCAAATTTATCGATATACGAATTTATCGCTATACAAATTTATCGATTCAAAAATTTGGCGGTGTATACTTTTTTTACTATACTATATTTCACAGTACAGATGGTGGAAAGAATATTTCGCTTCCTGTCCAATATCCTACGGGTCGCTTATACATATACACCGAATTTCCAACATGGTATGTAGTAAGTCCATATGTACATACATATCTTCATATAGAATCACACTTATTCGTGTATAAATGCATACATAGCCGTACTTTGACCGAATCTCATTCCTTCTCATTGAATGCATGTGAATCATTGTGCACCGACAGTGCAACGCCTGACAATCATCAGCAGCAATAGCAACAGCAGCAATAAAAACAACCACAACAAAGCAACACAGCTAAAAGCGCCGGCGTACCTTGCCGTCTTGCCAATTTGCCGACTTGTCGCCTCGTCGCTTTTCCTTGTTACCGTGCGCCAGCCCAGACGGGGTGTAATGTGCCTGGTTATACTATATCTATGTGTTTTTGTACATATATGTATACTGGCTGATTGCTGGCGTTTGTTGTTGCCGTCGCCACACACAGACCGGGCATTGGTACGGTAAGTCTGCGGTAGAGACGTGCAGAGAGTTCCATTTCGTTTCAAGCGACATTGACCTTACACCACTTTACACTGCTTATGTATGTACATATATATATTCTCATGTTCATGCCCGTACTCACGCTTGGGCTTATGTGGCGAAACGGGCTACTCATGCAATGCATTTACGCGTACGTAAAGGCCCGTTTACATAAAACTTTGGCATTGCGTTGGCGTTGGCGTCGCTTCGACAGCTGACAATGAATACATGCATTTAAAAGATAGTCTCCACATAACCTAAGTTGGGCAACGCCAACGCCAACGCCAACACAACGCAGAAAGATGGCCAACTCTCAACTTTTCGCCCGCTTCGTTTGTCAGCTGTTCCAAATAATCAAAATTATGCGCTTTAACTTTCCTTTTCAATCAAATGCTGGCAAGAAATATAGTTTTAAATGCAATTATTGATATACAATTTTGATTTATCTGCTGCTAGTATGTTAATCTACCCTGCAAAAAATTTTGCGACTAATCTCTAAAGCGAGTATTCCGAGATTACTCTCAATCGGGTACAATTGGGCATTAATTAGTCCCAACTAGTCTCATACGGGTACTATTGGAGGACAATTAGTCTCGACTCATCCCTTATGGGTTTAATTGGAGATCAACTAGTCCCCAACTCATCTCTAACGGGTACTATTAACGATTTAATGATATGTACGCACTTAGTCAATGAAATTTCATGTGCGGCGTTGGCACACAGAGAGGGTATTCGCCTAACAAAACTGAGCACCCCGGTTCGAATCTCAGCTGGCGCAAATTTTTATTTTTATTTTTTAAAAGTAAATAGTCGCTTTTTATACCCATTCGGGTATAAAGGTGAACAATTAGTCTCTTCATAGGACATGCTCGAACAAAAGCGATCAGTTCATTCCATATAAAGAGATCAAAAGTGGTATTAGTCGCATGCTCCTTTGCGATTGCTCCCGGAGTCATCCCGGATTTGTCCCATTTTTTGCAGGGTAGTGACCAAAGTATTCTCTGCTAAGTGTTCATTGTAGCAAGCACGGGCGTTACTCGCGATGCTGTCAAAGTGACGTCAGCACCAACGCAACGCCAAAGTTGTGTGTGGACGGGCCTTAAGTGTCTATGTGATATCTATGCATGTATAAATCGTATGTATCTACGTAAATACTCATATATCAGTCGTAGCGCCATATCTGGCAGCTCATGGTATTCTTTATGGCGTCTGGCATGCTTTTACTGGACTTTTGTTGGTGCTTTGTTCCAGCACAGACAGTTGATACATAATAAATTCCCGGGCCAAGGGAGTGTACATTTTTAACTTTTTAACGTGGAAGGAGAATCCTCAGAAAAAGGCTTAACAAATTTTATTAAATAATATCAGTTGATCAGTTTTTTTCATAACATACATATTTACTGTGCTTGCGTGTAATCCAAGCATTTAACCCACGCTGATAACTTTACGCACAATTTATATGTACACATTCATATTAACATACATATGTACATACCCAGCCAGCAAAATATCCGGAATATAGAAAAGTGACAAAAAGGGTTGTGAAACGGATACGTTTTCGGCTGTTTTTCTGATAAATTTTTTTTTGACTCAATTTTGAAAGAGGGCATTCTTGAAAAGATTTCTAAGATATGGCGTTATCGAACCGACTGCCCAGATAGGTCGATTTTTCACTCAGCCGTCGATACGCTCAGGCAAATTGGTGAGTGGTTTTTTGAACAATAATGTGGGAGAATATGAGCGCTCTTTTATAACTAGCAGGTTTGCGGTATTACTTCTTGGGAGTATTCTATTACTACTCGTTTGAGAGGAATGTGGAAGGTTATTCTGAGAGTACTCCCTTATTACTCGCTCAGAACGTTTGTGGCACGATATCGCTCATTTGTGAGTTAAAAAGGATTACTCGCACTCCCAGGACATTCCATGTTAAAGGGGTAATCGTAAACTCGCAAAGGAGTACTCACCGAGCTATCGTACGAAGCTTCAAGTCTACTGGGTTGTCGGTATTGGAATTTCAGTTTTAATTTAACACAAAGAACAAAGGTATCTGAAATTCGTCAATGCTTATGATTCATAAATATTAAGCGGCTTAAAAATTCTTTAAAATTTAACCAAAAGCTTATGCACGTACATACTAAATATGTATACATATATGTATGTATGTATGTACATTAGACTGCATCACTCCCCATACAAAAAAATTGGTACTATTTCTCCATTGGAATTATAAAATCTATTATATTTTAAGACGTCTACCAAAGTATTTTGGAAAATTTTTAAGATTTAAGTGAGCTGGACCGATTTCAAAATACCTCCAAAAATGGAGTTTTTTATGAATAAAACTAGTTTCTTAAAGATTTTTTTTGAAAAAATCCCCTCAATGACAAAACGATTTAAGCTTAAAAAATTTGCATAAAAATATTAAAAAAAAAAAAAACTAAAAAAGTTTTGAGCGGAATGGTAATGATGAGATTTTTGATGCTGTTTTTTAACTTTTTTCAAAGATTGGTATAAGAAAAACTTGAATAAGTGAACCTAAACTCTTCTGATTTAGACTTAAGAGGTGTCGTTGGAAAAGTATTTTCTCACCCTTTTTATTTCTTTGTTAATAAACTCATTCAAAGGATGAAAGAGACAGGTAGGATGAACGAAAACAAAAAAAAATTGGGAGAGAAATAACTTTTTTTGGACAGAAAAAAAAACTGCGAAAATACCCTTCTACTGAGATCCCATAAGTCTAAATCAGAATAGTTTTGGCCCAGTTATTCAAGTTTTTCATAAATCAATCTTTGAAAAAAGTAAAAAAACAGCATCAAAAATCTCATTCTTACGATTCCGTTGAAAAGATTTTTAAATATTTTTATGCAGATTTTTTAAGCTTAATCAGTTTTGTCATCTGAGGGTACTTTTTTCAAAAAGTTCTTTAAGAAACTATTTTTATTCATAAAAAACTCCATTTTTAGAAGTATTTTCAAATCGGCCCAGCTCACTTAAATCTTAATATTTTTCCGAAATATTTTGGTGGACGTTTTAAAATATAATAGATTTTATAATCTCGGCGGAAAAACCGCAACTTTTTTTGGTGATGCAGTCTAATGTACATCTACACCAGCTTATACAAGCAATCATAAGGGAATCTCTTTGAATATATAATAAAAGTTTATCAAAGGTAAATTGATTACATATAACTCTCCGTACGGCGCATTTTCTTATGTGAGGCGTCTTTTGTTAAGGTGGAATAAAATTTTGCTCTCGATATTAATATTGTACTGCCTATTTCAAGCTCGACTTTAAGAAAAAATTTACACTGCCTTGTCAAGATTTAATAATTTGTTGGTGTCGGGTGCACATTTCGAGAGTCATACTCGTAAACTTACGATTGTCGAGCCACTAGGATCAGGTTTGAAGTATTTTACGATTTGAAAGCTCCAGATACGATAAAATTATACAAGCCGATCAAATAGTAATGATATCTCGATAGTCATAGCCATATCAATGAAGATATTGATTACGATATCGTTAAATATCGATCATGATATCGATAAGTTTTATCATGGTATCGATAAATATGGATCACGATGTCGATAGATAACCCTATAATTATACTGAAACTAAAACCGATAACAAATCAATATAATATGTAGTAAAAACTCAATTCTTGCACACTTCGACTTTTGCTATATACAGTGGATCAAAATCAGTGACCCCATGTTGATTTTTTTTAATATTCACAACTTTTTTTTATAATATTTTTCTATAAAATTATTCTCAAAGCTTTAACAAAAAACATATAAAATTTAGGAAAATTGGTTGAATTTTCAAAAGCTCGGCTTTTTAATCTGAATCTTTAGAACTTTTCTGGGTAAAGAATAGACACGAAAAAAATAGTCGATTATGTTTACTCAGCACTTGCGTAAAACTAACTGTAAATATAAAGTAAGTATACACATGCATAGGGTATTTTGTCGTAATTGATTTCGCGTATCTACTTTTTGTAACTTCTACGTATTCTTCGAAATATGTTCGACGAAGTGTGAGCTTGCAAGAGAAAGTTTTGTGCAAAAAGCAAGAAAAAGTATGTGTGGACGTCACAAAAACGGGTGTCCATAGCTTAATGAGAGGGCTCAAATGTAAATGGCGCCATTTTGTTTATAATGAAGATAATTGAAAAAAGTTTTTGTTTAATATCGTAAGCTTAATAAAGAAGATGATAAAACGGAAACCTTTTTTCTTAGGTAATATGTTGTTATAATGATTTTCGGCTGACCAAAATTTTTCGTGTCCATTCTGTAATTCAAGTGAAAGTTTCAACTGCTTTTGCGCAAAAATGGTCAGCAAGAGAGATATTAAAAAGCGACGCGATTTTTGAGCCGCTTGAAACTTACACTTCATTGGACTAAAATTGTATGGGCTATAATCTGCATACCCAAAAATCTTCTAGAAATTCAAATTAAAAACTTTATTGCAAATTTGTTAAATTTGTTAATTTTCCTAAATTTTGTTTAAAGTTTTAAACTTTTATTTACATGGTTTTTGTTACAGCTTACAGTTAACAACACAATTTCCAAAGACACTTGCAGTGCTGCAATCATTCAATAGGTTGGAAAAGTTTTCCCTCCATAATTTAAGTAGGTTCTGGACAAGGGTGACTAGATCGCCGTGGTTGTTCTTACAGGAGTTTCTTAAGTCGCCTAAGTCGCCTCTAAAATAGGACGTTCTTCTTCTTCGCCTAAATCGCCTCTAAAATATGGCGTTCTTAACTCGGACTTAATCCGGATCAACTGCAGTGAATTCCCGAGTTGATCCGAATCAACGCTGCCGTCTGTTTATGCTTTTTACTCTCTGGTAAAATTTTCGGGTGTTTCAACAACGCCCTATTTCAAAATTTGGTTGAGGAACGCCCTATTTTAAAGTTAGATTGAAAAACGCCTTTTCTCAGAATTCCATTCAAAAACGCCCTATCTCAGCACATATAGAGCGTTTTTTAACCGAGTTCTGAGATAACGTGTTTTTCAATGAAATTCGGAAGTAGGGCGTGCTTGAAAAGTTTTCTGAGATATAGCGGTTTCGAACTGGCTGCCGAGATAGGTCGATCTTCCACTCAGCGATCGATATGTTCCGCTCACCTTTTCCGCTCCTTATATCAATCCCACATAGATCGCGTTGCGCCCAAGCACAGTGCGGTCTTGTAGGCGGTAAATTTTTTATCTGCAGCTTCGTGACATTCCTCATCCTATTAGTCGATCTTTCGGGCTGGCTGAAATCCGATTACTTTTTTGGCGGCGGTACTTAATGAGCGTCGAATGTTATTGCGCAGCTCGCATATCTTGGCTTGTTAAAGAATCCGTTTTAGATCTCTTCGTTGTGGAAATTGCATTTCCCCACGACGGGACCACCCTAGCATTGAAATAGCCCGGCACTATTTTTATTTCTCTTATATCGGCGCGTGGGCACAACTGAACGAGACTACTCGACAACGGAGTCTCTCGCCCACCACAAATACTACAATTGAGCCCTTACACTGTAGTTCGAATCGAAAAGAAGAAGTTCTATTCGAACGCCTAATTGCTTCAAGTACTAGTACGAACAAATTTACTATCGATTCGAACTACAGAGTAAAGGCATAACATAGAAGCTGAATTGCTTGCCTTGCCCCGTAGCTCATTTCTTCGGCGGCGGCGTTGACAGCCTTATGGCGTTTTCTTTTCTCGAAAAAATTTCACTTTTTTATATGGCAACATTATTACAGTGCACCATTTTAAAGAACCGAGCGCTCAATATGCATGTGAGAATGCTGAGAAAAGAACATGAAAACTTGACGGCCCTAGCGTAGGGCAGAATAAAGGCAACATTATTTCGAGAAAAGAAAACGCTATTAGCCTTTCCGAGGACATCAACCAGCCAGGCAGGGCACCTTATCCATTAGGCAAGAGTCTGGATTGAGTATGAGTCGTGCAACTGTATCTGCATATCCAGGAGAACGAACACTTCATTGCACTGCACCACCAGTAATCATTCGTTTCAAAAATGGATCGATTCTACTTGTAGTTAACCAACCTTTTCCAAATAGCTTAAAACTGGCGATTTTATGGCTGATTTTATGCTGATCTTGCTTAACCATTTGCATAATTTCATCGACTTTTTCTGTGATTGGCCGACCGGAACGAACATTGAGACAGCTCCTCTTGAAGCAGTTCTTCCCCAAAGGTTGTATTAGTTTGACTGATCCGTGCGATGGCTTTCGAGTTATCTACGTCACATGCCATCTATTCTTCACACTGTGTGAGTACTAGCTTTAACACATGAGATTGTGCGAGACAGTGGCCCTCATGCATAAAATGTGAGCTAAAGCTCAAACTCAGTTTTTGTACTGATGGAGTGGGCTCAAGCTCAAGAATTCGTACTGAAAATCGAGTTGGATCTTAATCTCACTTTTTATGCATGAGGCCCAGTGTCTACTAAATACCTCAACTAGTGTCTTGTAATCCATCCTTGGAAGTTTTAGATTATAGTTGCTGATTTTGGCACTTTCAAAGTCATTGCCATATTCTAATTGAGGCAGGGATAGATGCCCGGTGTGCTGGGCAGTGGTAAGTTTATTCCTGTTTTTGACAGTATATCCGCCCGCTTATTAACTTTCATTTCTTTGTGTCCCAGTAAATAGCTAAGTACTCGTCTCACTCAAAGTTCGTCTATCTTACTCCTGCATTGCCGAACACAAAGCGAGCTTGTCATTATAGAATTAAGGCCTTAATGGCTGCGAGACTGTCGCTGAAAACACTCACACCTGATTTATGTGGAGTTAGAGCCTCTGTCGTCCCAGGTGATTTAGTTGCACTATAAATCTCGGCCTATAAACTGCAAAATTCCAGAAGTTTATATGGCTTTTCAATAGGGTGTTCCAAAAGAGCATGTGAAAGAGTAAAAGTGGAATTTTAATGCTCTGATCCCTGGGATTGTACTCGCCCCTATTACGAGTGTCGACTAGTAGATAAACGACTATTAATCAGGGACCACAACGAATATAAGAAATAAAATTAAATAATTGGGGGACTCACAACGGCGTCGTAAGTTTCGTATTGTTGTATGTCGTAAACTTTAAAAGCATAAATAAATGTTTAGAGAACTTGAAACCACAGCCAACTATTTTTTAACACTGCGAAAATTCAAAATATGACTTTGATGGTACTTTGGGAACCCCCTTAATATATTTTTTAGGCGTTTATAGTTTACGACATACAACAATACGACACTTACGACACCGTTGTGAATACCCCGATTGTGTATAATTATTATTGAACAATGGAAAAGTTGTTTTCGTCTCCTGAGACGAAAATCGTTAGACTAAAAACTTTTTCATCTTCTTTTAATAATTATCTGTGACTTTTATTTTTTCTCGTCTCGCGGGAAATTCTTTCGTCTTCTCATAATAATTATCGGGGACTTTTATTTCTTTCGTCTCGTGGGACGTTTATTTCAAGACGAAAATTATTTATGTATTCTCTTAATAATTATATGGGACTTGTTATTGAAATGAAACTTCTTAAGTGAGTTCGCAGATTTAACGCGTTAAGTATTTAACGCCACGATTGTTCATGTGATCAAATCTGTATCGTTCGTTCGATTATCGAAAATGAGGTATCAAATTAATGGGCTTTGCTTTTACGTGGTTTTAGTTTTGTGAAAAGGGTTGCCCGATGTTAGCAAATCAAATTCCAATAATCGAACTCGGAGATATTTGCGTTTAATTTCGTGAAATCGGCAGTACATGTACCGATTCTATTAAGAGAAAACGTGGGATGTAAATCATTTCCGTCTTAAAATAAACGTCCCACGAGACGAAAAAAGATATTTCTCGTAAATAATTATTATACTAAGACGAAAAGAAATTCTCTTAAAACAAGGCGACGTTTTGGACCCAAATATTGGGATAATAATTATTTTGGGTCTCTGCTCTTAATCGATTATCGATTATCCATGATATTTTCAATGTCGTTTCCTCGTTCAATAAGTGAGTGTGAATAGTTTTTATTCGCACATCCTTCTACAAGCAAACAGTTGTAAACTAATAAATAACAACACAAACAATAATAAATAATAATAATAATAATAACAATAACAAAATTTCAAACAACTATCTGTAGCATGTGAAAAGTTTGTTCGACCGATCACAGGATGGTATTGTCTAGAAATTTTTGTAGAGAATGAGTTCAGCCCAATAAAAAATTTCCAAACAATGCCACTATGTAACTGGTCGTCTTCACGTGCTGGAAAATCTCGCTTGCGTGTTTCTCTTCGGTTCTTGCAATCGGGTGCGTGTGTATGGCCGAGTTCTTAGATTTTTGTAATTTATTTTGTGATTTCGTAGAGTGAACATGAGCGGTAAAATAGCAAGATTAAGTAAACATTTACATATGTATTAAGGAACTAATAGACAGGTTAAATAGAGTTTGATATATAATTGAACATGTATTTTATAGAGTTGTTGTCCTTTTGCACACATGTTTACTTGCCGCCGAACAACGTAAAACGAAAATCGCCAAACGATAAACTAGTATGTAGCGAAACGAGTTGCAACCGATTGCTGTGTTCTGTTGCCTGTCTGTGGCTCTTTTCACTGTATTAAGCAGCCCAAAATGTCACCTTTGAAATGACAATAAACCAACTAGATATTAAGAGTGTCCTCATATCCAAAACTATTAAAAGTTTTAGAAAACTTTCACCGGAGTTCTCTTACCCCAAAAAACTTGCAAAGTAGGGAAATTGAGAGAGCAAAACGTGATAGAGAGCTGCAAATTTCTGCTGGAAAAATTTTTACTAGCGAAAACTTGCAAGTAATAAAATCAGCTCATCACAAACATATGTTTGTAAATAAACGAAAGAAAATACGGTATTTTTCAATTATTTATTGCAAATTTTATTAGTAATGCAGTATAGGTACAATGAAAAAGAGAGTAAAGTTATTAAGCACAAAATTGGTTGAGTTTATTTTTAGTTAATTTACTATTAATCTCCAATTTGTTTACTTAAGTGTGTGCTGACTATGGTTGCCATATAATTTTCCTTTAAATATACCAAAATAGATTAAAATGTAGCATGCTGAGATGTGTTTTTTGCTGAAGTTGTCAGCTTTGGTAGGTTGATTGTTGAAATAAAAATTTTATAATTTTAAAGCTACAATTGTAGCTATATCTATTACATTTTTTTGGATCAATGATGGGTGTTTGGAGGATATTCTCATATTTTTAAATGCGTCAAATAACTTATTCATTCCGATATAATTAAAAAGTACTTTAACGGTTTTTCTTAACCAAAACTATTCAATTGCATAAAATACCGAATCGGGGAAAATGTACCAAGCAGAAAATAAATTGCCAAATGAACCACCAGTGGCAACTGTGGAAGTGATCAGCTGTTGCGAAGGTGGCAAGTTTTTGCAAAATTTGCGTTCTCGTACTTCTGTGGATATTTTGTCTCTTTGAGAGCGAATGCTGCTAAATTGTCAGAACTTTTGCTGCTGGATAATTTTGTCCGCTCAATACGAGTACACACCTATTACCAGAGTTATCTGAATATATCGTCATCTATTGGCAAAATCTGTATGAACTATTTCGGCTACTCAATACTAGTTATTATTGAAATAATGCGTATGTACATAAATAAGTATATGAACTACATAAATCCCATTGATAGAGGCATTCTTCGTTTCACCTAAGCCTTCTGCGTAGTACAAATATTTATAACAGGAATTTCCTTTGTCGCAGACACACAACACAAGTTAAGTATGTATTCAATTGTTAGTTTAATTTTTGAAAAACTCACATTTGTGTATAAATAAATCTTTTAGGCGTTATTGGGTTTTTATTTTTTAGTTTATTGATTTGCGTAATTGTCCTTTTGTTTGTGTTGACAGTGGCGGCGATGATGACGACGAAGTACGTACAATAACATATAAATACATTTATGCATAGCGCCGAGCAGACAACAAAGGTCAGAACAGGTCCCAATGAAAGGGCGTCGTCCTTGTTGTGATGCATAAAGTATACGGGTTTACTTAGTACCGATTACAGAAATTTTGTGAGCGGTTAAATAATTACTCATTCAAGATCTACTGAGAAAATCACCAAGACTGGTGCTCCATAAGGTTTGTCTCCCATATAGGGCAACCGCCTTTTCTGATGCTCAGACCCCGGGATTGATTTTTTTTTGTTTTTTGGTTCTTATTAACATTTCTTAATAGAACTTTAACCCAACAAATACCCTGGAAGGTCATGTCCATTTTGCAAATTTTTTTCTACAGTCGGTCGCTGTTGTTGAGTGGTTAGAGGTATGCTTAATATTAAGTTCAGACAGGAATCGAGTTGAGTCAATTAACATTTTAATTGAGCTACCGCTTTTTGGTGTTCACACACCGTTCGTTTCACAGTATCTTTATTTTACAGTACAGTATTTTTTAAACAGGTTTTCAATAAAATAAAGGAATTCCTGTCTTCCTGTTTTACACCCAGCGACAAACTGATACGATCTTTCCGATACGATTTTGGCAATATGAATCCAAATTTCTATCTTAGTACAAAAACTGTGTTCTATGGAGCTACTGGTAATCGGTACAGTTATTAAATTTTTACACAACATAGAAGACCAGGTAGAGGTCATTTCTGCATACTTAATTCGATTTGGTATTATTGCAGATTATGACACTATTGAAGTAAATGAGCGATATATAAGTTTCTTTTGAGTAAAAATTAAATTATTGCAGGAAAACAAACTAAAGTATAAAAACTGTAAACTTTTGCCCAAGCCCTGAGGTTTTTGTGGCAAATCCATACCACTGATTGTTCAGATATATGTTTTTGCTATATAACTTATTTATATAGGCAGCTAAAGCCATACAATTCTATGACCAGTTTACTTTTCGATCATACAGGGCCTATTGAGGACCACTGATTGTTCAGTTAAGATTTTTTGTTATATAACTTCTCAATCTTAGTTGTTAAGGTGCAAAAGCTTTTTCCTCTATTTGCTTATCATAAATAAAAAATAAAATGTTGAAGTTCAATTTTCTGCTGCTCATGAAGGGTAATGAAGCCTTCGCCATGACGTCTTCGGCATAGCCGAAGTCAGGGCTGCCCTTACTTACTTTTTCCTATTCAAAATGCGAAGTGAAATTTTCTGTAGTCAATACCTACGTAAGCATTTTATGCGAGTGTATTAAAATACACTTATGGTGTTTTCGTTTCTCTTTTCGTGTTCGATTCTAAAATAAAGGCAAACGGTGAGACAGTTGTGTGTGTTCCTTTCTTAAAATGTCACACTCTTGTAAGGCACATTCTCTGCCTTTTGTCAGAAGAGATGGTTGCCCTGAAACATGCCTTTTTACAGGGTTGAGTGTAACATCGAACACATTTTGCTCCGTTGAATGGCAACATTTTTTGGAAGAAACGAAATCACCATTAGACAACTAAGAGTTCTTTGAAAAACAGGCACAGGCGATTTGATGACTTTCGAAATAACGAATTTATACCTTTCTTTATCAATGTTCGATGCATACTTTGAGGCGTTTAAACTTGTTGAAAACTTCACATAAACTCCCTCGCCATCTCCTTAAACTAGATGTTCCTATTTTCATTTTATTTACCAACTACCCTTTATCCGAATACTCGGTTCTTGGCTGCGAAATTTTTAACAGCTTTGACTACGCCTGCAATCGGATCGATAAAGTCGTCTCGCCATTCCCCATGCTTATGTCCTACATACATACATATGTACATTTGATTTTGAGTTGAAAAGAAAAATCAAAGCAGCCTTGGCTTCGCTACCTTACGTACAAGTTAGGGTGTCTCATGCGGGCGCTGAGTCGTTTTTTTGGGGGATGTGGACGTAGTATGTTAGTCTGCTGCGAAATCCAGGATAGATAGGGTGTGGCAGAGCAGCCAACGCAGCAGCAGCTGAGGCAGTGTTAGTAGTACACATAGTTCGGGTTGTTGTTGTACAATGCAACGCACAGAAAGCAAACGACGGGGTTGTCGTTCGAGACTGCCGCAGCAAATTTGCTGTTAAGCTGAGTTGGGGTACCGGAGAACTTTAGACGCCAACAGCCATACGGACAAAGGCTTAGTAAACTTCTACAGCACATACGCCCCGTAGAACGCACCAGAGTGCCAGAACCATCACTGAACGCCACTGTCACCATTCATTGCACTTCGGTTGCAATTGTAATTCGCTGACAGTGTACCACTTCGTTTCCATGTATGTATGTATGTATGCATGTCAGAGTGTGTGCAGGTTTTGTAAGTAATAAGGTGCGTGGGTTGAATGGACGCTTGTGCCGTGCCGGTGCTGCTGCAAAACGTTTGCAAAACTTGAATGATGGAATAGAAATGGGATTGTTCCTGCAGCAACGTTCAACGTTTGTCCGCTCGTCCAGGGTTTTGCCCGGTGAAGCGTTGTCGATATGTACGAATAATTACATTCGTACGACGTTGTACGACGAGTATATAACACAAATACTGTTATGTTGTATATCGACAACTGAAGTACTCATCCTTAAGTTTGGGTCTGTCTAGACGCGTGTAGATGGCGTTTTGTTATGGGGAAATGACGGAGTTGGTCATAGCGGCAGGGTTGAGAAGTTCAGCAGACAGGCAAGAAACAAAAAAAACAATTCAGTTAGTGGTTTGAGAGTAGACACGTGATGCCAAAGAACTTGAAGACGTTCACACGATGACCCTGCACTCTCACTAGTTTTGCAAATGTTAAGAGATGTTAAAAAATTGTCCACCGACACTTTATTGAACATTTGTTCCTTTTTTCATACTACTTAGGCTATCTTTTGACCAGAGTGGAGGGTAAAATTGGTTCGCCGGAAAAACCACTTTCGGACTTGGGTTTAATTTCATATCGCTCCTACTGGAAAGATGTGCTTTTGGACTATCTCTGTAGCCGAACCGGTAGTGCTTTGAGCATCAAGGATGTGTCCCAGGTAATACTTACATTAGCGCGGAGTAATTTGTTCGGCGCAAAATTTTCGATGAAAGTATATAGCAAATTCAAATTCTACGATTAATTCTAAGCAAAAATAGCGAACAAATAATCTACCAAAAATGACGTTTGACCCTCCCAATTTTCAAAAGAAAAAGCAGTATATTGTAACTTTTTTGTTCGAAATTTTTTTTTCTTTTATTTTTTTAATTTTTTTTCTCGGTCTTAAATATGAAGAAAACACACAAATATGTAAATGCAAAATTATTTTCCTACATAAAAAATTATAATACACTGATTTTTTTTTTTTTTAATTGGGAGAGTCAAAAGCCATTTTTGATATATAGTTTGTTCACCATTTTTGCTTAGATTCGAACGTAGAATTCGAGTTTGCAATACACTTTTATCGAAATTAAATTACTCCGCCCTAACGTAGATATATATGTACATATTTTTAAATATTTTTTCTTCATTTGTGATCCAAACTGCATCTCTTACGTAAAATTTGTCTGCATATTATCTACAGGAAACGGCTATATATTCATATGACATCGTTAGCACCTTGCAGGCTTTGGGCATGATGAAATACTGGAAAGGCAAACACATTGTACTTAAAAAACAAGTAAGTATAACTTTTCATTCCAAGTTAAGTAAAATAATGCAGTTAAATTAAGATCATCCGAAGTCTTTTTATGGTGGCAAATTCTTTCTGAATATTGTGAGCCTAGTCGCAGGGAATAAAAAACATCACTAGCAGGACTGAGGGGGTGGTTGAACTGTCGGGAAGTCAGCCCGGCGCTCCAACTCCGAACGACAGCCATTTTACGACCTCAATAAAACTATGCCTTAACGTTGCTGTTTAGCTGATTGACTCGTTTTTTTCCAAAGCAGTTTCCGCCGGTTTTTTCCTTTGATAACTATAGGTGTTTTTTTTTTTTAGAAATCTTTAACTTTTCGAATATCGAATAAACCGAATTTTTTTTTATCGACCAAACCGGGTTTTTTTCATTTCAGTCAAATCTTGACGTCTCAATAAAAGTTATGAGTTTTTCGTAGTTTTCATGGCATTTTTAAGTTTAAGCGAAAGTCTTAAAGAGCTTTAAAATTATATCCTAGGTTATTTGGGGATGAACAGTATATCATATTTGATTACAATAAATTAATGTTTGGCACTTAAAAGTTTTCTAAGTGTTTGGCCGAGCTTCTCCTCCAATTCGGGTTCTGCTTCTTGATGTTGTGACACAAAAGCAGAGATCTACACCTTTACTCCACCTCCGTAGAAACTTTTTTATGGCAGAAGTACACTCGCGAGGTTTGCAATTGTCTGCCGAGGCGCGCCCGCTGTTTGAGTAAACTTTTTTTGTTGTTGCAGGGACCATAAATTGAACCATGGGTCTCCCGAGTGGCAGTAAGCACATCTAGGTTCTCGACTACGGCGCACAGTAGTCAAAACAAAGCCAAGTGGCTAAGTCACTTCTGTTGTTGTCCCTTCCATTCCGGCCGCATAAGTTTCGTCTTGCTGCAAGTGGTGAGACTAGCCAATCTATCACTTGCTAGTTTAAAAGATATAACCCTTAGAATGAGCTTGCTGATAGCGAGTGGCATGCCTATACCTTTCGAGGATTTCGAAAGTGGAACGGATGTGCTCACTCTTGCAAGTTCGTCTTCCTACCGGTTGCCTGGTATGATCAGCCATCTCGTTTAGGTATCTATGGCCATCTGCTACGGTTTTTGAATTGCATGTGACCGAATCAAGGGCTTTGAGTGCCGCCTGGCTGTCTAAGTAGATGAAGATGCTGTTACCTATGACTTCTCCTGTACGTTAGTACTCTAACGTCTCCTGCATTGCAGCAAATTCAGCTTGAAAGACGCTACAGTTGTCGGGTAGGCGAAATGTTGATCTGTTAAAGCTCCCGTGTTGTTGATTTCTTGTTGGGACTTGGCTACCAGACCACGACTCCGTATAGCAAACAAGGCCTAGTAACCACGGTGTATATATAGCCAATGCTCGTAATCTCAATCTCAACCTCAATCTTATGGCCCCATTATGTATGGCAACCGATGGGAAACCATATACTAAAATTCGCATTAGGTATGGCAACTCGATACTGGTAGCGCAATTTTCTGTTTCCCGCTTATGACGATTTTTTTCTTTGTTTACATTGATTTTCAAAAACATTGGAGCAAAGTTGCTGGTAGCCATCGCTACTAGACCAGCAACTAAACACCGGTCGCCATACATAATAGAACCATTAATTATTATCTTAACTTGACGTTGGGTGCTGGACTTTTTAGAACGGTGTATCCCCGGTTATCTTCCCGATAGTAGGTAAGAAAGATTACTCTCTCCCTAAATACTTCAGACCGATAAGTCACCTCTTTCATGCTGAAAGCAATGTAGAAAATTTTCCACCAGGAAATCAGGTCTAATACTATGAAACAGGCACCATTGTATACCGATCAATACGCGTACAGAATGGGAAAATCTACATACATCGCGCTATATAGCCTGAAACGGAAATGCAAAGTGCCTTTGAGTGTAGAGAAGCAGGCTCTGCGCTTTCCTCGACATCCAGGAGGCTTTCGATAACACATCTCATGGGGGCCGTCGATCGGTTACTTGAGAAACGCAAAGTGCTGCCAACTATCCGCAGAAAGATAGCTAGGCTGCTACATATAAGGATTGCTGAAACCGAAGCCGGTGTACAACTTCAAACGAGAAAGGGTTTCCCGCAGGGAGGGGTGCTGTCTTCTCTCCTGTGGAGCTTAGTTGTGCACCAACTCTTGCAGCTACTCACCGAAAAAGGCGTCCGGTTTTGAGGGTACGCGAATGACATAGTGATTATTGCTAGAGGAAAGTTTGTGCTCACTCTCTGCGACATCGTCCAAAGATTACTAAACCTAGCAAACAGGTGGTGTGCTGATGTGGGACTTAATATTAATTCCTCAAAGACAGCCATTGTCTCTTTCATTAGGAAGAGAAATCACATTGGGATGGCGAACTTAGTCTTGGATAGGGTCGAGGTCAATGTCGTCATTCCTGTGGAGGAGTAGTGTAGACACGGCCACCTCCAAGACTACAAGAGCGCTGATGATGTGCAAATGTCTAACTGCCAAATCCTGAGGATGCACCCCAAGGCTTCTGAGATGGATGTACACCATGATACGTTGACAATAGCACTTACTAAGAATAAACGTCTGACGTGTGTTTGCATCACGAGGGCTATGCTAGGGCTAGATATAGTGTTGTCATCAGCTGACGGTACAATAAACCTACTGGCCGCAGTGTATACTCTATTTGTCTACCTTTCTTACTCTTAAGGCCAGGCCACACAGGAAGCGGTTTGTCGCGGCCTAAATGTTTATCTTAACTTTAGTCTTAATGTTATTCTTAATCGTTCCCAAGTACCCCCGTCATCCCCTCCCTTCTTCTGTAGCTTTTTCGTTTCTGAAGGTTTGGAATTAGAGCCCAACGCCTTTTCGTCTCATGGATGTTTGTATTTACACCAACCGAGCGCAAAAAAGTTTCACTTCAAAAATTTGTGACGTGATGGAGCCAAATTCCTTTGGGGTTTGGCTGCCAATATAAAAACCAACGTTGAGGTCCTAAGTTGGAGTGTGAAAGGAAAAACTCTAACCACCCTTGTTTTCAAGATGTCGGCGGTTCCACAATAACCTGAGTCGAGAAAATCAAGTTTTATATTAACTGGTATTGGCTTCACAGCACTCTTCTAAGAATCGGACACCATGCAAAAAACTTCGTTTACAATGTACATATGTATATTAAAAATAGTATAAGCTCGTCTTAGAAACTTGTCTTTATTAATTGTATGCAATATTAAATTTGATGCTGTATAATTTGGAATCTCATTTCTTTATCCTTGTAGGAAGTGCTCGATGAATATGAAAAACGTGTGAATCAAAGAGGAAATTTTCCGAAAATCGATGATAGCTGTCTGCGCTGGAGTCCTTTTGTGCCAACACAAACCAATAACTCTCCATAATAGTAGGCTATAAGTTCACGTACGGAGACGATAGTTATCATCTACGTACACTGAATGCAAATAAGTAGTTTTTTTTTTTTAACTGATGCTTATGCAGTAACGCACAGTGCGTATACTTAACTACGTTGTGTATCTATTTTAAGAATGCACATGCATATGTGTATGTATTTATTTATGGAAATGTGGTGTCAGGTGTAAAAATGATTACTCCCTTGTTGATGGTTTTTTAGTTTTGTTTACTAAATCATATTATTTAAAATAAATGTGAACTTAAATGTAAGCAATAGCACTAGAAATTGCATTATACAACAACATAAGGCCTAAAATATTTATATTGAAGTCTTAAACATTTCATAAAAAATGCGAACAGCACTGGAATTGTCTTTTTTTATACCTGGCATCACTGATAACTATGCTTTATGGCTGCTCGCAGCTTTCAATCAATTACTTGAGCATATACCGAATTCGTCTTTCAAAAACAGTACTCATTTTTTGTATATACTTATGATATTAAATAAATGCTACACATTTAAGATGTTTTGTATAGCTCTTGTGGCAGGTCGAACACACGACTTTGCTTAATACTTTTAACAAAGAGATATTTGTATGTACATACACGATATGTATATAGCTAAATTGAAAATTCTTAATGTAAAATTTTTTCAAAAAAACATTTATAGAATTTATTAAGTATACAAATATATGGCTATTAAATAAATGGTGTAATATCTAACTTTTTATAGAACACATTCTGACATTTTTATTTTAAAGGTATGCTAGAGGATCGGGAATCCGAAAAAAGGTGTTACACATTATGGTTGCAATACTGCTGATTTATGAACATATGTATTTGCCGAAAAGTTGTACCTAAAAGTAGAAAAACGTACCGGAAAAGTTAATATGTAAATTTATTACATACAATTTTTGATGATTGGTGAACTACCTCTTCCTTCAGTACCATATCTACTTTTGGACTTACATCAAACAATATTTTCTATCAAAAATGGCCTTGAAAGGAATTTCTCCGAGCAGTTGAAGCCAAACCTATGTTTTAACTAATGTTTATGCCCCTTTACAAAGGAGGGATGCTATTGGAATTCCTACACTTGAAATTCCTTTGGAAAATAAGAAACAATTACGTTCTTGTACCAAGTTAAGAGGCTGAAGAGTAGGTACAATTCTATATAGTTTTACATCTCTATTTCGCACCACAAGTTCCTCTTCATCTTCTCCTTTAAAATTATTTTTTACTCTCTTATTCTCTCACCTTTGTATTCTATTATTCTTGCTATGCGATGTTTTCTTTTCTTTTCTTTTCTTTTCTTTTCTTTTTTTCACTTTAATTTTATTTACTTTTCCTCTCTATTTGGGCCAAATACTGTTATATCGTGTACATAGGAGCTCATACATTTAACTATCCATTGTATGTGTTTTGATACCCCGTATGGTTGAAGCTAGGTGAATATTCGATAATTTTCATTTATGATTGATCAGACTGCCCAATTGGAATATTGTTAATGGAAATGACAATGCTGATGGCGACATCAGTTAACAATAAAAGCTCTGACGGTAGAACTTCCGCTTCGCTTGGTGATCCAATATTTCATTAGTTTTTACATATTATTACATATATTATATATCCAAACTAATATTTTGCTATAATCAAAGATTTCCATCCAAACAAAGTTACATATGTACATATAGTTACTTGTATATGTGCAGGTACCTAGTACAAATGTTTTCAAATCTTCATAGCTAAGATCTCTCGGCATAACAAAAGAAATTTAGATTCGTCAAGAAGCCACTCTTAAATGCTTCTCAGTCTGTCTGAAAGTGCTTTTGTTTGCAATTTTAAGAATGAACATTAAAGTAAATCACTCACTACTGGCGTATAAACTACCTACAAAATAGTGGGGATTGATAAAGGTTCGCTTCATGTTAACGCGGAGATTTGCGGCTCGCTATATATATGTATGCTGAAACCCGCCAGAAATCATCGTTGTACCGTTAACCGATCATGACGAAATTCGTGTAGGTAGCAATAGCTGATAGTCTTTAAGTGTGATCCGCACAATTCACAAGAAGAAACTCTCTGGCTACTGCACAGCCATCTCTTTTATGTTGCCTCTCTATACCAGGTAGGTTAAAATCTAAAAATTTCCTATATTTTTCCCAGTCTGCATTCCTGGGGTTCCTCATCGGAGGACTTACCGTGACCTCCGCTCCGAGCAGGAATGTGATCAGATCGTTACCCAGGCTGTTGCTTAGAGTGAGGTCCAGGACCTCCTGTCTTACTCTGGTGACAAACGACGGACAATGCCCAACATTGTTTATACAGAAATCTTCGCTTAATATGTGATGTTGATTTCGGGGCTCCCCCACTCCACGTGGTGCGCATTTTCGTCAGATCCGAGGAAGAGGAAGTGAATGCGACACCAGTTGTTGTACTTCTGCTGGGGGTATGGTGTTGTTGTCCCCCGGAAAATATGCAGCAGCGAAGACTTGTTCTAAGGGCCTTCCATTCTGCACTGCTACCAAATCTTGCGTTAAAAACTCTGAAATGCAGAAATAATCAATATCGTTTCTAAGCACTACACATGCTCTGGGCCTCTCTGCGGCGAGGTCCCATATTAACTTATTGTGTGATCCTTTCAGGCAACTTACCTGGCCTCTGTAAGTCCACGGCTCTTGATATACTTATGCAATTCGTCCGTAGAAAACCTGCTAACAATTACAGCTGAGGCTGCAATCGCATGGTGCAAGTTGATCTGGGCTAATTTCAAGGGCGGTGGGTGCCTGATCTTTGCTCGTCCAGGTCCGAGAGCCTTAGGTCGCTCTCGCTTTTCCCGTCCAGCTGAAGCCTTTTAAGATCAAGTCCCTTAAGCAGCTGTTGTGTGGAGGGGATCTGTTCCTGTGGAAGAGCCGCTATGTCTCGCATTATGGTGCCTTGGGGTTCCGAGGGAGGGTTAAGTTGGCCCCCTGGAGCGCCTGAGGACTACGCAGTTGGTGGGGCAGGGGGATCTGCCGCCAGGGCCGTATAATCATATTTTGCGGTGCCTTCATCTTTGCAGTCCACAAGGAGCATACCTGGTCGGAAGTAGACCCCGCAGAAAGCCAGCGGATGCGTCCACCCCTTAAAAACTTCGTCCATAATGATGTCCTGCAGGGTAGTCAGCTCATCTGGCATCAGAGCATCAGAGTAGCTATGAGTTTGTCCATCACCCACCCGCGAAGCCGCTTGATCGACGTGCCTAACCCCGGTTCCCGTCGTGGCTCATCGGCGGCTGCGGTCAGACTGCGCGCCTCTTCGTCGTGCTGCCCGCTCTTCTGCACTTCGGCGGGTGTGGTCTTACTGCGCGATTTTTCATCGTGCCCTGCGATCTTCTGGCTGCGATGTCCGCGGGTGCGGTCTGCTTACGCCATTGCTCATCATCGCTTTTGCTGTCTTCTTTGGGGTTGGTTCTCGCAAGTGCCAGTTTTCGGGCCTCTTCGGGGGTCTTTCCCTGTTCTAGGTACCTCACGTACCGCCTGGAGCCTGATTCGCTAAGACCTAGCCGCTTAAGGTCATCTTGGGCGCCTGGTTGCCGGTGGCTTTGCCGGCATTTCCATATGTCGCTCTTTCTTGTACCTAAATTCTTGCCTTCTCGCGCGTTCTTGGCTTACATTGCGCATTGTTGTTGTTGTCTGCTGTTTTTGTTGTTTTTGTTCTTTATTGTTCACCATCTTGTTCGTATGACTGCGTGCCAGACCTGCCAGACGTAGCGGTCTTATTTTCGACTAAGTAGGCAATTGAACAGTAACGCCCTCTCTCCTCGGCGTGTGATGGCGTGTATTGAAGACTATGGACCCGCTGGAGGTATGAGCAAGTGTAATAGGGTTTATCTTCCCCAGGAAAATCGGCATTAGTTGGGCCGAAAGAGAAACGACCAAAAGAGAAAGAAGTTCTAAAATCAGGTCGTGGTTACTGTTTTAGTCGTTGGTATAATCACCGTAGTACTGGTAGCTTTCGTCCGACTGTCATGAGAGCACCCTTCACCGAGAATGTTCTCAACCGGAATTATACAAGAACAAAACCCTGTGGAAAGAGAGAAAAATGCAAACAATACTTTCGGGAATATTTCTAATAGAAAAAAATTGGAACTAAACTCTATAAACGTTCTGGCAAAGAACAAAACGGGAACAAAGTCTAAGAAACTTTCTGCTCCGAACTTTGCGCAAGAATGGAAACAAAATCTTTAGCGAAAATCCGAAAGACTTAGGACACGAACTTTTCTTGAATAGAAAAATACATTTTTCCGTAACTGGACAGTTCTGGTTTAGAATTAACAATCATTGTTCTCACTGAAACGATTTTTCATCCCAACACGCAGACGCCCCTCTCATTCTTAACGTTAAGTTCTCAACAGTTTTGTTCTCGTTTTGTTCTCTAGCAGACTTTTGTTCTTAATAACGATCCCAAACCTTTAGTTCTCATTTTGTTCCCGTTTAAACTGCTCTCAATACTTTTGGTCCCGTTTGGTTCTTTTGTGGGAACGTTCTTGACATAACATTTTGTTCTCGTACAGAACTAAACCAAAACCGGAACGCGTTCTCCTTCCCTGATAAAAAAAAAATACAGATATTTCCACAGAGCAAGCGTTACCTTTAATTATGAAAGCACTGCGCGTATTGTAGGTTTAAGTCGCAATTAACTGTAGATTTTGGATGCGCTCGTTTTCAGATTTTATTGCTGATGCTCCCTCTTCATAGGAAGGGATTACTTTCAACCGAAACTCTATGGATACCCACTAAAGTTACTTATGCATTTTATATGTAGGCATGTAGGCATGTATGAATGTATCTATGCACCTAAATGGATATGCAAACATTGCAAGCCTCATACATATACACATCAGGGTGGTCCTTAAAATCAAATGAACGATTTTTTTCAGTCTCACCCCCATCAACCGGTAATACCATAGTCGAAGATATCACATATAAATTTTGGTCCCGATTGGAGTCAGTTAAGGCGTGTCGCAAAGGGGTCAAAGGTAATTTAATTCCTAAAATCGATACTACTAAAGTCGAGGATATCACATTGAAATGTTGGTCCCGATTGGAGTCGGTTAAGACATCTTCATAGCGTAATGTGAACTTTGACCCCTATGAGACACGCCTTAACCGTCTCCAATCGGGACCAAAATTTATATGTGGTATCTACGACTATAGTAGCATCGACGTACGGGTTAAGGCATAGGAAATCTGGTGTAAAAATTTGCTTCCTACATTTAAGGACCACCCTAATGTACATACGCGTCGAAATATTCGTGCATAATCGGGTTTTCGGCGCTTGCTCACTACCATATCATACATACACGCAACAGAAAAAGCATCAGAACCGGAAAGAGCAAACTTGAACGCCCTAAGAATATGGTCATAACATCAGCCGTGATGGTTATGGTTATGGTGACGATGACGATGACGATGACTGAGTGGCTGATGGCTGATGACTGAGTGGCCAAGACCGAGCCGGTGACTGAGGCGGAGACGGAAACAGCAACGCTGCGTCGACAGTGGCAGTGGCAATGCGCCGTTGGCATTTGTTGTCCAACAAGAAATAGCTGCCAGACAGAAGACGTGCGACGGTGGGTCGTTGCCATAACCGAATCAGTGACTACGACGGTGGCGGCAACAAAATAAGCATAGCAATATACTAACATATGTGTATTTATGTATGTAGATAAGGTTTAAAAAAATAAAATTAAACAAAAAAAAGATTGTGCTCGTACGCGATTACCGGCATTGGCAAACGACGGTGGGAGAAACACTCGCTCGGTCTCCGGCACTCTGACACTGACAGTATTCGCACACTTGAATTAGCAAAACTCTGGGTAGCTCTCGGGACGCAAACATGGGCACAGCCAGCACGAATACACACAAATGGATACATACTATATACTCCATATGTAAATTGCATATAGTAGTAATATAAACGTACATATGTACATATCGTCGCCTCAGAAAACGGATGACGAATGTGCAAAATCACGATTTTGGGATTTTGATGCAGATTTACTAAGTTGGACATGCTCTTTCGATTTCTGCAATCCATTTTTTTATATCCATTAGTTTTTGAGATATTTCGTGCGCATTTTGTCGTATGTTACATAATATTAATGATTGGGTATGCCTTTTGTTGTATGTGCTGAAAATGCGTCACATACGACAAATTCCCATACAAACGTACCTTTTTTTTAATCATAAAACGTTTGTCGTATGTGGCACATACGACAAATTCCCATACAAATGTAATCTTTTTTTAATCATAAAACATTTGTCGTATGTATCGCAAAACTTTGAACTTACGACAATTGGATGGTCCTCTACTATAACGATACAATTAAAATTGAAAATTAACTAAGTAACTAATTTTAAAATTTTAAATTTTAGCTTGCACTGAGTCTCCAATGAAATGAAAGAGATAAAAATGTACAAAAGACTGAATTTAAGTATTGTTTTTTGTTTTTATATAAAGAAAACGTATGTTCGTAACATATTTACAGCATAAGAGATGTACGGATTTTTTTTATTAAATACATGATTATGTTTTTGTTATGTTTTTTCTACTAAGTAATCATTATTTAATAAATATGTCTGTTTTTTTCATCAAATTATACCAACGCCGTTGAAATAGATACTTTACTATTGTCGTATGTTCTGTGGACAAAACAAAGTGGTGAGTAAACGCTACTTACGACAAATGTATACGGAATGAAAAGTAAATTTTCTCATTAACGTTAAAAGATATTAAATGTAAAAATATGGGAAATCAAAACTAATAACACCAACTACGTCTCCTTCAAAAGTTACAAAAATCTACCGTACAGTTTCGGATTAATTCGACCTTAAACTTCAAAGTCAATTTTCCCAAAACCGTGTTTTGTAACATTCGACATCCGTTTTCTGAGACGACGATATGTTTGCATGGCTGTATATATATATTTGGATAATCAGTTTGCAAGTAAAGAAACCACGAAGCTTAATTTTGCAAAAGCGAACCGAATGAAACGTTGTGGCGAAAAGCTGGCACAGGCTGCTTTTGATTGAACAACGACACCGGGCAACACTCATTTGATCAGCCGCAGCCGGTCTGAACGGTTCGTCTTAAAAATAGTTGCTCTACGTTGATTTAGCACGCAGTGGTGTTCAACAAGAAAGAGAGAGGCTACCTGAAAATGAACAGAATAGACAAAGAATCAAACAATAAATCTCGCATACCAAAGCATAAAGAAATCGGAAGCAGGCAGATAGACAAATAGTCAGTGCGTCCGTACGTCCGTCCGTTGGACCGTCAGTTACATTTTTATTTGTATTTTGGCTGCATACGCTGATACTGCAACAGCTGATTTACACGCTGGCGAAATCGGACATTGTGTGCTGCGATAAAAAACATCATCCATTGGCCAGAGACACAACCAAGTACGTTGGTCACTTCGAATTCATGCATATTAAAGGCGTTGCTGCTCGCTATGGAAATTTTATTGGACAAAACTACATACACATGCCACTTATCGGATATTTTTCGGCAATACTACATAAATATTTAAATGTTGGAAAAAATTCTTTTGTTGCTGTGCGTACTTTATTTGTACAATTCTTATCGTCATCGTCATATGACGACGAACGGCATTGCGGCAAACGACAAACGGCCATTGTGCACTGCTGTGCGGTGCGGTGCGGTATTGTGCACATACTATATATTCTTCTCGTGCATAACTATGTGTGTACTAACTTATGTTCATATTGGTTCATATGTATATAGGTGGAGAAGTCAGTCTGAATGTGTCCGTCTTCCTGTGTAGTACATTTCTTTGTGACTGTAATAAGGCTCCTACAAATCGCAAACAAAAAATTTAAAAAAAACTTTAGTGGTGGTAGTGCGTGTGTACGTGAAGCCATGAAGAAAAGACCAATAAGATAGAAATGCGAAGACAAAATTCAATCGGAAGTGCACTTCGACCGGGAAAACTGTGCAATTGTGAAATTCTGCGAGGCCGGCCTCCAGCCTCGGATATAAATATGCAGTGGCACAAAGAGAAGTAGTGTTGCATTTAGTAGTTGGTTGACGTTGTGCTCTAGAGTAGGACATATACGGACTTTGCATTGCATTGTTGGTGGTGTCAATGGAAATTTTTCGATCGGAAAGCAACCAAAATATGAGTATTAGTGCAATTTTTTAATTTTTTTTGTTGGCTACATACTTGTGGAACAAATGAACTGCTTTAAGGCCACGTTATCTTTGGCCGAATATTATTCGTTTTTTTTTTACGTGTATATACATATGTACATATGTCTGAAGATAACTGTAAGCTTTCGCCGCAGTGATGATTTAATTAATAGTGACGCAAGTGTGCATAGAGCTGACGGGCACACAAAAGAAAGCCCACACCCGCTAAACTGCTACGTATTTGTGCGTACAAAATGCCAGCAAGCCAGCAAATGAAAGGAAACCGGTGCCACGGAGACAGAAAATAACGCGGCGCCGGCATATTCAAGAGTATAGTAGCAAAATTATCGTCGAAAAAACATGCAGCCGAGCAAATAACCAGCAAGCTGTGAGCAATTCAAAACATTTGGAAACACCGCCGGGCACCGGGATGTACACTTATTGTGCAGCAATATACATACTACTATTCTTCAAATTTTTGCTAAAGAATTCGTCGGCGCGGTGTTGGGGGTGAACGCATTTTTGTAGAAAATGACCGACCAGCCAGGCGGTGAACAGCGAGACCCACATGTCTGAGCGTAATGTATCTGCAAAATTAATTTTAGATTGCTAAAAGAGACAGTAAAAGGTCGAAAAAAATATCGTGCACAGATCGTGATTTCATACGAAAAGTAGTGGCGTACAAGAAATTGGAATGCGGTCGTCGAAAAAGAAAAATAAAAAACAACAAAATAAAACCCCAACCAGAGACAGAAGCAGAAACAGTACCAAAGAGAGTAGCATATGGCAAGAATCCAAAGCAAAATTCCCAAGTAATGGAGTATGCAAATATGTGAGTAATAATGGGATCTATGTATAGTGGGCGAACTGGGTACATATGTATGTAAATGGCGTTTTATGGCGTTTGAAAAAGCAGGAGTTGGGAGTAAGTAATTGACATTAGAGACTTCTAGAGGCAAAGTTAGCAAACTATTTATTGCATAGAATTTGTGTTGAAAAACGCAAAAAATCGGGACTAATTTTGATTGTGGTGATATTGAAAATTACATTTTTACAAACATACATACATATCTATGAATGTAGATAGCAATGTACATGCGACTTCTCTAGAAAGAAAATGACGTTAGAAACGCTATTTTCTGTTCTTTCACTTCCACTACTAACTCTACCTTTTCACATCATCCGGCACAAAGTGGCACCTATACGCGTATACTCGTACGTACACAACCTCAAAAACTTTAGTAAATTCAAAGGCAAAAGACAAAAGACAAAAGACAGATGGCAGACAATGAAGGCAGGCAGTCAGCCAGGCCGGCAATGTTGGACCGGCACAGTGACCGGTCTGAAAGTTTTTTTCTTTAGCCAAGTGGAGTACATAAACAGCTGTAGCTGCGCCAAAGTGTATACGCATGAGTGTGTGTGTG